>NC_083323.1:86209341-86516067 GCF_963455315.2 Globicephala melas
AAGGCAAAGAACTTTTCTATGAAGTGAATCATCCACTGATTATTTTCTTTCACAATTCAGATTTTAAAGACATTTTTCACTTTAAGTGATATACTCCTGCATCGCAGAGGTACTGTTTTCTGAAGGAAATCCCAAGCATCATATGCCCAGTTGGAAATTTATAAATTTCATTGTTGCTTTGGTCAACAGCTCAGGACATTCAAATGACCACATCAAAACCCATCAAGTTCTAGACACCAAAAATCAACATTTTAATGCAATGTGAAGAAAGACATCTATCAGGGTGGACTAAATAAGCCAATTGATAAAATGATCTAGGTTCTTTAAAAAAAACAAAATTTAATTTTTCATTAAGCTCTGTGGACCAAAATATTTTCCTGGTGAGCATCCAAGAGAAGTGAAAAAGAAAGAAAGAAGATTAAAGATGGCAACTGAGACAAGAAGAAACGAGCATTCTCTTCTCCTAAGCACAATTTTGTATGTTGTATGCATGGTCCCCTAGTTTCAAGGGGAGCCTACAGCAGACAGCTGAGGGAACCAGGTCTGATCCTAGAAGATGGTTGACTACCTTCTTGTAGCGCAAGAAGCCGTGGCTTTTGATATTCAAGACGGATCCTGTGGGCACCAAAGTCACAGGGAGAAAAGTGGCAAATTTAAGAAAGACGTTGAACTCAGGAGTGAGGAAGAATGCTGCCACTTTAATGTATTGGTCTCAAAATAAGTACAGCAAATTATTATTTTTCATTCATTAAATGTTCACTATCTTTTGCCTAACCCTCTTCCCCAGTGTTGCTTGTACCCCAGGACTTGGTCTTCAGACAGTCTCCTTCGTCATACATTCATTCCCTTGCAGATCTCATGGTAGCACATTTCTTTAACTACCTTCGTATGGTGATGACTCTCCAGTTAGTATTTCTAGCCCCAACCTTCCCCCTGAATGGTAAGGTCATATATAGCTTCAAAGATCGCCAATGCGCCTTTGAAACTCAACATTTCGGAAATCAAATGTGTTATCCCTCCCCCAAAGTCTGCTTTTCCCTGCCCCTCCCCATTTCCTTGTCTCCCATCTTACTATGAGGTACTGCCAGCCAATCATCAGTTGCTTAGGCCAACAACCTTAGCATCCTCCTTGAAGGCTCATAGCCAATTTCCAATGAACTCAACAGTAAACTCCAGAGTCTCAAACTTCAACATACATCACAATTTCAACCACACCTCAAAGCACTAAAAAGACGCTAACCTAGATGACTGCAAAGCCTGCACCCAGATATTCTCACAGTTTGCCTCCTCACATCATTCCAGTGCTCAAACAACAACTCAAAGAACCCCTCCCCTGACCACACCATGTAAAACTGTACCTTCTATACTTTTATACTCCATCTTCTTTCCCTGCTTTCTTTTCTTCCTAGAACTCAGCATTTCCTGGTGTACTTAATCATGTCTCTTATCTGTCTTCTGCTGAAGTTCTCGAACTCTCACAAGCACCAGGAAGGTTTATGAAAAGGCAAATGACTGGGCGTCACCCTGCACAGAGTTTCAGATTCAGTCGGTCTGGGTGGGGCCTGAGAATCTCTATTGCTAACAATTCCCAGGAAATGCTGATACTACTGGTCCAGAGATGACACTTGGAAAAACACTGCCTTACAGAGTATAAGCTCCTTGAGAGCAGGGCCACTACGTTTTGGGATTTTTTTAAGAAATGTATTCTATTTAATTCACAAACTTTATATAGCTTATTAAAATAAAAGAAAACAAAGCAAAACAAAAAACAGTGAAAACAAGATACTTTCGAAGTCTGGGCCCTTCCAGCCTTCCAAACATAAGAGTTCTGAAAGTTGTGTACACCAACTGGAAGAACAAATCAAAATTCAGAACAGTGCCGTGACATTTCGTAAAAGGAATCAACACTGTATCCCCAACACGTGGGAAAGCACCTGGCCTAGTACATATGGGTGATGCCCAGTAGCACTGGTTGAAAAATGAATAATTAATTCTAGAATAAACCTGTTTTAATGTTAACAGACATTTCCATGGACATCAGATCCTAAATAATTTATACCAAAACATTCCTAAAACAAAATGTAGCATAAATACCCATATGCAACTTTTTAAAATAACGTATTCATCAAATTGGAAATCTGGGTATTACCAATCTTTTTTTTTTTTTTTTTCCCCCGGTACGCGGGCCTCTCACTGCTGTGGCCTCTCCCGTTGCAGAGCACAGGCTCCGGACACACAGGCTCAGCGGCCATGGCTCACGGGCTTAGCTGCTCCGCGGCATGTGGGATCTTCCTGGACGGGGGCACGAACCCGTGTCCCCTGCATCGGCAGGTGGACTCTCAACCACTGCGCCACCAGAGAAGTCCTACCAATCATTATTAAACACACTGATAATCAAGACAGTGACACACATGCAATAATCACTAATTCCCAACTGAGTACTCAAATTTACTTAAACTCACTACCTTCTCAAAATGATTAGCTAAAATGCCTGATTGCTTCCTAACATCTATGGTCTTCCAGACTTTTAAAAATAATTTCCCTATTACTCATGTCATCATTCCTCTTTCCTGACATAAATTCTCACCCCATAGCAGCTGGATTGTACAGTAGTTCCTGGCTCCAAAAGACATGTACAAAGTTAAAAAAACATGTTGCCTGTTTTCTCCCTGTCCAGCCAATCTGTTTCTAGAAACCTTCGGGTTAATCTGATGCTTATGAGCCCAAGATAAAAAGAAAGGTCCTAGAGAGACAGCCAGGAGTTGGTCAAGGAATGGATTTGAAGCAGAAGGAGAAGAAGTATACCAAACAAAAAAGGAAAGGAAAAACACGCAGCTACACTTGGAACAAAGTATGTTCTCACACGAGGAGCAAGGGCCTTGCTTGAGTCCCAGCTGTGGGTGGACGTGAAGAATTTTCCATTAGAGAGGTGGAGAAGGGGATGCGCCATGAGTCAAGAACCCCTCCCTCCCTGCCCTCCCTGGTTCCTCTCCCTCAATCTCGGATCACGGGCCCCCTTTGTAGCATGAGTCTCACATGGGTGGCCCAGAACAAGGCAGGGAACTCCTCACCCCACAAAACACACAGTAGAACTTCTCAGAACAACACTCGGCTCTGGTTTCTGCCTGCCTCACTGATCACATTGCTCATTTTGCCACAGGGCTGTGAGCTGACAGTGGGGTGCTTTGGGGTTCAGGAAGCCAGGAAGCAGCAGAGGGGTCATCAAACCTTTGGCCAAATCCTAGAAATGACTTGGCAACTTGATCAGATACCTGTTGTCCTATGACCTTATGTTTTCACAAACATAGATTAAAACAAACCAACAGTCAAAAACACAACACTGTACAGCAAAAGCTTTCCATTCCATTGGTAGACATATGAAGAGCAATTAAACGTGTTTCTCAAGTACCCACGTGTCTCTCTTGGTTGACTGTTCAAGGTGAATTTTGACTTCTACGTTAGCTGTTAGCACACACCAGGGTAGAATTCAACCACTTCCTAACAACTGTCCAGTAGGGAAATAATAAAGCCAATTAGAAGAGAAATTCAAGTCAAACAATTAGCCAGATCTGATGTTGATTTTAGCACCTGAATTTTGGGGGGAGCCATGATGTCACTGCCTCGTCAAAAACTAGCCCTTCCAAGCCTCCACAGGACTTCCAGAAAAAACTCCAATGTATTTAAAATGTCACTGGTGATTTTTCATGACTTTATGCCTCCACTCTCCCTCTTCAGCCACTTCTCCTTGTATTCTGTGCTTCAGTGATCCTGCACTACCTGATTTCTCCAAAGATCTGGGCGGTTCATTACTGATGCCAATGACGTATGATGCAATGCACGGGATTTGGTGCTGAACAGACCTAGGTTCAAAGCTTGTCTCCCTCACTGAAGAATGAAATTATCTCGGGCAAGTTTCTTAAAAAACCCTGAGTGTCAGTTCCATTGTCACTCAGATGAGGGTAAGGACACCTACCTCAGGGCACAGTGGGAGAACTGAAGTGAGATAATGTCTCTACAGTTCTTAGTAAAGTCTCTGGACCACAGCAGGCCTTATCCTCCTTACTCCTCCCCAGGCCTGCTTCTGCTCATCTTTCAAAGTCCGCCTCAAAAGTCATTTCCCTGATAAAGCCTTCTCTGCCTGTGTCCCCTCCATCCTGCCCTCAGCCAGAAAAAAGTCACTTCTTCTCCCTCTGTTTTTCAAAGCTACACTGTACATACACCTCAATTACTACAGTTTCTTTTTGACAACACAGCACCTTTATTTCTTTCTCATCTTCATTAATCGGTAGTAGATTCATAAAGGCACACATGTGCCTATCTTTGTGTTCCAAATACTCAAAATTAATACTTGCTACAAAGTAAGTTCTCCATAAATGCAGAACAAATCAATGACTATAGAGATCAAAGGGAAAATTCATACAATGGGTTCTATTAGCACACAGTAAAAGATGAGTTTTCCATAGTATAGCCCTGTCTGTTTATTATTGTACATACGTAAAATTGAGATGAACATTCCTGTTTTACTTGAATAAAGATGTATCAGGAACCAAATGCATGCCAGGCACTGTAGATACCAAAGCCAATGAGACATTCCCTCCAGCTGTGGCACATCTTATGAGGTAAGGTGGCTAGGGATGTTGCGTGCACGACCAGGGGCAGCATTCAGAATCTGGTCAGTTCAGCTGGAGTGTTAACACTAATCTCCTGACTCACTCTATAACATCTACTTGCTTTAAGAGAGGGACTTTCAAAATAAAACCAGGGAGAGAAATAATAACCATATCTCTAAGTATGAGAAAGTCAAAGAACTGCTCTCTTAAGAAGCTAACTTTACAGGGCTTCCCTGGTGGCGCAGTGGTTGAGAATCTGCCTGCCAATGCAGGGAACACAGGTTTGAGCCCTGATCTGGGAAGATCGCACATGCCGCGGAGCAACTAAGCCTGTGCGCCACAACTAATGAGCCTGCGCATCTGGAGACTGTGCTCCGCAACAGGAGAGGCCGCGACAGTGAGAGGCCCGCGCACCGCGATGAAGAGTGGCCCCCGCTCGCCGCAACTGGAGAAAGCCCTCGCACAGAAACGAAGACCCAACACAGCCAAAAAATAAATAAATACATAAATTTATTTTAAAAAAAAGAAGCTAACTTTATACATTCCTATGCTAAACATATATAGAGCTTTCTATTCTCATAAAGAAGTCAGTGAGTACTCCTAGAGTTATGAAGAGTGCCTATTCCACTTTCTTCTAGAGCAATACAGTCCAATTTAGTAGGTACCTGCCACATGTGGTAATTTATATTAAATTAATTAAAATGAAATAAAGTAAAATATTTAACTTCTCAGTTAAATTTCATGTCTTCAATAGCCACATCTAACTAGTGGTTTCCAGATTGAACAACATAGATATACAACATTTTCGTCATCACAGAAAGTTCAGGAGAGCTGTGCTGCACCTAGAGAATTAAAATGAAAATGTAAATCTAATTATGCCCTTCTGTTCACTTAATCCATTATTAATTGGGTTATTGACTATCTGTTACCAAAAAAGCAACTGGTCACTATTATCCTTTACATGGAAAAGGAAAAAATATGGGAATATTTTCAGGTCTAAAATATCTGTTCATCTTTATTTAGTTTACAGAGAAACCCTCCAATCCACTATTAGGTTTTTTTTGATGGTAGGAGTTTGCTAAAATTTTAAAAGGCAGTCCTCTATTCATGATCTCTGTTGCTTTTGTTAGTTATTTTCTTAGCAATAAGAAAAAGGCTAAAGGTGGTTATACTTCAAGATCTTCTCCCAAATGGATCCTAATTTTTTCAGTGTTAAACATCCCTGGAAGCTTTAAGTCTGAACTCGCTAGAAGTTCAGTCACTGTCATAACAAGGATTAGAAAACTTTCAAAAAGTGTCCTATAAAGGTGAACATAGGGCTTCCCTGGTGGCGCAGTGGTTGAGGGTCCGCCTGCCGATGCGGGGGACACGGGTTCGTGCCCCGGTCCGGGAGGATCCCACATGCCGTGGAGCGGCTGGGCCCGTGAGCCATGGCCGCTGGGCCTGCGCGTCCGGAGCCTGTGCTCCGCAACGGGAGAGGTCGCAACAGTGAGAGGCCCGCGTACGGCAACAACAACAACAACAAAAAAGATGAACATAGTCTTTATCCATAAAATTTTCTGTGCCTATAATACATCTGAATAGTGACAAGACAGATCTCTCTTTGTAAGCAGCCTTTTGATGAAAGAACAAGCAGTCCTTTCTGAGAATTGAAACACTGGAGAATTTTGCCTGCAATTTACCCTTGTGAGGCAAATTTACTGTATCTCTCAATTCTTAGGGAGACGTAAATATTCAGATATTCACATAATGTAGAGGAATTGCCCACGCCAAGGAGAGAGAGATAAGTTCTCGTGTGCCTTCAGAAAAGAACACAGGAGGGCTGGTGTTTCTTAAAATGTGGTCTTGGACCACCCATGTTAGGGGTCCTTTTATCAGGAGGGTGCTACTAAATATAGACACCTGTGGGCCACTACCTAGGATCCAGGTTTATTAAGTCATAATCCTTAGGTTGGGGTCTGGATTCTGCATATGACAGGTTAGCAAGAGACTTGTGTGCACATTCCAGTGTGACATCCACTGTCATAGAGAGAAGAGAAAAGGACCCTGCACTACGTATTCCCGACTTACTGAGCTTGAAGAGTGAAGAACCTGATATTTAAGGCGATTGCAAAGGTTTGCAACACCAGACCCACAGATCACACCCCAATGACTATATATAAGTAAATAAGTATTTTATATATATATACCCCCCCAAGGATATCCAATAGAATTAGGGCATAATCAATATTTAGTTTGCTGCAGTGAGGAGCTATAAGAAAAAGAGCAGAAAATCAGTAAAGAAGCTTATTTATGTCATCATAATGAGACAATAATTGAGAAAAGCATTGCACATATGAGCTCTTAGAGTCACACATTTGTAAAACCAAGCAATCCTTGGGCTTCCCTGGTGGCGCAGTGGTTGAAAATCTGCCTGCTAATGCAGGGGACACGGGTTCGAGCCCTGGTCCGGGAAGATCCCACATGCCGCGGAGCAACTAGGCCCGTGAGCCACAACTACTGAGCCTGCGCGACTGGAGCCTGTGCTCCACAAGAGAGACCGCAATAGCGAGAGGCCCGCACACCGCGATGAAGAGTGGCCCCCGCTTGCCACAACTAGAGAAAGTCCTCGCACAGAAACGAAGACCCAACACAGCAAAAATAAATTAATAAATTAATAAACTCCTACCCCCAACATCTTCTTTAAAATAAAAAACCACGCAATCCAAACACACTCTGAGTGCAAGTTTACCCTCCTGCCCCACTATTCAAAGAGCCACTGTAACCTCCAGCCTCCAACCCCTCCTTCATAGTATCTATGGCCACGAACCGGGGCTAAGTCTCATTTTGTTAGTTCTGTTATATTCCTGGATCACTTCAGTTATTAAATTAAACCTGTTGAATGGTTGGATGGATGCATCAATGATAACCAGGAACAATAAATGCAACTGATGCTCTGAAAGAAATCAAACAACTTTCAAAATTACTTGTTATTCCTAGTACTGCATTACAACATATGAAATAGAAGAAAGAACTCCTGTCATTGATGTAATCAAGCGCACAACCTTGCCACTCACTAAATGCCTCGGAGACACCGAGCAAGTCCTCTGGGTCTGTTCCCCATCTGTAAAGGGAGGGACAAGACAAGATGATCTTCTTGCTTTGAAATTCCATAATTTGTATTGGGAGAAAAGAGTTCCTCATCCTAGCTAGAGCTTTCAGCTTTGCAGAATAAAATACATTTTCCTTTTAGGTAAATCCTTTCAAATAAAATTTATCTTGATGTAATTTGTCTTGGTGATTTATTAAAATTCCTACTAGGTCTTTGTAACTAGTTAAGCTTAACTACATAAAGCAAAATATAACTCAACAACTTAGAAAATAAAAACACTTGATTCTGTAAACATCTTCACCATTAATCACAGTGGAAAAAACTTGAAAAGTTTGAAGAAACCTCATTAAAAAATAACTTGAAAATCCCATAGGCTGAAATAACTGACTCAGTATAAACCAAAGACATTTGAAGTTTAATTTTTCACTTATGTACATACATAAATGTTCTATATTCTGGGTAATAACTATGTTGATTATAGTATATTTTAGATATACTGAAAGAAGAACTAGCCAGTACATTACATGATAATTTCATTAGCACTTTGAAAAATACACATCTGGTGAATCACAGTTTACCTTTACATTTCCACTTATTTTAAGTGCTACTCTACTAAACAGGAAACAAATGAATTTCATCAGTAGCTCACTAATTGACTTCATATCAAGCAAGACCTGGGGGTATTACTAGCTATAAAAGCAGAGACTATACTGAAATGGATACTGATGTTAAACAAAATACTCAGTATACTTTCCCCGGGTTTGAATAAAAATCGATGAGAAAAATGTCTTTTCTAATATTTCCAGGATAATTATTACTATTTCTTCTACCACTACCTTAGCTGAGCACAGGTCAAAAACTTTCCTTGGGCTTCCCTGGTGGCGCAGTGGTTGAGAGTCCGCCTGCCGATGCAGGGGACGCGGGTTCGTGCCCCGGTCCGGGAAGATCCCACATGCCGCGGAGCGGCTGGGCCCGTGAGCCATGGCCGCTGAGCCTGCGCGTCTGGAGCCTGTGCCCCGCAACGGGAGAGGCCACAACAGTGAGAGGCCCGCGTACCGCAAAAAAAAAAAAAAAATACTAGTACCCGGGTCCCACCATTCAGGGTTTAATTAGTTTACGGTGCAGTGTGGGCACTGGGAGTTTTATATCTCTCCAAGTTATTCTATCAATACAATAGAATGCAGCAAGGTTGAGAGCCTCTGCAAGTGTAGAGACCTACAGTTGGTTAGTGGCAGAGACGGGACTTACAAACTAATTTATTCAGACCTAGTTGTGTGCTTTATGATTACCTCTTCTTTCAAGTAAAACAAAGTAACAATACTTTGAAATTGATGGTATTATAATTCAGAAATACTTTAATTTAGTCGTATTCATTCAAGTCCTATTGACTGATTAATGGATCAAAATTGGTCTAAATTGTTTAAAATCGCCCCAATAAAATCTCAGTGGAATCTGTACCTGATGTGTCAAAACTGTTCCCTGTCGTCCTAAGAAGGTTTAATATAATAAATACATTAATACAGTCTCTAATACAGGAGACATATAAGAAGGTCATCAAAATCTGGCCATAAAAACTCTGAAGTAATTTTTTAATGGCTATTTCCAGAAATCCACAAGAAACTAACCATAATAAGGAAAACTACATCTGGTGGTTTACAAACTAAGGAAGATAATACAAAACCCATTTTGCAACCGTTCCAAGAACTGAAACCTTTATCCAGAGAAAGTAAATGACAGTCATGACTTTTTTAGCTATTAGAAAATTCTAAGAGGATGTTACCAATAAAATAGTTTATTTTCTGACATTCAAAAACAAGTTCTCATTAGCAAAATTTCAACACTGATAATTAAAGGACGAGACAGTGACTACCATTAAAAGACTATGGTTTCTCAAGCAACCTAAGTATCCATCGACAGATGAATGGATAAAGAAGATGTGGCACATATATACAATGGAATATTACTCAACCATAAAAAGAAATGAAATTGAGTTATTTGTAGTGAGATGGATGGACCTAGAGTCTCTCATACAGAGTGAAGTAAACTAGAAATAGAAAAACAAATACCGTATGCTAACACATAGATGTGGAATCCAAAAAAAAAAGGTTGTGATGAACCTAGGGGCTGGACAGGAATAAAGACACAGATGTAGAGAATGGACTTGACGACACGGGGAGGGTGATGGGTAAGCTGGGACGAAGTGAGAGAGTGGCATGGACATATATACACTACCAAATGTAAAATAGATAATTAGTGGGAAGCAGCCACATAGCACAGATAGATCAGCTCAATGTTTTGTGACCACCTAAAGGGGTAGGATAGGGAAGGTGAGAGGGAGACGCAAGAGGGAAGGGATATAGGAATATATGTATGCATACAGCTGATTCACTTTGTTTTACAGCAGAAACTAACACAACATTGTAAAGCAATTATACCCCAATAAAGATGTTAAAAACTAAAATTGAACATGTGGAGAACAGCAAAAAAAAAAGACTACGGTTTCTCATGATCAAAATCATATGCAAATTTCAGAAGTTTTTCAAGGTTGCTCAAGTTTTTCAAGTGTCGGGGAAATAGACTAAAAGAGATTACTGAGTGTTTTTTCAATGGAATTCTGGGGGGGGGGTTTCTAGTGATTCCTCTAGGGATTAAATATAAGAATGTGCATATGTATCTCTGACTGCTTTGGACTAGACTATTTTACAACTCTAGGGATAGACCTTAAGTTAGAGGAAACTGATAGCAATGCAAAAGTTTCCTGTCCACAGCAATGTAAGTGATTCCTGTTCATAACAATGCAAATTAATTTTGTCTGGTTGAGAACATAAATTCCTGCAAGTTAAATCCTCATTTGAACTGGGTTTAATACCTTACTGGTTGCCTCATTAATCAATGAGCTAAATAAAATCTCTGACTTATGTTCATTTTATGTTTCTATAAACCTTGATTTTACTGTTGTGAAAATTATACTTTAACATAGGAAATATGGTCTCTAGAGTCCATAATTATGTTTCAATCGGAATAAATAATAAAATGCATTATATCATGAATATTTGATCATTTCTTTTAGCTATAAGATTACTAGAAAAAAATGTCAAGTATTATTTCAGATTTTCCTTCTGGGTTTCAAGTTGATAGAAATTAAACTACAAACACCAACTCTTCAAACATTTCTACTGATTCAGCCTTTTTTTTTTTTTTTTTTTTTGAGCAAACAGTAAGAACCCTGTTAGACCTTCACTGGTTAACTTAATAGCAGCACCTGGTAATTTATTAGAACAAATCACACAATGATGGGTTAAAGAAAAGTCCAAAACTCTTTTGAGAACGTTGATGTTATCCTCCATATTTATAATTATTTTATAAAGCTGAAAAACCTTTATTCTGAGCTCCATACTTTTTGTTGGATGTCTATCCAAATGTTCCTCACAACCTTAAGCTAAAATTCAAATGAATTCATCTCCTCAAACCCCCTAATCACTCCTGTCAAACTTGCCTCTTTTCTGCATTATTTCTTGTACTTCCCTTCTAGCCAGCCAATCTCTAAGTATACAGGCTGGATCCTTTCTGCAGCTCCACTACCAGTCGCCTTATCTAGAGTTATAACTCTACTCCCAGGTCCACTCCAGTAGTTGAGGACTCACCATCAGTCCCACAGTTTACATCAATTATGTTCCAAAAGATTTCTCCACCTCCAATCTTTCCATCTCACATTTGTGGTCCTCATGGATCACTGAGACAGAATGATTTATTGGATTAGAAATACAACTTTGACTTCGGCTATGTGTGTCGTCTGTCCATGACAGTATAAAGGATCTTAAGCATGAAAGGAAGATCCTCCAACAACCGGCCTTGGTTCCTTCTGCAGCCTCACTTCCCATCTCATGAGCCTTAACAACGAATGCTCCAGCAACAAACAGTAGGGTGCAGCTTCCCTGCATTTTCATTATTTCTTGCTTCTTGGTTCTTGCGGCCTTGAATATGTTTTGCTATCTTCCTCCTATCCCTAACCTCCACCTTTTTGGCTATCTTTTTATACAAGTTTTTTTTTTAATAAATAAATTTATTTATTTATTTTTGGCTGCGTTGGGTCTTTGTAGCTGCGCACGGGCTTTCTCTAGTTGCAGTGAGCGGGGGCTACTCTTCATTGCGGTGCGTGGGCTTCTCATTGCAGTGGCTTCTCTTGTTGTGGAGCACAAGCTCTAGGCATGTGGGCTTCAGTAGTTGTGGTTCAAGGGCTCTACAGCGCAGGCTCCACGGCATGTGGGATCTTCCCAGACCAGGGCTTGAACCCATGTCCCCTGCATTGGCAGGCAGATTCTTAACCACTGCGCCACCAGGGAAGTTCCTATCTTTTTAAAAACACAATTCAAAGCATTATCACTGCCACTTCTGTAAAGAGTTTTCTAGGCTCTCCCCTATTTCAAGGATACAGCTATTCAAACACCATGTACTTACTTTTATTATTGCACTAAAAAAATCTATTGTAATTACCTGCTTAGGTGTCTAGTTACTTATGGAACTGTGAGCTTCTTAAGGAAACAATTCAAAACCTATTACAAATTTTTAAAGTCTGTTACACATGTTTGAGTTCAGCTCAACTAAATATTTAAGCACAGAAAATACATTTAAACAGTGCAAACACTATATAAGGTTACATCTCTTTTAGATTCCTGACTAGACATTTTACATCAAAAATCAAAGAAAAATTATATAAGTATTTATCAATTACCATGCCAGATATTCTTAGTGTAAAGGCTCTTCTATTGTCATTATCAAATAACTCCCCCAAACAACTAGTAAATTCATACACGAAACAAGAGATGTTACCTACAATCTTTCCCAGTAACATTCACACCATCAGAGGGGCAGAGAGGTAGCGTAAGTGACATACAAGGGATTATCATAAATATTACTCAGGTTATTTTTCTCTCAATCCTCACATGGTTTTATACTTTCTTTTGCCTATCCTTTCTATCACATATTAAACTGTGATTTTTATTCATGTTGGTTGGTAGACATTATTAAATATTTCACCAAATCCCCCATTTTCTCTGGTCTTATCTCCCTTAAGTATTTCTAACATACTATGTTAACATACTTTACTGCTAAAATTGCATAGATTTGTATTATGAATATAAATATATATGCATTGGATGACTATAAACATGGTTTGATTTTATGATAGTGGGACACAGATATTTCAATAAATTAAGAAGATGTAAAACATGGAATACTGAGAATCGCTGCTCAAGGGCATATATGTTAAAAGAGAAATTAATAAGTAGGAGAGGACTAGGTCTTCAGCAATAACCTTTGATGAGGTGGAAATGACCCTATGTAATTAATTCTGGGGAAAAAAATTTATTCAAAAAAAGCCTGAAAGACTAAGAATCTGGTGACTTTTACTATGAATAATGCTACGTAATTGAATGGATATGTTTATATCATGATAGATGTTTTCTCCTTGGAACCTGGAACTTCTGAATCCGCCATCATTCACTCTTAGGGTGCCAGGTCACCACCTAATATGCTGGAATTGAAATTTATTAAGTAACATTCCGATTTACTAAGCACTGATAATGGTAGATGTGGGCCTAACATACTCAGAAGTTCCTGGACAATCATTTTGTTTGGCTTAAAATAAGCTATATTCTCCCCGATATTGCATTCCGTAATTAAACTCATTGAGGATTTCCTGGTCCTAGCACAGGACCTGACATGTGGCAACATTCAGTAAGTATTTGTTGAATAAATGTATGAAGAAATTCAGACATAAATAACATCTATCACCTTCCTCTTCACTCTCTGAGCATGCTTTCCTTCTTATTTCATGGATGATATAAAAGTCATGTTATGGGCACTGACTCAACTTCAGGCCTTTCTCCCTGCAAATATATACGCACCATATCCATCTCTGTTGCCTACTTCCTAACTCAGTGGAAACAGTGCTTGTCTTCAGCCCATGTTAACAGACCCGTCTGGGAGTTAGATTCCCTCCTCCTGCCTCTTCAGGTATCTAATTCCACCAGTGCTTTGCCTGAACCATCCCACGTTGTAAACCTTTCCATGTCCATTTTCTCTCCTCTCAGTAAACACACTCAAGTCTCTCCCTTCTTTTTAAAAATATAGATTTTTATCTCCAAACCACTTCCTTAGCTATTTTTCTCTTTTTATATTTCTCTTCATTACCCAGCACCTTGAAAAAATAGTCTAAATTAGATTTCTCCATGCCGTCACCTCCCATCTACTTCTTCACTCACTATTACCTGGCCTCTATCACTAATACAACATAATTTCTACCTAATTTCAGTGAGTTCTTCTTTATAATCCATTTTAATTGATCTAATATCTTGTAAGCCAACAGAAAAGGCATATCCATTATTCAACTAAATTTGCTGACAATTCTGTGTGGCAACTTACAAAATCCCACAATTTGCTTATTTACATGCAAATTACCATTCATATAACTGAAGCTCAAAAGTATTCAAAAACTCCATGTCAAATCAAACCCCAAAACTTACAAAAACATGATAATTAAATTTTTTCCTATCTGAATGCAGAGGGCTATTTAAGAATTTTTAAAATAGAAGAATAATGTCTAAATATAATATGGTAGGGCTTTCCTGGTGGCACAGTGCTTAAGAATCCACCTGCCAATGCAGGGGACATGGGTTCGAGTCCTGGTCCAGGAAGATCCCACATGCCGCGGAGCAACTAAGCCTGTGCACCACAACTACTGAGCCTGTGCTCTAACGCCCTCAAGCCACAACTCCTGAAGCAGGCACACCTAGAGTCCATGCCCCGCAACAAGAGAAGCCACTGCAACGAAAAGCCCACGCACCGCAACGAAGAGTAGCCCCCGCTCACCACAACTAGAGAAAGCCCGTGCACGCAGCAAAGAAGACCCAACACAGACAAAAATAAATACATAAAAATAAATAAATATATGGTAAAAAATTGCATTTCAAAAATATATTAAGTAAATTATAAGGCAAGCACCGCTCTATTATCACAAAGAATAAATATCAATATTTAAAATGTTAATGAGAAGACAATTCACAAGAAAACACAAATGGCTAATAAACATAAAATGTTCAGCTATATAATAAGTATGAATTCAACAAATGAACTATTCTTTCTTCACCTATCAAAGTTGTAAGTAATTCAAATACAGCTCCCAATTCTAGTAACTGTTACTTAAGATCAGCATTATACTAATGGCTTCTAGAAAAGCCATTAGTATATATAATTTTTACTTTCTCTATTCATTTCTAGATTTTTGAAGCTGCACTAAGAGAAAAAAAGGAAAGAAAAGACATTTAACAATCAAAAGGAAAACATTAAATGCCATCTAGTAACAAAATAACCAGAAGATACAAAATCGTCAGGATCAGACATTATAAAACAATGGAGTGGGCTGAGATACCTATTGGAATTGTCATAGAGCCAAAACAGCCCTCTCAAAATAGTTCTCCTACCAACTTATTCATATCCAACTTTTTAACGGAAAAAAAGACGATTTAGTTGAAAATTGAGCTATAAAAGCAAATACTTCCAGGATAAATAGTTCACACTAAGACATAAATGAAAACCTCTGGAAAAGAGGTTTTTAATGACAGAAACAGAAGGGAATGTAATAGGAACCCAAAAATGACAAAGTGGACTCTCTGTTAGGGGGGGGAACAGATGGTTAACTAGAGGCCCAGAACACTAAACACAGGCTTTGCCCAACACCTAAAATTATGCTTTATGCACAGACTCTTTCAAAGGCCCTTGTCCTGAATATTATGCTATGGTTCTTGCCTAAAAGGAAGCAGCTGTGGACACAGATGTGGTCTTACTCTGTTATTCAAGCCCCCACTGGATAAAAGCAGGTTAATATAGCTTTAATGGTGGCAGATTAGATATTTGGCCTGTTTGTTAAGACGTAATTGAATCTGCGTTTTTGAGAACAGCTCTTGATGACGCACGATGTCACAAATCCAGCATAAGAATGGCAATTTAAGATCTGGTGACAGAATGCATGTGTACTAACATGAAATGAATAAAAAAATGCTGGGTCTCTGTGAGAAAGACATATGTAGATAAATCATGATGGGATTTTGTGTTTTGATTTGGAGCTATATCAATACTTCCTTATCCTGAGAGGATGGCATCTTCAAAGAATAAAATGAATGTCCACATTTATGGATTTTGGATGCTTACAAAAAACAAGTACAGGGTAAAAAATATTTTTAAAGTCAAGATTTTTTGGGGGGGTATCAACTACATGGCTAATTATTTTAAGGTATTCAGGTTGATGAAAGAATCAGAATGCTGATGATCCCAGTGAGTTTTTATGTGGCAGAAACAGCAATCAATCCGAGGTAGTCCAATTCCAAAGCTACCACATCTTAAATACTTAATCTATGTTGCTTTCCAGGTGTTTTCCAAATTGAACATTGGCTACTCTCATTGCTGTTCTGTCTGAATGGGTTCCTTTTAAATAAATAGTATGGGATAAAATGTAAAGAACTCTAGGCATGCATTTTTTCTGATCTAATTATTGTTTCCCCAATTCATTCCACCAATATTTATTGAGCATCTATTATGTGCCAGACACTGTTCTAGATGCTTGGGAAATAGTGAACAAAACCAAAAAAAAAAAAGTAACTCCACAATGGTGCTTTCTAGTGAAAGAGACAAAAAGTAGAGAATGAATGTAATAAAGAAATTCTACCATGAATTAGAAGGTGATTAAGTGCCCTTGGAGGAAGAGAGAGCAGGATAAAGAGGACTGGTAGTATAGGTGGTAGGGGCTTCAGTCTGAAAGGGAGGGACTGATCAGGCTAAATCATACTGGAAAGGCAACACTGGATTAAAGACTTGAAGACACAGGCATGGAGGAAATGAGCTTTGAGGATATCTAAAAAGCAAGTGTTCCAGGCTGAGAGAAGAGCCTGTGCAAATACCCTCAGTGGGGATGCATAAACAATAGTATGAACAAGTGTAGCTGAAGCAGAGTAAGTGGGGAGAAAGGTAATAAGAGATGAGGTAATGGCAAAGATAAAGAAGACCAACTGCATAGGACCCTGCCGGTGGTTGTAAGGTCTTAAATGTTTACTCTTGACATGAGGAGTCATTAGAGGGCTTCAAGCAGAGGCGTGACATTGACTGATGGCTACTTTACTGTGAATCCATGATAAAGAAGCAGAGAGCAGTGCTGAGAGGTTTCTGTAGTAATTAGGGCTAGGAATGATACTGGCTTGACTATCGTTGTAGCAGTAAAGGTGGTGAGTAGTAGTCAGATTCTGGATTATTTGGCAAGTAGAACTAAACTGGACTTGCTAGTAGATTGGGACTGATGTGTAAGAGAATAAGACGAGTCAAAGACGCCCCCCACCCCCCGGACCTTTGACAGAGCACCTAGAAGGCTGGAGTTGCCACCAACTGAGATTAGGAAGGCTGCAGATGGACCAGGTCTACAGGGGACTATTGGGACTTTTATTTGGGACACATGGAATTTGAGATGTGTTTAGATATCTAAGCAAGAGGTCATTTATTGCTGCTGAATGTATGAGTCTGGAATTCAAGAGAGGCGTCCAAGCTGGAGATATAAATTTAGAAGTTGTAAGTCTGAATCTTAATTTCTAGTTAACAGAATAAGAAAAGCAAAGTACTCATTGGTCACTTAACATACGCCAGGCACTACACCATAAACTTTCACATTCCTTATGTCATTGAATTCTTGTAACTCCCCTGGTTTTCAGACTAGACCATTTTACAGGCTAGTAAATTAAATTGAGAAAGTCTAAGTAACTCTCTGAGACTAACCAACTTTCCTTACGGCAATGAATCCTGGAAGAGGCAGAACTTGGACTCATATATATGTGTTTCCATTAGCTATATAACCTCTTAAAGGCCCAATACGAATAGAAATGTATCTTACATTCTAGCTGTGATAAAGGAAAAAAGGAATCCAAAAAGCAAATGCAGAACTGTGTACAGATACACCTTAGTATCATAATATAAATGCCCTTAATAATGTGAATTACGTTTAAAATTAAGCTTAATAATCCTTTATAGAGAAAGACTGAACATACACAAAGTCTTTCAGGATTTGAATCAAAATGTTGAAAACATTTTACAGTTTTGTTTCTTAAATAAGTAAACTGTCTTCTTGAAAAATCACCTGTTTCTCACAAGTCACTCTATTCTGATATGCCAACATGAGCCCAAACTGTGTACACATATATGGAACAATAAGCAACGTATTTCTTCAAAACAGAATATAAAAATGGCTTATTCATTTGATACCTTTTTTTTTTTTTTTCCGGTATGCGGGCCTCTCACTGTTGTGGCCTCTCCTGTTGCGGAGCACAGGCTCCGGATGCGCAGGCTCAGCGGCCATGGCTCACGGGCCCAGCCGCTCCGCGGCATGTGGGATCTTCCCGGACCGGGGCACGAACCCGTGTCCCCTGCATCGACAGGCGGACTCTCAACCACTGCGCCACCAGGGAAGCCCCACCATATTTTTTTAATTGTAAAATTCTCTCTCTTCCAAATCACTTGGCTTTAAAAGTTCCGTATGTTACTTCTCTTGTACCTTTTAAGTATATTCAGTTACCCAAGATATAGATCCTCTTAGACCAATGACCCAGGTAAGAGTATCAAATGTCATTTCTGAAGATGTTTATGAGGCAAATTATAAATTCTACTGTAAAATTATGACCACCGAAAACAAAATTTGAGAAAAATGGAACTACGAGATTCTTTATTACAAACTAGATATGGTACTCTGACAAAAACTGTTTCCAAATTTTCCACTGATGAGATGATTAGTAAACATGTTTCATGTACTCATGTATACATCAACTATCCAAGACCAAGGGCTGTAACATCATAACCTCTATTCCTTCTGTTCATGGTGGTCAGATGCATAAACAGAATTTTCAAATTTACATACAGATATTTTTAAAAATTATATATATATATATGCATACATAGTAGGCATACTATAACATAAACTACATATAAATGCATAGTTTGTAAATTTACAATATAACTTTCAAGAAAATAATTTTAAATATAAATACTCACATGGGTTCTGGTTTTATAGGAGAGGTGAACTCGGAGAACAAACATTGACTTAGCATTAGCATTTACAAAATAAACTTGTGGAGAACTCATATTTATTTAACCTGCTCCATACACACACACACACACACACACACACTTATAGTCCCCATAGCTTCTTGACCTGTACCTACTATATATTAGCTTATACAGTTCAGAACATACTAAACACTTTACAAATAAATAACCATGGGTCACTGAAACCCACTGGGGGTGCCTTAGCAGACACTGGAATGTGTATTTGTGAGGGCACCAACCCATGGACTCGATGCCCCTCATGTTCCCATTCAACCAGAGCAGCTCCACATACCTTTCTTTTGCATATGGCCGCTCCGTGTAATATTGTGTTGCAAAAAGGCCTCTGTTACTTACAACTTGGAAAACCACTGTCCTAGAGATGTCTTAATTAAAGTATATTTAGAACTACTGAGGCATTAACGTTTCATATTTATGTAACAGAACTACAGAAAGAAAAGTGGGACCATCAACGGATTCACATTACTTTTCCAAAAGAACAAGGCAAAATAAACCTGCTTTGTATAATTTGACAGAAAGTTTACCATTTGAAGCAGTACTAAGTATTGATTTTACAAAATGCTGAGTTATTTTCAGTAATGTGCTAAGATTCACCATTGTGTTTGTTTACATCAATATAAATAAAACACTTGAGTACAAAAGGGCCCTTTAATAAGGCCTTAGAGAAATACTATATATAGAAAGAGAGCTCTGTAATTTATAGAACATTCTTCATTAAGATCTCATTGGTTCTGGAAGCTGAGTAAGAGAGATTTGGTTATCATATGTAGTGTTTTTTTTTTTTTTTGCGGTACACGGGACTCTCACTGTTGCGGCCTCTCCCGTTGCGGAGCACAGGCTCCGGACGCGCAGGCTCAGCGGCCATGGCTCACGGGCCCAGCCGCTCCGCGGCATGTGGGATCTTCCCGGACCGGGGCACGAACCCGTGTCCCCTGCATCGGCAGGCGGACTCTCAACCACTGCACCACCAGGGAAGCCCCATATGTAGTTTATACATGAGCAAATGAAGTTCAGTGACAGAAACTTATTCACAAAGGATTGCAAAGTTAGCAGTAGGAGTCTCCTATCTCCTAGCATCTCCTAGGTCCAGATCCACAAAACTGGCCACGTACCACATAGAACCCTGTCACTATAAGGAACTAATTAATGTTTTACAAATTTACTGTATTTTGAACTCCAGTGATAGTCCATAAACATAGGGCTATAGAACATAATTGGTGATTACACACTTGAAATGAAATCTAAACCTGAAGAATGGAGCTCTTCTTTTTGAGCTAAAACCTCAGACAGGTTTGGCCAAAGCTCTTGCATTTGTTAACCAAGAAGCAATTTCCCTGTGTAGTTACAAGGAAAAGAACTCTGGAGCTTCCGCCACTGGCATACACTCAGTGTACCAGGCAGAACAGAATAGTGACCCCCAAAGATGTTCACACCCTCATCTCCAGAAGATCTGAAGGTGTTACCTTTTACAAAAGCAACTTTGCAGATGTGATGAAGGACCGTGAGGCAGGGAGATTATCCTAGATTATGTGGCAGACCCAATGTCATCACAAGTGTCCTTATAAAAGGGAGGCAGAAGGATCAATTAATAGGAGGAGATATGAAGATGGAAGAGGTCAGAGCAATGTGATGTAAGAAGGACTCCATTTATCTTTGTTGGTTTTGAAAGTGGAGAAAAAGGGTCACAAGCCAAGGAAACGGAGCAGATTCCTGAAGCTAGAAAAGCAAGGAAATGGATTCTACCCAGAGCCGAGAGAAAGGAATGCAGTCCTGCCAACACCATGGTTCTAGCCCAGTGTGATCCGTGTCAGATTTTTGACCTACAGAACTGTAAAATAATAAATGTGTGTTAATGCTGCCAAGTTTGTAGTAATTTGCAGCAATAGAAAATTTATACACTTAGCTTAAAGGATCTGTTTTCTTTATAAGTAAAGAGATATTTTAAGATTCATTCTAGAAGTATTTACTGAAAGTCTAAAATGTGTCAGGCTGAGGAACCTGGGATTGAAAGAAGACTAAGACATACTCTTTTCAGTTGGAAGTGAATAGTTTTTCCACATACATGAATTGGCTGGTATGTACATGTTACTGTGGGTACACAAACATTTACCTGCATGTAGTAGGGCAACAGACTAACTAAGAAAAAGAAGAGATTTTTAGAAATCACCATAAGCCAATTATATAAGCCAAAGAGGAAACTGTAGTCCAGTTGGGCGTTCCTAAAGTGTGGCATCTACTTTCTCAGATGCAACTAGCACTTCTTTTGCTTAGTTAGTAATGTAGAAGCAACTTGAAGACTTTCTCCTAAGATTCTGATATGAACAGTCCCTAAGTTTCAATTGTGAATCAGTCAGCCAAACACCCTTCTGAAGATGATCAGCTGTCTTAGCATTTTCCTCTTAAACAAAAATTTTCAAGCTAAGGAACTGTTTTATCTTTTCTAATAGTAACTATAAATTATTACAGATTCCATTACATTTGAAAAAACTGCAGTTTAAAGATAATGGACCTCAGAATGGTCTATAAATTCTAATGAACATAAAAAATTATGTCTATTTTAAAATTAGAATACAAAATAAGCAAAGCTACCACACATGGAAATGTATTGATATAAAAATTATGACAGGGCTTCCCTGGTGGCGCAGTGGTTGAGAGTCCGCCTGCCGATGCAGGGGACACGGGTTCGTGCCCCAGTCCGGGAAGATCCCGCATGCCGCGGAGCGGCTGGGCCCGTGAGCCATGGCCGCTGGGCCTGCGCATCCGGAGCCTGTGCTCTGCAACGGGAGAGGCCACAGCAGTGAGAGGCCCGTGTACCGCCAAAAAAAAAAAAAAATTATGACACTTTAAAAATATGCATCAAAAAAAATAAAAAAATAAAAATATGCATCTGAAAAACTTAGTTTCTTAATAGTATCAATTATTCCACATGACTCTAGGCTCAAAAAATAGAAATTCAAACTAGATGACACTTTAAGATAGAGAATGATCAATATGTATCTATATAACTTAACTATGTCTAGACCGTTACCCATGCCTTCTCTTAATTGGTTCCTGACTGATGGAAATTTTTCTATTTAGATAGGAAATTGATAAGGAGAAGATAAAAGCATTTCACAGTTTCAACTTCTGTACCTGAACTCACATCCCGCTTATTTCTAAAATCTATTGGCACTAAGAGAACAATCTTTCTGTGGAATGCCTGTGGAAACCCCAGGAATCAGAAACCCTGGACTGATGACTATTTAATATTAATTAGTACTGTAAGCTAGTATAGTAACTAAAGGTTATATTAAGATCATTAGTATTCCAAACCAATATATCAATCTAGTAAACTTCATCTATCATCTCTGAGGAACTAAGGAGCCCTAAGCATAGTAAATTCAAGGGTAGTAATATTCTAGGAAGTAATAGACTAAACACATATATGATGTATATGATAAGGACTAAATGATGGTGATGATGATGATGACAGCCATAGCAGTTTGCTTCAAGCCAGTTAAGGAAAACGACTTAGAAGGATTAAGTATCTTTCGCAAAGTCACACAGCTGGTAAGTCGTAGGGCTACGACTCAAACTCTGACGAAAGCCAGGTCTACTGCCTCGGAAACATCAGTTCTTAACCTTTTCCTATACTGCCTCTTATGGGCAGAAGGGAATGTCACAGAATGAAGTACCAGATTGGGATTCTGGTATTTCCTCAATCCCTAGCTAAAGAATATGGAGAAAATCAATCAACCAATCAATCTTAGGCTTAGTTTTCTTTATAGAAATTAGAAAGATTAGACAAGATGATGTCAAATTTCTTTTATAGTTCTATAATTCATTAATTCATTCCATAGATACATCCTAAATGCTTTCTGTTGGCCAGACCTCCTCTAGGTATTAAGGACACCACAGTGAACATAGCAGAAAAAGGCCCTAACTGATCTCACTCAGTCGAGGAAGGCAGACAACACACAAACACTTTTTGGGTGTGTTGCCTCAGAGAAGATACTTTTGGTAAGGGATATTTGAATAGAGACCCGAATAAAATGAGAAATTAAGCCATAGGCATATCCTAGGGAAGGGGCTTTCTAGGCAGGAGGACTCATTCCAGTGGCCCCTTCAAAGCCTAACCAGGATGAGCATCCTTTCAACTAGATATATTTTCTATATGATTGCTAGACTTTCACCTGAAGTGACAAATTTAAAATGATTTTTTTTTAAAAGATAAAAGTGATTAGTAGAATTCAGCTGATCCTTACTGTTTCCTAGACCCTTTCTTCTATAAACTGAAAACACTTGGGAATAGAGCAAGTCATGTGATTCAGTAGAAAGTACCAAACTCCTAATAATAATTCCTACAAAAAATATGAGATATGTATATATATGTATATACTTACATGAGGATAATCTTAGGTTAATATTATTTTGTAAAGTTTCATTTACAAATAGATGAACAATTATTCATACTCCCTATTTTTTTAAAGTCCATTCCATACAATTGCAAAGTTTAACAAATACAGAGGTTACTGAAGTCAGAATAGAGGCTATAATACTATAAGAGGATGAGCCGCTTAAAGTTAGGCACATTATTTAGCATAAGAGTGGAATGATGACAGCTTAATGCACTAAATTTGATACGTCAAAAACAATAATGCCGTCATTTCCATTACCATTATGTTCTCAAAAATCTAACATTCTTTTTCAATTCTATTACCATGGCATCAAACTAATGTGGCTATTGTAAAATAGTCTGGAATGATCATTTACAATACTTAAGATCACTACAAAATAGTTTCATTTTTGTAAGTGCTCCTTTGCTGTACTTTTCTAGGAAAATAAGAATAATAAAATTTAACGACTTCATTCTATGAATAAGTTCGAACCACTTCCACTGAACTAAACAGAAAATCTTACTGCATTTTAAAACCCCAAAGTTGATATGAAAAGGTTTGGTAATAATTTTTTAATCTATTTAGAGCAGTAATACTGTTCATAGCTGGTTAAAATACTGAATCACTTTTTCCTTCATTAATTTAATTTCACAGATATTTACTTAGCACTTTTCAGGCAATAAACCACTGTCTTGGCACTGAGTAATGCCCAGTAGTATAGTACTATAGACACTTATCTTGAAATAGATAAAGAAAATATTACCTTTGGCTTAATGAATATTTTCTCATTTCTGATTTAATTAATCTACCTTACTGTTTCAGGATGTTTGTACACCCCAAGGCAGAGACAAGTATTGTTAACTCCTTGCTCAGAGAATTTAAGGAGAAAATGCCTAAGCTTGACCATAATCCCATGCTAATATTATTTTTCTCTTGTACCTATAACACTTGTACATTCTCTACAGTGAAAGAATTAAAGGCTTTTTCACTTTAATCGAACTTAAAAAAAAATTAGAGAAGCCCTGCAAGTAAGATACAATATGCATGTTTTTTAAAGACTTCGAAGAAACCCATATAAACAACTTGTTATACTCTTCTGCTTAGCAAACTGGCTGAAGAACAGTCCAAATAACAAATATAGAAGAAGAAAATCCTGAAAGAAGAAAGGAAAAAAGAATTTTAGACCATACCAAACAGAAAAATATTCAGAGTCTGAATGAAAAATGGTTAGGGGACCAAGTTTAGATTATGGACCATTTCTTTTTCTTTTTTTTTTTTTTTAGCTATACAGGCAAGTACTCTCTTCAGAGTATAAAGATTAATCATTTTGGTTTTGTTTTTTTTTTATGCTGTACGCGGGCCTCTCACTGCTGTGGCCTCTCCCGTTGCGGAGCACAGGCTCCAGACGCGCAGGCTCAGTGGCCATGGCTCACAGGCCCAGCCCCTCTGCGGTATGTGGGATCTTCCCGGACCGGGGCACGAACCCGCGTCCCCTGCATTGGCAGGCAGACTCTCAACCACTGCGCCACCAGGGAAGCCCTAATCATTTTCTTCTTTTAAACAATGTATTAAAGATGGCTTTTTATTATTTGAGTATCAAAACATATTGCCACCAGTCAATGGCAGCTTGCCATCAGTCAAAAATAACATACAATACATATGCCAAATGAAGTGAACTGAACTAAATGTTAACTAGAATATTTTGCTCATGATGCATTCTGCTATATAATATATATACAAAGAATACGGTTTCTGTTTTCAAGAGGTCCCTTCACTTACAGGAAAACTTTTCAATTTCTCTCTATCTATTGGATCCCATTTTGATTAAAATATATTCATAAAACAGAATGACTAAGAATCGTTTGATTATGAGAATTTGTGTCAGTTTCATTAGAGTGAAAAGAAATTGTGGTCTGGCTTCCATAGTACTGATGGAGAGACGGTGGTCAGGGACACTAGCTTAGGTTCTAAGGCAGGCTCTGTGACTTAGGCAAAGCAAGTGACTTAGGCAAGTCACTTCATCTTTCTAAGCTCAGTTCTCATCTGTAAAATGGGAATAACAGTAGTTTGAAACAGGGAGGATTATTGGGAGGACTGATGAACACATGGATTAAAAGTTCCATAGATACTTGACAATGGTTATCATTCAGTAAGTGTTGCATGTTATTAATGATGGTAAAGGGAATGATGGTATGAACAGAAAGAATATATGCAGGTTGTATGCATTTGTCACACTCACTGAAATGTACACTTAGGATCTGCACATCTGACTGCACATAACTCGTATCTCAGTAAAATGACTAAAGACAAAAAGAACATACATAAAGATAGGAAAACAGGGAGAGAGAAAAGATGTAGACTACTTTGATTCTATTAAACTGAACAAGTCTCACTAGAATGATTTGTATGAAAATGTTTGTCTTCGCGTTTTTAATCTAGTTATACAAATACTAGCATTGACTCTTAAATCTTTTTTATATATACAAAAAAATCAGTTTGTTAATCTCATTTTTCATCATTATCAATTCTGAAACAGACATAGGAACAATTTCAGGAATATTCCACAGTCAATTGGTGATTGCCTATCAAAGTCTCTATCTTTATTGCTTACCACCAACCATTTCGTAGGGGTCCGCTGAATGATATATTAGCAAAGATCACTAAGAATTAATAATCTCAAACAAGTGCATGGCAGCCAATGGGAAGCTACGGCACATCAAACACAGTGCTGGCATTTGACATGCATTTTCGCATATAATCTTACCAAAAACTCTACAGAAGTAGATTCTGCAAGCTACCAACAAATATGAAACTGTGGAACAGTTAGGCTAGGTAAAAATGTCCAAGGTGTTCTGGTGTCAGAGCATGGATTAGAACCTATGTCCAACTCCACAGGCTGGGATTTTAATCACTACTTTCCACAGGGCCAGAAGTGCAAAAAACACACCATGTGCCAATTTTCTACCTATACATCTAACGCAAGTGTGATCCTTGGTCCGTCTCTTGCACGTGTCAGCACAAGGGGGCAACCAGTTACTTTAGATTCCTGTTTTTTACTGCTGTTGCTTTTTTGTGTCTATATTTAAAAGGAAGAAAGGGAAAAGGGAATGGAGAGAGAAAGAGGGAGAGACAGAGACAGAGAGACAAGGAGAGACAGAGGAAAAGAAACATTGTTTTCCACCATTATGTTCTATATCAGATATACAAATATACGAAGTTTAGTTCTATTGGTTCTAAGTCCAAAAGATAAAGAAAAATTATATATTACAGTGACCTGGGAGGCCAAGACATTCTAATAAGCAGAATTCTGATTAGTCAAACACGCCTTCATCCATGGTAAAGAGGGTTGCCCATCTATACCACAGAAGACAAAGGATGGCTTTGGGCTTTGAACTTCAGCAGGTTTATGAGTTTATCACTTCATCACTTCCTTTATTCCTCCATTATGCATCCATCCACCTATTAAGTGTATCAAGTAGCCAGTGTCAGACATTCAGCTCCTGCTTCCCTCCCACAGACAAGGTAGGCATGTGGGCCAGCCCAGCAAAGCTGTCTTCAGTAACTCAGAATCAGCCTCCACCTCTCACCACCGACTCCAGTCCAAAGGAAAGGGGTCAGAACGCTGGCACAGTATTTTTTAACCTCTAATGGAGAAGTATGAATCAAATTCAAGGTTCAAGGTATTCTTGTAGTCCAATGATCTAATGAGGCTAAAAATGATATCATTTAACATGCAGAATTTCTTCAATGCATTACAGAAATCCAACAGACCCAAATTTTCATCTTGATAGCAAAATGCCTGAAGAGTTATGCTCTCATGTTTGTTTTAATGATCAGTTAAATGTTGACCATTTGGTTTCTTAGCAAAGAAATCCAATTAAAAATTTAACAGGCACTCTCCTGCACTGCTGGTGGGATTATAAATTGGTACAACCTTCTTGGAAAGCGATTTGGCAATATGTACAGGAAGTTTTAAAGTATTCCTGCCACTTGGCCTAGTAATTCCACTTCTAGGAATATTTGTAAAAAGATCTACAACTTGAGTTTTTTTTAACAGTTTTAAAAATCTCATTATTATTTGTAATAGGGAAAATTAGGTAACACAAAATATCTAATAAGAGAGTAAGTTATATCATAGCCATAGAGTAAATTGGCACATGACCATCAAGGATGTTTCTGAACACTTAATACCAGAAAAAAAAATGCTTGTGAAATAGACTTAAGTTTAAAAGGAATACTCAAAATTAAACATACTGTATTCTTGCACCTATGTAAAATACACAAAATGATGAAGATACATAAAACATTAACTGTTTATCTCAGAGTCATACGATGATAATGATTTTTTTCCTTTTCTTCTCTCTATTATCCTAACTTTCTAAACATTGAGCTTGTGGTTACAAAGAAATCCAAAATCTGAAAGCATTTCAAGTTTGGTTGCACGTTATGCTAGGGATTAAGGTTCCAGCCTGAGCCCAGAGATATAGATTATCAGAGCATGTGTTAAAGACCACAGAAGAGCAGCAAAATGGGCAGGAAAGGCAGGGAGAAGAGAGCAGAATCCCACGCAGGCACGGAGTAAACACATTTTTGACCGGCCGAGTCAGGGCAAAAGATACCACATGGAAATTCATGAAACGGTCTCTTTTCTGCTGTCCATTTAAAAGAATTCTCAAATTGAATGATTTTAGACAGAATGTATACTTAGATAAATAAATATTGTAGAATTTGTTTCTTTACAACAATCTCGTGTGTGCTAAATCACTTAGGTGATGAAACTGAGTGGCACTGTATTGAGGACAGCTTGTCACCAGTGCCACCAAAACAGAGTTTTTCTGCAGTATTGTTTAAAGTCTCATTTGTTCCAGTTCTCTTCAGTTCATCCTCAATAAACACTAAGTGGACAGTTTTTCTTTCTCAGTCTAAATTCTCCACTATAGGACAAAATATTCTTAACTATTTCAATGCAGAATATGTATTGCTATCCACCTGAAGTAGAGAAGTAAATAAATGTCACTTTTGTTTCATACTTGGTCAACTGAATTTTAGAAAATGTACTCCACAGTAAAGGGAAAGTTTATTTGTCATGTAAGGATAAAAAAGTTCTAGGCCAAAACTATATATATGTATATGTATATATAGTCAGTCATAAGATAGACACAGTCATAAGATATATTATCGCATTAAAAAGTTTACATACGCAGCATGAGATTTCAATCACCCATAATTGTGCTTCTATGACCTCATTACAGTGAAATCAACTAGATCAAAAATTCTCCTGTGAATCTGTTTACATGATTATCAACATTTTGTTAAAATACATGAAACTTGAGCGTACAGAGTATTATAGTATCAAGAAAATAATATTTTAAAAAGTTGTCCTTCAATAAAATTAAAGGTCATGAAAAAAATCTATAAAGCTTTTCTTTCTATAAGTTTGAATGGGGTGAGGACGGAGGAAAAATAAAAGGCTTCAGCCACTTCCAGAGCAGCTGTACTAATGTCACTCATTTACATTCCTTCTCATCAGAGAGTAGCCTGAAGATGATTTAATCTAGATGGCTCAAGTGCACAAAACATACTTACTTCTCTCAAATCCAAAATTAGCAGTTAAAAGGTGAAATGTTCCTACAGCATTGTGCATAAGAGTGAAATAATGAAATTGTCCAAATATCCATCTAAACAGCAAAGTTTAAACATATCATGGTACAGCCATACAGTGGAATACTCTGAAGCCAATAAAAAGTAGATAGAGTTCAGGATGTGGCAGAGTGAGTGAGACAGAGAGAGAGAGAGAGAGAGAGAGTGTGTGTGTGTGTTTAGAGAAAGAAGTGGGTGTACATTTGTGTATGTTCATGTATGTATATGTATGTATAATGTATATGTATTGTGTTTGTGTATATATATATTTATATACATATACCGAGAGAGATGATCAAGATACATTGTTAAAGTAAAAATCACACATTTTTCTGAATTTAATGTAAAATTAATTCATAAAGTAATAATTAAGTTATTAAAGTAATAACAATAATACTTGCTGACCCATGTCTATCCAGGTGGCACTCACACACTTTGTACACAGTAACTCATTTAAGCCTCACAATAACCCTGTATTATTGGTTCTATTATTCTACCCATTAAACAGATGAGGAAACTGAAGCACAGAGTAAATTGTCAATACTACTTCTTAGGTCATACAGCTAGTATTTTTGCTTGTAATTCTCCATTTGCCCCCCCACCACATCTAACCTTCCTCCTCTGCCCTAAAGAGGATGATTTCTATACATGACAACACCGGGATTCCTGAGTCCACAAATTCTGTTCGGATTTAGCCGATGGGAGTGACCCTCGAAGGTGAGGGTAGGGCAAGGTGGTAGAAGTGGGGGCTTTATACCCATCCCCACTGCCCTCCCCTCCCCTGCTCACATCCAACAGGGGCTGTTTTCCTCTCCTCCTGACCATAGCTTCTGCTCAGTAACCCCTTTCCTACAGCTACTACTCTCATTGGGGTGGGAAGAGCTTTCCCCTCTCGCTAACCCAGGTTGCCTCACCATTCCTTGGGGTTTCCCTTAATATCTCCATAACCTGTCCCTTCCTCAAAGTCT
This sequence comes from Globicephala melas, assembly GCF_963455315.2. NCBI lineage: Eukaryota > Metazoa > Chordata > Mammalia > Artiodactyla > Delphinidae > Globicephala > Globicephala melas. The sequence goes on from NC_083323.1 coordinate 86,239,181, forward strand.
CCAGACCCTTTGATTTCCTGCCAGAACCCTGGCTCATACAGTAGCAGAGACAGGATTCAAATTCAGGCAGTGTGGTTCCAGAATCTGTGCTCCATCTCTACCCACCGTGCACTACTGCTTCCTCACTATGCCTTCTGTAGTATTAAAAGACCACACATTAAATCATTGAGAGGAATTTTATCTGGGAAGCAGGATTACAAGAGAACATAAACTTCTATATTTTATAGTTCTACAACATTTAAATTTGATTTTATATTTTTCCAATAAAAATGCAATAAAGTGTTACATACTAAGCATTAATGAAATTACAACAATGGGATTTGATACCACTTACCACTACTGACTTCTCCTTTAAAGAAATTTGGTATACGTGTAGAGTAGCCCTTTTAGGACAGATACCCACTTTGGAGTTAAATTTTTTTTTTTACGATTTTGACTACAGGGTTTTTTTTTTTATAAAGTATGGAAAATAATTCTCTAGCATAGAACTCTAGACAATGTGCTATATATTGATACTCTTGGGTTGCAAAAAAATCCGTGAATAGGAAAATAGTACCTTGCTATTTCTCCTATTGATAATGTGCCAAAGAGACACTGGATACTGGCTCTTCTGATAAGATGAGAACCAAAGGAGAGAAACATTTAATATTATACTTTTAACATTATACTCCAGAGTTTAATAATGATGGAATCTTATAACTTCCTGTGGGGCATTATTAATGTACAATAGAATTTGCCTCAGATTTCATCACATCTGCATGATCAGACTATGTAAGCAATATTTTATAGGGAACTGGAGGCTAAGTCATATGCCAAGCTCATTCTGCAAGCACTGCTCTGCTTAGACACAATGAGAAGGAGCTTTCTATTTCCCTCTTCCATGCTGCAAATACCACACTCTCACACCACTTCTTCAACACTCATGGAGGGTTTCCCACAGTGCAGAAGGCTTTAGGAAGAAAATGGAATTCAATTACTAACAATTTTGTCCCATAGCTAGATACTTCGGAATGCTTCCTTTCTGAACATTCAAGGATAACTGCTGTAATTTTCTGATAAGTTAAAAAATTCAATCTTCACTTTTAAATCATAATTAATAACAGATATATCTTCCTGACATCTACGGAGCTCAAGTAATGCTTTATATGAGCACCTAACATCAAATTAACTAATTCTATTCAATGGAAGACATAATAAAAGACCAATATTTCTCCTTCAATTCTTCCAATCTTTCAGTCCCTCTCAATGTGAAATGTGAAATCCATCAATTGCACTTGTGATATTTCCTAAAAGCCAAATCTAGCTTACCAGAAAAAACGCAAACCCAGAACTCCCCCACATCTAGGTACAGAAAGCCTCCAGATGTCACTCAAATCCAACTCTCCTACCAGGGATTTACTTATGAATGACTGCCAGCAGAGAATATACCAGAGCCCCAAATCCTTTAGTCTCTGTGACGTCAAGACCTCAAACATGTGGGAAAAATCCAGGTCATTCATTATTAGAGAGTAAATGTTGGCCATGTCTCCAAGCCATGGACGCTATCCTGCCATAAGACCCATCTGTCATCAACATCTAAATCAGTGAACATTACTTTCAGGCTTGTTTTTACTAGAATAAAAGCTATGTGGGCTATAGGTGAGGCAAGACTTAGAATTAAAACTATAAATCTTAAGTAAATGCTGTATCTTGCGATCAAATACAACTGTACATAAAATAGTTCAGTTAAACATTAACATATTTAGGCATGAATTATTTGCCTTCCTCTACAGAGACTGTGGAAAGCTACCCATTAACTTTCCATTCTTTCAATTACATGGAATATACCAACATATAAGTTAAAACAAATGGTTAGTCTCGCTTATTTTCATGGCTACCGTAGTTTACTTATACCCAAAACAACATTTTTGAATTAAAATGGTAATAAGGCCCTGGCACAAGGATGGCCATCATTCTTCATGCCCACCTCAAGGTTTGCTCATATCGTTAGGAGCTGACTGCCAAGCTCGCTAGCTATGTTACTCTGACTATAGATTACAGCCAGATGAAATCTTCAGTAGGAGTTTCCTATTAATAATTTAGTATTAATGGCTAGAAAAGACAAAAATGAATGCATTTTTCTCTTCTCTTGCCCATGCAATAAAATGAAAATGAAATACAGAAGTCATTAATGAAGGAAAAAAATGACCAAGAGAAATAATTGTTAATAAAAATCTATACTTGAAAGGAAACAGAAAATAAGTTCATATTTAATTGAACTGCAGTTGATTTATAAGGTTGTGCTAATTTCTGCTGTATAGCAAAGTGACTCAATTATACACATATATACATTCTTTTTATATATTCTTTTCCATTTATCTCAGGAGACTGGATAGTTCACTGCCCTATACAGTAGGACCTTGTTGATTATCTATTCTAAATGTAATAGTTTGCATCTACTAGCCCCAAACTCCCAGTCCATCCCTCTCCCTCTTCTAAATGAGTTCTCCCTCCTAAAAATGAGTTCATTTTTGGATAGCCATATTCAAATTCAGATTGTATAAGTGAATTTGGAATACTATATTTTTAAGAAATTCCCAAAGAATTTATTAGCTCCTGAAGAATTATTAGTTAAAAATAGCTACTAAAATATAAAATATCTCCTTGACCCTGGACATTTCAGACAAAATAATGTGATTAAACACTGAGAATGATATTGCTTGCATTCAATGCTAAAGAAGCTCATTGTCTTAAAAGCTTGTTCCTTTAAAAGAGATATTTGCCTCATGGGAATAACAACAAAGATGAATTTTTGAAAAGGTGAGTAAAGATTAGGCTACCTTGGCAAAGCTCTGTAACTGCAGTGAAATAGAAGCTTTAAAGGTAAATGTTAAGAATTCTTATTCACAGACAAAAACACTCTTGCATATATGGCTCAGATGCTGTGGCTGGTTTCATCAACTGAAGCAAGAAAAATTCAAAACTTCAGAATCAGGATTGGACAGATCAGGTTGGCTGTGTGTTTGGGGAGTGGGGGAAAAGTGCATAAAAGAGCATAAGGGTGACTGGGAGACAGGACAGTGAAGGGGTGTTATACTGCCTGTCCCAGAGTAAAGAAAGGGAGGGAAAGGTAGGACTGTCTTTGTTTTATTTTTGTTTCCTTGTTTTTGTGTTAGTCTGTGCATTTCATAATGCTCATTGGTAACTATGTGGACAGTCGTGATGTCAGTGGGAAGAAATACACATGGTTGATTTTCAATTATATTAGTTTTAGGTGGAAAAATGTAAAAACAATAATTCCAACTGGTGATCTGGATAGCTCTGGCTTTCACTGTCTTTGAGCCATTTTACAACTCCTAAGTAACAGAAAATGATAGCAACGCAAATTACTGTCCAAACACTGATCCTAGTAGAAATGCATGCTCTGCCCATTGGAATGCAGTTGATTCTTGCCCTACAGATACTGATCAGTTTTGCATTTTTAAAAAATTGATTCCATCATTCTTTATCTGACTGTAAATGTGGGATACTTTGACTTCTCCTTGGAATCAGCTGTCATATCTTATCTGTTCCCTCATTAATCAGTTAAGTGAAATATTTGGCATGTATTCATTTTATATTTGTGTTAGTCATGATTTACTTTTTTAAAAAAAATTAGCCTTTAGCTCTACACATAGGCATGTGCGTTCACATTCATAGACATGTACAACACCAGTAAGATTTAAGAGTATCTACATTATGGGTAAATTGCAAGTACTTTTCCCAGTATACCTTTCTGCATTTTTCAAAATTTGTTTAATAAGCATGGATTACTTCAACAATTAGAAGAAATATTGTTAAAAAAAAAACCCCAAAAACCTAAAGTAATCCTCTGACAGTTTCTACACTTAGAGCTAGCTCTCAAACAAACATGTTTTTAATATCTGTGATTAGGTGACCCACTCAAAACCAGCCAGTTTCTAAAACACTGAACTGATCATTTTCATTTTTAAAAACACGAGATACATATGTACCAGGAGCTAAGAATTGTTAATAGCAGTGACTGTGTATCACTATATCAATATGAATGTCAAGGCACTATATTTTTAAAGGCCTGTCAGAAATAGGCTACAATAAGAATTTAGACTGTGTTATTTAAAAAAGAACAACTATACCTTGGATTTTATTTGGATAAACAATGAAATACCAATAGAACCACAAGCAGCAGTATTCAGGTATTAGTGGGGTAAAGTCCTTAATCTAGTTGTTTAGGACACAGTCCCCTCAGTTGTTTCAAAGTACTCATCGAAATTTCTTAGATTATTTACTTTTTGCTAACCTAGAAAAAACGAATCTTTGCACTCCAAAGACTGCCATATTATAAAAGAAAACAAATGTACTGAAATTAGCAATAGTAATAGCACTGAAAGGTAAAGTTAATAAGTAAGTGTACAAAGGAAAATAAATATCACAGGTTCTTAGGACACTGATTCCATAGCAAAGGTACATAGGTAAATTCTTATGGTTTATTCGTTTTCATAAAATACCAATATCAGCACAGAGATGACAGAAAATCGGTAACTTCATTTTGTATCATTATGAAACTTCAACCCATTTTCCCACTAAATAAATCAATATACTCGAATGGACTTTTTGTCTTATTCTCAGCACTCAGAATAAAAATAGAATGCATTCTGAAAACTAATTAAAAATTAATCACACACACACAAAAAAATAAAAATTAATTAATTAACTCCTACCCCCAACATCTTCTTTAAAAAAAAAAAAAGAAATTAATCACAAAGGAGCAAAGCGATGGTTCAAGTACTGCTACGGGTTGTGTCCCTCCTGCACCCTGTCACAAAAATAAGACATTGAAGTCCTAACCCCAGTGCCTGTGAATGGGGCCTTCTTTGGAAATAGGGTCTTTGCAGATGATCAAGTCAAGATGAGATCATTAGGGTAGGCCCTCATCCAAAATGACTGCATCCTTATAAATAGAAAAAAATTGGACTCAGGGACAGACACACACAGAGTGAAGATAATGTGAAGACACAGGGAGAACACTGCCTGCAAGCCAAGGAACACCTAAGACCATCAAAACCCAGGAGACAGACACGGAACAGACCCTGCCCTCTCTGAAGGGACCAACCCCGCCGACACTTCAATCTCAAAATTCTATCCTCCAAAACTGTGAGATAATATATTTCTGTTGTTTAAGCCATTCAGTCTGTGGTACTTTGTTACAACAGCCCCAGGAAACTAATACAAGAACTGATATTTCATTGTCTAATTTCACTAATTTCACCTGCTACTTATGATCTCAATAGAATACGCTGAATCTCTGCTATTACTTAGGCACATTAATAATGATTGACCAAGAGATTTTCTGAAGACTCATTCCTTCTTCCCAAATCACCCTCCATCAACAAACACACACACACACACAGACCAGGAAAAAAGAGCAAAAATAAAGAAATCTTTGAAAGAACAGTACTTTTTTAAACACAACTTACAACTCACTGGTCATTGTAACATCAATTATTATTATTAATGATGTTCCATTAACACCAGTTGTTTCATATTTTATTGCCATACTTTTAAATATTAAGAACATTTCAAAATTTATGTTTTAGCTTAGACATCATAAAAAATACAATTGGGACAATGGAATAAAGAACAAAAGGTTAAAGACGAGGTAGAGAGTTAAAAGTAAGTAAAAAGTTTTCTGAAATGTTTATTAAACTTAATGGAGCTCATTATCCATTAATAGATACCAATATTAAACTGAGAAAGAAGGAGCACACTGAGTTCTATAGAGAAACCCCTTTCTCGCAGAGATCAAAGGTAAGCGAAAAATCACATTTTCCCTTACCCCCAAAGACTGGAAACTATAAATAAAAGTGTCATTGATTTGGGAGAATATATAGAGCTATATCTACCTCAGTTTACGATGAATGGCTTACTGTTTAAGAAGTAAAAATTAAAATGTTAAGTAAAATATCATTTAAAAATAAGAACAGACTTTGCTACTGAGCTATATACTACGCAACTACCATTAAGCATAAAATACTTCTGAGAAGTGGAAAGCTTCAAGGTAATCACAGTAACTAGTTCCTTGTTAGTTTTAAATCTGGGTAACAACTAGATAACTAAAAGGGACTAGGATTTGGAGTGGGAAAATACAAATTCACATCCATCATAGAATTCTGTCTGCATTACCTACTAAATAAAGAAATTAAGAAATCCCTAGGTAACATTTAACAAGACTCTAATACACAGAAGGAGATCTTTGAAAGTACTTCATAAAGAAGGCATAACTTTAACAAAAAAACCCTCATAGCTAAACCATGAGTCAAGTGGGTATGTGAACAGTAAAGAAACAGATAGCCTAGGAGGTTTTATTCAGCAAACCTAAACATTCAGTGATCTCTAGACAAGACTTAAATTAAAGATTAAGAGCGTTACATACTTTTTAAATCAAGGTTTAAGAAATCAAGATTATTCTATACATCTGCGCTCGCAGTTCTATTTGAAGGATAAAAGGCTATGAGAAATGAAAGATGTTGAAACTGAGATAAATTTTACATACTATAAATTAATGCTTACCTTTCCCCCAATTTTTTTTTCAGTTTAAAAGAGATTGAATTTTAAGGCATGCAAAAGGATGATTTCTCCATAGCAACTAAGCCAGAAAGTAGATTTTTAACTGTTATAGGAGAAATAGAGTAATATAGGGAGAATACAAGAGGACGACATATATTTTTACATTTTAATTTAATCAAACACATCAAGATACAAGTATCTCTATGTATTGAAAAGTCAAAGTTCTAATTCAAGCAATAAATATATGATGCTGGTTAAGTCTCAAGCAGATCATATTTAAAAATTAACGGGTATCATTTTTTTCTCATTTTCAGGTCATTTTTCAGAATCTGCTCTAGCTTACAGTGTTTTAGTTGTTTTGAGATAAAGACTGATATCCAGGCATCAAATCTCTTTATCAATGTGATATGAAAAGGATGGCTAAGAAAAGTAGTGCCAGAAACATAGGAAGTACCACTTTCACGTTTTACAAAAATCAGGCAGAAACCTTTATTTGCCTAATTCCTACTTCATATCATACTTTGCACTTTCTAGGAAAAAGAAATCAAGCCTTTGCCTTCCACAGAAACATTGCTTTTGAAAGACTGGAAGCAACCAACTAAAAATTAAGCAATTGTTGCCAATTAAATCTGTAGTACAGGGCTTCCCTGGTGGCGCAGTGGTTGAGAGTCCGCCTGCCGATGCAGGGCACACGGGTTCGTGCCCTGGTCCGGGAGGATCCCACATGCCGCGGAGCGGCTGGGTCCGTGAGCCATGGCCGCTGAGCCTGCGCGTCCGGAGCCTGTGCTCCGCAACGGGAGAGGCCACAGCAGTTAGCGGCCTGCGTATCGCAAAAAAAAAAAAAAAAAAAATCTGTAGTACAGCTGCACCCATTTAAAAAGAGCAGCTGCTGAAGAAATAAAAGTATATTCTCTGCATCAAACTACAAAACATTTTTTAAAAACATAGTGGCATTTGATTCAATGGATATTTATTAGAGACAGCTCCATATGGCTTTTACATAGATTCTTCGATGTAAACACCAGCTTCTCCTTTTACATTGGAAGTTGAGAAATGCTTACCTCTGAAACAGACTTACTTAGCTCCAATTTTGTCCTTTGAGAAACAATTCTTTTATTTTAATGTGTATGCTCTCCAGGCCAGCTTGAGTATGTATAACTGGGCTCTAATGTTCTCCATTTTTCAACTGTGTGCCACAATCTGCTTTCTTCATCGAAAACTCAGTTTTCTCATCCTCAACGTGTACGTGATTTTTTTCTTTCCCACATTCTCCAAAGTAAAGCATTATCTGCTCATTTCAGGAAATACACACCTATAGGAAAAGAGGGAATTTCTCTACGCCATGTCTGTCTTGTCCGTTATTTTGGAACAAAAATATCTGTGTTTCTGTATGGGTTAGAAATATTCTTCTATATCAGCTTTTTTAGAGCACAGGAAAAAGAACACACGTGCAATGCATAATTTTAGTCATTAAAATAACAAAATATTTTTCAGTTTCCAGCTAAGTGATCAATTATGTAGTCATAAGAGTCAGAGCAACAAGGAGAAGTAATGTAGTGCTTTCCACACTTGCCAAAAAAGAAGTCCTTTCGGGAGCTTGTTAAAAATATATATTTACCAGGTCACTTCCCTTGAGTTTCTGAATCAATCATTTAAGCCAATAATTTGGGTAGAGTTTGGGGGATTTGAGAAGAGATGCTGTGTGCAATAAATGGGATTCATCTTAATATCATGTTTTAAAATGATACAAATAAAGATTAAAATACTTCATGTATTTATTTTTTCAAGCTGTTTCATTGTGTTACTTTATATGTAAATTGCAAAGATTGGTCCCAGGGTTAGATTTGGTCAGGCTTGGATTTAATATGGCAAAAGTCTTCTTATCCAGGCGACCAGGACTGGTAATTGGTTAACAAAGAAAAATCAGCCATGCAGTTGAGTCATGTAGAGCAGAAAATCACTTAACCAAACTCAATGTACATATAATAAATATTTGGTTTTAACTTGAAGTATTCATTATTCATACATTCATTCACCAATCTTTTATAAAGGACAAGACTCTACAAGACACAGGTCTCCTATTTCGTATCGCATGTCACCTTTAAAAAGAAGAGAACCTAAACATCTGTAATGCAGCCAGGTTATTTGATCTTTACAGCTCCCGAAATATTTCACAATTACATCACCTACACCTAATTTAACATGTGTTATATCCACTTGGCCTCCATCAAGTCTTTCAAAGAAACCATTTAACCAAGTTTTCATAAAAACAGCAACAATAATTTTTCTGTTTATACTTCAATAGTTGATATAATTTTAATTAAATTATGTAACTACAGTAGTAAGTATAAGTGGGAACACACACAACTGCTGAGCAGTAAGTATAAATTTGGGAACAAACACAGTTGATGGGCATCAGTTTTTATTTTCAACAGAGACTGGAGAGCACTGGCTAGTTAGGTAAGCCGGTCAGGGGGAAGGTCAGTGAAAAGAATTTCTCCTATGGTTTCATTTAGTAACTCGAACGGTGTTCTGTCTTCACTGACAGTGCTAGTTTTCTTTGGTTAGCTTCTTCCCCCAGAATTTATCTTTGTAAGAAGATGGTGGGAAATGTTATTCACAAATAGTCCTCTCTTTACTGTCCTCCTGTGGTTTTTAAGCTTCCTAATAGACTTGCAATTAATCAAGGCATTTCTTTAATAATCAAACTGTTAATTTTGCAAATACTTTATTTCTTTGAGAAATAACACTTTTAGAAGACATACTTGATTGTATTAAATACAATGCCTAGTGCAAACAGCAGCTCATTTATAAGCAGAATACTTTTCAATCCTGGATGCTCTGGTATGTGACTGATAAAGAAGTTAAGGAAATAATTATAAAAGACTTGAAGTCAGAGGGCCTCTGTTACATAGCTAACAAATATCATTCAACCAAGAAGATGTTCTATTACTTAGACTTGGCATTGTACCCTGTGGTTTTCTACAATTAACTGTGTCAGTTTATAGTAGTGACACTAATTGTCAAATCCATCTTATTGTTTGGCCACTGACCCATCTCCAAGAAGACCCAAACTGCACGTTCTCTTCAAAGATAGTAGGGGATTTGGTCTCACAGCTATTAAAATAAATGAGGCCAGAAAGCAAGAGCAAGAACTTCATGGACAGATGAACTCATCTTTATTGCCAGCCCTGTTGCCAAAAGTAAAAGTTTCCTCAGATCCTTGCTTTTGTCAACATTGATGAAAAGGACTCAGGAAATGACGATGAAATCTTGAGAAACCGAGCCTTTTAATCGTCCAGGGACTTCAGGTTTAGAGAGTCTACCTTCTTGATTTTGCACTCTTGTATAACTCCCAACCTCTCTGCTGCACTCATACGAGTCAACTTAAAATCATTTGAAGACGACTTATACAAGATCCAACTATTAACACAGGAAAAAGATTTCAAGTAATGGCGAAAATCTTCTAAGCAATCCCAGCTGCAGAAATCTCTGATCCAAGTGTCCTCAGTGTAATTTGAATCACTTTCCAACCACAGTTTTTGCCATGCTGGCCCCAGGAAAGCATTTTATACATGTGCTCATGTTTGATCATATCAAAAGACCAAGATTTGGATAATATGATGAGGAATCAAAATATTTTTCTGCAATGAGACTCCTTTTCCTTCACTTCTTTTTAACTCCCAACCCGGGGTCATTTTTCAATTCTGGCTCTCAACAACAGAGACGTGAGCTGTGTCATGGTATATCTCAGGAGAACAAACAGAAAGGAGTTTAAGTAGAAAGATATATGAACTTTGGCACTGATCAAGAAGGAGGATGGTGGCAGTATGATCACGTTATATCCATGAAAAGAGAGGAGTGCCTCAGTATCCCTTGCAATGAACCTTTTAGAGCACACTGCATTCGACACACTTCTTACAAAGGAAAAATGTGTTTTCAGTGTTTTTCAACTTCTATTAACTGTGTCAGCTATCTTAAGAGAGTGACTAAAAACTTTTTAAGAGGGAAGAATACTTGGAAGAGAACCCATACCTCAACCGTTTTTCCTAAGAAGTATTGCAGCATCACCTGAAAAACCATAGGTCAACCTCAGCTAATGCCATTTGTACAACAAAAGTACAGGTAAGAAATCTGGCCATAAGAAACTGAGAGTTTTAGTAAATGTTGAAAATTCACAAGTAAACATTCTTAAATGAGTGTAATTACTTTCAGCTCTTTTCTTAAGATAATGAGGAAAAATGCAGGAGAAACTCAGAAGGCTGACTTTTCAACTAACCAAAAACCTAGGCAAAAATGCATATGCCAAAATTTTGACCTGGAAATGATTTGAGATTCATAAAAAGAGAAACTTTTTACACTAGTATTAATAATATTGAAATACAGCCCCATAAAATATTGGCATTTCCCCGGTGTTTATAAGGATATTGTAATATATAATTATTCCATTAAATTTTGTTCTGATTACCAAGAAGAAGAAATGCCTTCAAATTATATTTCAAATAGGTAGTATATTTAGATAAAAAGTATTCTTTCCTGTAAATTTTTACCGTTACAACAAACACTTATGTAATACATTTACAGGCAATTTTTAATTTTGTGGACTACATCCAATATTTACTGAGCTCTTGACTGTCAAGCACTGTGATATGTACTAAAACTACAAAAAATAAAGCAAGCAAGAAAGAAAAGAAAGACGGAAGGAAAAGGAAAGGAAGGGAAGGGAAGGGAAGGGAAGGGAAGGGAAGGGGGGAAGGGAGGGAGGGAGGGAGGGAGGGAGGGAGGAAGGAAGGAAGGAAGGAAGGAAGGAAGGAAGGAAGGAAGGAAGGAAGGAAGTTAGAAGGGAAGGGAGGAAAAAAGTCATCAGGGGCTCATAGCAGGCAGTATGTGTAGTGGGTAGAGTTATGGGCTCTAGACCCAATATTTATTAATTATGTGACATAACCTAAGTGTTTCCAGAAGCTTGATCTGATGGAGGTGTATAAAACGCAAATAGCTACCTAGGGTGTTTAGGTCTGATTATAACTATCACTATATCTTCTTAGTATCCTCTTCGGAATCATTGCTCCTTCCAATTTAGCAGGCTGCCTCTAAACATAACTCTCCTGTTTATTCACACAGACCAAGCTGTCAAAAGCAATAAACCATCCTTATTCCTAAGAGCGCTTTAAAATAAAAATTTTCATGAAGCATAATTCCTAAAGGTAATTATCCCTCTCTCACAATTATTATTATGGACATTGCAACTTTGACAAACTATTTTGGAAGAACATGAGTCATCTGCAGAAACTTAAAGGCTTACACATTTTATTTATTTGTTTTTAATTAATTATTTGAGAAACGAGCACTTGGGAGATTTCAAGAAGCCAACTTCGTGGCTTCTGGTGGAAGATTAGATCTGGAAAGAACTGCTTACTCTGGTGACAAAGGAGAAAGGCAAGCTGTTGGAGAGATGAATCATGAGAAACCTTTTCAAGGTCCATTTCTGGTTGTTATAAAGGAAGGGCGGAGGTGAGGGGGACTAAGAAGTTTCTCAGAAAGGATTTGATTGCTGTTTAATGGTCTCCTTCCCAAGGATAACACACTCAATGACAGAGGAAAGGAAATCTTTCTAGGTTTTGTTCCCTTAGACTTAAGAGTGTTTCTTTAAATCAAAAATATTTTAATTACTTTCAAATATACAAAAAAATAAATAAAATATAAAACTCTTTCACTCCCTTTAAAACTCCCTAGCATGTTGGACTTCCCTGGTGGCGCAGTGGTTAAGAATCCGCCTGTCAGGGCAGGGGACAGGGGTTCAATCCCTGGTCCGGGAAGATCCTACATGCAGTAGAGCAACTAAGCCCGTGCACCACAACTACCGAGCCTGCTGCGCTCTGGAGCCCGCGAGCCACAACTACTGAGCCCGCACACCTACAGCCCGTGCTCCGCAACAAGAGAAGCCACCGTAATGAGAAGCTTGCGCACCGCAACGAAGAGTAGGCCCTGCTCGCCACAGCTAGAGAAAGCCCGTGCGCAGCAACGAAGACCCAATGCAGCCAAATAAATAAGTAAATAAATACATAAATTAAAAAAAACAAAAACTCCCTAGCATATTGAGTTACATATGGAATGATACATAAATCTGCACTGGATTGTAAATCATATGTGCATAAGCTATAAGGTAGGGCAGACTTGAAAATGAAGGAATATGCATTCTCTAAATACGCAACAAAAACACATGCTCATTTATTCTTAGCAAAATATTAAAAAGTGAGGTTCCTGGATTACTCAGTCGTATATGGCATCTCTTCAGGTAGGATTCAGTTGACATAACTCTACATGGCATCTTAATTCATAACATGTTCAAGGACATTAGCTCAATAACCATAATTATATATTAATGTGTTAAGAACTAGCCACCCTCCGCCCCCAACCCCTGGCAGAAAAAAAAAAAAAAAAAAAAGGCTTCAAGCTGTGTTAGAAGCCTCTTTCCTAGAATTCAATGAATGGAAGCTTACATTTGAAATAAACTCCCTCAGTGGAAATGACATTGTTTCTCCTCGTCTTGAACCTCAGGGTCAAGTAAAGGAAATGCTAGTAACAAAATTTAATGATCTTAAAATAAAAAGCATTTTTTCCCAATTTAATATATGCAGTGTTTCCCTTAGGAATATTTACAGCTAAAAAATGAATATTAATGTTTTAATAATAATTTAACTCATCAATCAATCCTAACATCAGGTTTTGAAAAGCTTTTAAAAACAGGTGTAACTACTGTGTGTGTGTGTGTGTATAATCGAGAGGGAAAAATTAAGATATCAGAAATGAGCATAATTCTGAACAATGAAGTTTATACTAGAAATAATCCCTTTAAGATATAATTGTCAGATTTCAACACTAATAGTAGAAACTAGGTTTTTTTAAAACAACAAGGTCCTACTGTATATAAGCACATGGAACTATATTCAATATCCTGTAATAAATCATAATGGAAAAGAATATGTATATATGTATAAACAAATCACTTCTCTGTACGCCAGAAATTAACAGAACATTGAATATCAACTATACTCCAATAAAAAAAGAAACTAGCTTTTCAATATTTAATATCAAATACTTTGGTATCAGTCAATAAACAAGAGGAAAAACTAGGATGCACAAATTAATTGAGAGTGACATTATTTCTATCTACTGCAAGATGAAGGAGGAGCTTGTAGAAAATCTGTTCTAAGTGTCATATCCACAACTGGAAATAAATAGATGTTCTCCTTGGGTAATTTTGAAAGCATGATATCTACTTTAAGTATATTTTTAAACAAACAGGGGAAATACCTCAATTTTTTTTCATTATCAAGATGCTGGTTTAGAAAAAAGAAACACAAGCAAAGGCCAACACATGTGGATGTACTAAATTCCAGCCTTGCTCTATACCATGGACAAGGGATTAACCTCTATAAACCTCCATTTTCTTACGAAGAGGTAATAAAACAAATTTATAGAGTTGTTGTAAGGATCAAATCAAATAGTATCCATAAAGTTCTCTGCAGGGTAAGAATAACTGAAAGCTATTATTAATTCAATAAAACTGTTCTTTTCTGGTCAAATCTCAACCACTCGTATTTTTGGCACCTTTTTCTCCCCACGAGTACTTTAGTCAGCCAAGCATCTCTAGACTACTTGTTTAAAACATAACTAGTTGTGGGGCTTCCCTGGTGGTGCAGTGGTTGAGAATCTGCCTGCTAATGCGGGGGACACGGGTTCGAGCCCTGGTCTGGGAGGATCCCACGTGCCGCGGAGCAACTAGGCCCGTGAAGCACAATTACTGAGCCTGCGTGTCTGGAGCCTGTGCTCCGCAACAAGAGAGGCCGCGATAGTGAGAGGCCCGCGCACCGCAATGAAGAGTGGCCCCCGCTTGCTACAACTAGAGAAAGCCCTCGCACAGAAACAAAGACCCAACACAGGAAAAATAAATTAATTAATTAATAAACTTCTACCCCCAACATCTTCTTAAAAAAAAAAACATAACTAGTTATAAATACATACTGAATTCTACTTAATAATATGCATGCTGATAGATTTCAGGGAAGTGTACCCATATCTGCAACTTACTTTGAAATGCATCCAAAAATGTAGCTGCATTAGTGCACTGATAAAGAGAGATGGATGGATATGTGATTAAGCATACATTATAAAATGTTAATGGCAGAATCTAGCTCATATGTACACAGGCGTTCAACATAAAGTTCTTACAGCTTTTCAGTATGTTAGACATTTTCCATACACAAAGTTGGGGGAAAAAATAATTACCCATCACACCTCACTGAAACCTTTGAATCTTGAGAAATTCCAAGGTTCCATTCCACATAAAGGAATGGTGGGGAGTAATTTACTGCCTTCTTCTTTCAAGTCAAAAGTAATACTTAGAAGTTGTTATTAATATATTTAGAATTTTACACAAAACACAGGAAGCCTGAGTTGTCTGGTTATGTATGAACCATATGCATGAAATCAATGATTATTTTCCTTTTTCTCATGATGTAAAATATGTCAGCTGGTCATCAGATTTCCTCTATCTTAAACTGACACTGCTGAAGAACATACAAATACTTGATCGCACTAGAGAGCATGTGTTGCTGAAAAATGAGTTTTTGCATTTTCTATATTAACTTTTAGGGACAGGTTACATGTCTGTAACTCTCAAAATCATGTCTCCACTGCCTTCTGCCCCACTTCCCTACTTCTAAGCCCAGATCAGCAGGTGGACACCATCACTTGTTTTGTGTTTAAAAGGTAGTCACTTTGCTGTACAGCAGAGATTGGTACAACACTGTCAATAAACTACACTTCAATAATTTAAAAAGAAAAAGATAAAACAAAGAGAAGATTCTAGCAGAAACTCAGGGTTCCTTTTTTTCACCTTCTGTATATCTAGCTAGATGTTGGATTATTTCTTTTGACTTGTGGCCTTAGTGGTTTGCCTATCAGCTAGAAGTGCTGTTCTTTATGACTTGGTAAAAATAAATGGCTTGTTTAACAACGGGTGTGTTATTTCTGATCAGAAATTGGAAGGCTGGAATCCCTTACTTGCAAACTGCATGATAATTATCATGACAATTAGGGGTATAAATCTGCTGGCACATAGTATTTTTTTGCTGTGGTATTTTTAAAATTATGGAAAAGAGATATTTATGGTGAGATATTTAACTCATGCTTTTCTTGTGTTAGTTCCAAATATCCCAGGCAATCCCAAATCAGATGTATAGTACTTTTTTTGCTCCAAAAAAAGTATCCAACGGACTCTGAAATTCTTGCAAATGTCAGGAAGACGTTTTTCCTTTTTTGTGCTCTACTGATGAGGAAGTGCTAAGTGTTTCCTGGAGAAAGGAATATTCTCAAAATGTAACTCAGCAGAGAGGCTATGGATGGAATGAAGGGTTGAAGGGCTGGCCAACCTGCACTAAATTCCTGGACAGTAGTACTAGGAGACACGGCAATTTCTCCATGTTCTGTTTGTTTGTTTACCTCATGGCCAACAATGACCCTGTTATACCAAAGAAAGGAATGCTCAGCTGCCACTCCACTGCTAATGGCAGAAAAGAATACAGGACATTCAGCAATTATATTCTTAATAAATTTCAATGTATAATTTAATAAGTACTGACATTTTCAGCTCACAGATTCAAAACAATTTGATGGAATTTGCCAGGGGTCATAATCTTGTTGACATACCTTTTTGCTCTTTGGGGAAGAACTTTTCATCCAAACCCCAAGGCAGTGGTTTGAATCCCGGTGGATGCAAGCGTATGTTCAAGAGACTCATAGTGGCCTTCTCTGGTAGCACAGTGGTTGAGAGTCCGCCTGCCCATGCAGGGCACATGGGTTCGTGCCCCAGTCCGGGAAGATCCCACATGCCGCGGAGCGGCTGGGCCCGTGAGCCATGGCCGCCGAGCCTGCGCGTCCGGAGCCTGTGCTCCGCAACGGAAGAGGCCACAACAGTGAGAGGCCCGCGTACCACAAAAAAAGTTAAAAAAAATTAAAAAAGAGACTCATAGTCCATCCTTCCTGGATAATTTAGATAATCATATGAAATGAATTCCCCTTCATGTCAACTTTATTCTCCTGCATTAGGTTCACAAGATATATGATGCCACAAGATGGAACAGGATAGGCAATGATCAAAACAGACTAGTGATATGAAACTTGCCTGTAAGTTCCCATCTTTAAGGCAGGAATATCACTGAATTACTCATTATACTTAGTCAAGTTTCTTTGAATGCCTCTTGAAATTTTAGTTTTTTTACCTAAGCCCCGACAAACACAGGTAGGATCAAAAATAATTTCTACTAAGTAACTGACATGCTTTCATCTAATAAACAATTATGAATTACAAATTGACTGGGTCTTGTTTTTCACAGTTGCTATTAAGAAGTTTAGAGCAAATTTAGGCTACCCACAGAAACTAAGTAGGCTTTGATAATTTTTAAGTTCTTGTTCTTGTTACAAATCTCACTTCTGGCTCCATTTTTATGCCTGTTCTTTTGTTTACTTTAGCACATACTTTTAATTTATATACTTCCTTGTTTTATTTTATATGTTCATATAAACAATCACATGGTTGTAAATTTTTTTTAAAGAAACTTTTTAAAATTAATTTATTTTATTTTTGGCTGCATTGGGTCTTCGATGCTGCACGCTGGCTTCCTCTAATTGCGGCAAGCAGGGGCTACTCTTCATTGCCGTGCCCGGGCTTCTTATTGCAGTGGCTTCTCTTGTGGAGCACGAGCTCTAGGCGCACGGCCTTCAGTAGTTGTGGCACGCGGGCTCAGTAGTTGTGGTTCATGGGCTCTAGAGCGCAGGCTCAGCAGTTGTGGTGCACGGGCTTAGTTGCTCTGAGGCATATGGGATCTTCCCGGACCAGGGTTTGAACCCATGTCCCCTGCACTGACAGGTGGATTCTTAACCACTGTGCCACCAGGAAAGTCCAGTTGTAAATGTTTTAACAATGGATTCTCCAGAAGGAAGGTGTGTGTGTGTAGTATAACACTGATATAAGGATGTATAGCACATATTTTATAAGTAATAATATGTATACCATACTTTTTATTGTAGATTTCATATAGTCACTTGATTCTCAGAGAATAGTTTTGTTAATTTTTTCCTAACCTCTGTATCCTTAGCTACCTACGGTTGCATTTATCCTTTTCTTTTTAAATTTAATTTTTTATTAGTGTGCATCTTCCCTAGTTCAATAATGTAAGATACAGCCATGTTCATTCTCCTTCAGTACTGTATGGTACTTACTTAGCTCACTGTTGGAAACTCCGAGGCAGATCTTCAAAAATTATAATGAATAAGTAAAAGACTGAATCCAGGATTTATATAGTTATAGATACACACATACACATATATATATGCTGTATCAAAAATAGATAGCATTTAAATTTTTTTTCTATTTCTCCCATGCCCTATCCCCTGCCTCTGGTAATCACCAGTGTGTTCTCTGTATGTTTGAATGTTTTGTTTTTTGTGTTTTTTTTTTAAGATTCTGTATATAAGAGAGATTATGTAGTATTTGTCTTTCTCTGAGTTCTTTCACTTAGTATAATGGCCTCAAGGTCCACCCAGGTTGTCATAAATGGTAAGATTTCTTTCCTTTTCGTGGCTGAGTAATATTCCACTGTATATATATGGCTCATCTTCTTTATCTATTCATCCATAGATGGACACTTAGGTTGCGCCTGTATCTTGGCTATTGCAAATAATGCTGAAATGAACATAGGGGTGCCGATATCTCTTCAAGAAAGTGATTTTGTTTCCTTAAGATATATACCCAGAAGTGGAATTGCTGAATTACATAGCTCTGTTTCTAATTTTTTGAGGAAACTCCCTACTGTTTTCTGTTGTGTCTGTACCAATTTATATTCCCACCAATAGTACACAGAGTTTCCCTTTTCTCCACATCCTCACCAACACTTATTATTTCCTATCTTTTCTGATAGTAGTCATTCTAACAGGTGTGAAGTGATATCTCATTGTGGTTTTGATTTGTATTTCCCTGGTGATTAATGATGTTGAGAATCTTTTCATGTACCTGTTGGCCATCTGTATGTCTTTGAAAAAAATGTCTATTCAGATCTGCCCATTTTTTAATCAGACATTTTTTGGCTATTGAATTGTATGAGTTTTTATATATTTTGGATATTAGCCCTTTATCAGATATATGATTTGCCAATATTTTCTCTCATTCAGTAAGTTGTGTTTTGATTGTTGATGGGTTATTTTGCTGTGCAGAAGCTTTTTATCGATAGTTTAATGTAGCCCCACTTGTTTATTTTTGCTTTTGTTGCTTTTTCTTTTCGTGTCAGATTTTAAAAAATCATTGCAAAGACCTATGTCAAGGAGCTTATCACCTATGTTTTCTTTTAGGAGTTCAATGATTTCAGGTCTTATGTTTACATCTTTAATCCATTTGAGCTAATTTTTGTGTATGGTGTAAGATAGTAGTTGAGTTTTATTCATTTACATATTTTATTCTTGACTGCCTAGTTTTCCCCAACACCATTTATTGAAGAGACTGTCCTTTCATCATTGAATACTCTTGGCTATTTTTTCATAAATTAATTGACCATATATGGTGTGGGTTTATTTCTGAGCTCTGTATTCTGTTCTATTGATCTATGTGTCTGGTTTTGTTTTGGTTTTGTATGCTAATACCATACTGTTTTGATTACTAGAGCTTTGTCATATAGTTTGAAATCAGGGAGGGTGATGCCTCAAGCTTTCTTCTTCTTTCTCAAGACTTCATTGGCTATTTGGAGTCTTTTGTGATTCCATACAAATTTTAGGATTATTTGTCCTATTTCTTTGAAAACTTTCTTTGGTATTTTGATAGGGATTGCACTGAATCTGTATATCGCTCTGGGTAGTACAGACATTTTTAACAATACTGATTTGTCCAATCCGTGAGCACAAAACATCTTTCCATTTCTTTGTGTCCTCAATTTCTTTTATTAATATCTTGTAATTTTCAGTATATAGGTATTCTACCTCCTCGGTTAAATTTATTCCTAGGTATTTTATTCTTTTTGATGCCATTATAAATGGGATTGCTTTCTTTATTTCTCTTTCTGATAGTTCATTATTAGTGTATAGAAATGTGACAGACTTCTTCACACTGATTTTCTGTCCTGCAACTTTACTGAACTCACGTATTAGTTCTAACAATTTTTTGATGAGGTCTTTAGGGTTTTCTATGTAAAATATCATGGTATCTGCAAATAGTGCCAGTTTTACTTCTTCCTTTTCAATCTGGATGCCTTTTATTTTTCTTGCTTAATTTATCTGGCTAGGACTTTTAATACCATGTTCAATAAAAGTTGTGAGAGTGGGCAACCTTGTCTTGTTCCTGATCTTAAAAGAAAGACTTTCAGCTTTCCACCACTGAGTATGACATGGGCTTGTCATATTTGGCCTTTATTATATTGAGATATGTTCCCTCAATACCCTCTTTGAGAGTTTTTATCATAAATGGATGTTGAATTTTTTCAAATGCTCTTTCCATATCTATTGGTATGATGATGATTTTTACCCTTCATTTTATTAATGTGGTGTATCACACTGACTGATCTGTGGATGTTGAACCATCCTTCCACCCTTGAATTATTTTTATATTCCAATCACAGAAGAGTTGACAATCTCCACTTATTAGGATCACAACACCCATAAAATTCATCCCACAAAACTCAAATATCATAAAATCAAATATTAAATAGTACAGAGTATGTATCGTACTTGTGTCCCCTTTACCACCTTGCATACCTATTATCAAGACACAGATTTTGCCCAATCTAAGGACATTAGAGATCAATTAGAAGTTTGTGACATTAGTATTTTGCTTGTCAATTACAGCAATGCTGTGCTGGTATTTTTCTAAGTATTCTCCAAATCTTCAAAATAAGAATAAAAGCCAGAAGAACAAAATCTTTCTTTTATATCTCAAAAGAAAGAATAAGTTATATAAAATGCAAGTGATTAAAGCAAAAAGAATTAAGAAAACCACCTGATTTTTTGAAACTCTATAACTTCTAGCATGAACTAAAATACAAACTGAAGCAGTTAAACAATTCTTGTGCTTATGGTTTCTTGCCTCCAACTCACTCCACTCCTGTTTCTATTTCCATGCTTATCTAGCACCGGTCTCTTGCATTCCCCACCAATGGTTCAAAGAACGTCTGCTTTTCAGTTTCTTCCTTTATTAGCAGTAGAGCCTGTGTAGCCCGTGCTTTAGCCCATTTGAATCCTAATTTATCTTCAGACACACAAAACCGAAAGCATTTCTTTTGTCCACTATATACCAAGCATGTCTAAAGTTAATGAATCATTAGGCAAAGAGTTTGCAAAATACCTTTGCATCATTTTTCTCACTCTTTACTTAGATTTTGCCATAGAACAAAACTCACATGGAAAACTAAGTGTGAGCTCACTGAGGACACTAAACCCAAGAATTTGGTCACTTCACTGATTTCAATGTAGGAGAAAGGAGAGGAGCCCAGGAATTGTAAAAGATATATAATATACTTACATATATATATATATATATATTATACATTTCCCTACATTTAGCATAAAAGTAGATGATAGGAAAAGGGCAACCTTCCCTCATCATTAAAGGACAGAACTGTTTTGTCACTCATTTCTGATCAACAGTGATCCAAAGAGCTTAATTAACAAATCATTCAGCTAATCTGGCCTGTGAAGATCCAGCCATCATAGCACACTTCCATCTACACACACACACACACACACACACACACACACACACACACACACACACAAAGCAAAACATAAGTTTATCTGCTGTTGTAAGCTGAATAAGGGCCCCAAAGATATTACATCCTAATCCCTGGAACCTGTGAATGTTATCTTATATGGCAAAAGGGACTTTGCAGATGTGATTAAATTAAGGATCTTGAGATGGTGAGATTATCCTGGATTAACTGGGTGGCCCTAAATGTCATCACAAGTTTCCTTATAAGAGAGAGGCAGAGGGAAATCTAAGAACAGAAGCAGAAGGCAACGCGAGGGCAGAAACAAGATGCTAAGCTGCTGGCTTTGCACATGGAGGAAGAGGCCAGAGGCCAAGAAATGCAACTCTAGAAGCTGGAAGAGGAGGAGAAAGCAATTTTCCCCTAGAATCTCCGGAGGGAGCAAGGCCTGCTGAAACCTTGATTTTGCACCAGTGAAACTAATTTCATACTTCTGACCGCCAGAACTGTAAGAGAATAAATGTATGTATTGTTTTAAGCCACTGGGTTTGTGATCATTTGTTCTAGAAGCCACAGGAAACTAACACAACTACAGTAAAATACAAAAATAATATTTTTCACCAACATCAACTTAAAGAGAATGAAAATTCAAGAAAATACTAAGAAAAAGTACTCTCAATATGTATAATTAACACAAGATATGCATCTAAAATATATTTTTTAAATCATAAAATAATAAGGCAAACCACATAATAAAGTAGGCAAAAAAAACCCAGAGGCATTTCAGGAATGCCTCTAAATATATGAAAAGAGGTTCAAACTCACTAAAAATCATGAACATAACGTTATAATTAAAACCAAAGTTAATTTCATTTTACACCCATCATGTTTGTCGGTCTTCAGAGCAACTAGAATTCATACAATCTGCTAGGGAAAATGTACATCATTACACCCACTTTGGAGTGTGGTTTGGTTCTATCATGGAAAGCTGAGCAAACGCATACAACACAACCGGCAATTCACTCCAAGGTGTACACCTAGAAGAAATACTTGTACATACGCACCAGAAGCCACATACATTTTACTCTTACTGATAGAGAGTAATATTCTAAACACATTGGGAACAATCTAAAAGCTGATCAAGGGAATTCCCTGGCAGTCCAGTGGTTAGGATTCCATGCTTCCACTGTAGGGGGCATGGGTTCGATTCCTGGTCGGGGAACTAAGATCCCGCATGCCTCAAGGTGCAGCCCAAAAGAAAAAAAAGAGAAAAGAAAAGCCCATCAATACTACAATGGATAAATATGCTGTGCTAATTACCTTCACACAATGAATTAATATATAGTGGGGAAATGAGTGAATTATAGGGATAGATATCAATGTACCTGAATCTCAGCAACAATGCTGGGTGAAAAAAGTCATAGGAACACACACTACTTCAATACTGTAATATTCAAAAGCAGAACTAAACGTTTTTTAGGAATTTATACGATAAAGAAAAGCAAGATAACTATCTTTACAAGGCTCAGGATATGGATTAACTGTGCGAGGGGGAGAGGAGGAAGGGCTCAGGGTAGAACCCCCAGAGAGCTATAAAACCACTGGTAACATTGAATTTCTTAAGTTGAACAGTGGAATATGAGTGCTAGTCTTCAAACTGAACACAGATACTCTTTCAGGTGCATGATATTCACAATTAAAAGTTTTTATCTACAAGAAGTCAAGGATACAACTCACCAGAACTGTTATAACAGCTAATTAGATACCACTTCTAAGATCTACCTCCCTGTTTGAATTGTACATTATTGACTGTTGAAAAAGCTATAGGTTTTACAACTACATGTAAGATCACATACAACAAGCTTGCACTTAGTATCACAAAATATGTTAACAAACACATGTTGGTAAATAATCGTTTATTTAAAATGTGAACTGTGAATCCGAAAGTATACAGTCTTTAGTATCTCTGACTAGTAAGCAGCTTATGTGCCCGAATACTTTGCCCCTCAATCCAAGCCATTTCGCCCCAAACAAGATTAAAAGCTAACATTCCAACATTTAAAAAATTTCAGAGGAAGCCCTGATAAGAATTAGGCTTTAAACCGTTCTTTAGTTTTTGTTCAGGGTACAGAGAGTCACTAGCTACTTACTGTTTTTCTGGGATATAGTTAAGATGAGTAGCAGCTGTGATAACGTGGTCATTTAGATTAATAAAACCCCTGAAGGATGACTAGATTCAGAGAGATTTAACAGTTGAAGAGAGGAGGATTTCATATGTAACTGAATAGTTTTACCTTTAGGAGAAAGAAAAAAAAAAGCGGTATCTCTCTTCAAGCTTCCAGATTTCCTACTGATCAGGGTTTGCATTAGGAGTGAAGGGAGGAACTGAAGTCGCTGGAATGTACAAAAGCTAACCCTCCATAAAACTGACATCAAAGATGTCAACTATCAGGCAGCAAAGATTTTACACTAAAGACCCTGAAAGAAATAGATGAAAAATACATGACATTGACTAGAGTTTGGTAAAGACACTTTGAATTGCTTTATGCAACTAGGAAGGAATTCCTTTCTAGTTGTCATCCACTCTTCCAGGAAATATATTTTTAAAAAAATCAGATTCCTAAACCCCAGTTCTGATCTCCTGAATCAGAATCTTTGAAGTTTTATCCAAGAATTGCCTAAATTATGCTGACACATATTAAAAGGTAAGACTCTGCAAGAGTCTTTTCTTTTTAAAGTAGTTTGAGAACATGTATTTAAATGAAGACGTATTCACGTGTTGCTTTTCTATTTATTTACTTATTTATTTATGCCAGCTCTTTTAAGCAAATTTGTGTCAATTAGTCACAAGAATAATTTTGTGAAAATTCATGTTTAAGCAGCAGTTACCCTTTTTTGGTATATTTCCAAGGTATTCCTTTATCTGTTTCTAATTGAGGCAGTCACTTAATGTTTTCAATAATCTACCTAGAGAGTGAGATACCGATATTTCTTTAAAAAAAATTATACTCCTTTGATTATTTGAAATGCTAATTAAAACATGCCTCCTGCAGTAAAACTGGTAAACATGGAAGCATCCTACATCCAGTAACTGTTTACTGTTCTTTTTTTTAACATATTAATAAACTTTAACATCTTTCTGGAAAAAAAAGGGGGGGAGTTAGATACGTATCTGTCTCTTTTGGTGTTAAATTTGGGGCCAATATTCACCAGGAGGAACATAAGGGCTGTTTATGGTCTGTGTCCTTTCTGACTAACCATGTCAGTGTCATACTGGTAAAAAATATATACATTCTAAAGGTTACCTTCTCACTTTCTGAGTGCCAAACATAGTAGCTAGGAGACATATAAAAGATATTCAATAAATATTTTTTGAATGAGAAGAGAAGAAAACTAGTCTTAAGAGGAACACATATCACGTTAAATATTATTTCAATATAAAATCTAAAGTGCATTACTTCTTTGAACTGTGCAGCTTTAAGTAAATAATACCAATTTTCGTAGAATCCAAAAACGTAGAAAATGCACATGTTTTTACTTTTAGTCCTGACTCTGGGATTTTAAGTACCGAAGAACTTCAGGCAATAGAAAAAAGATGGTTTCTGAAACTGTGGATTTGCCGCTCAGAAAATAACAGCAATGTTGCTCTGAGATGTAGAAAGGGGTACCCGGAGAGAAGATGGTGTATGGTCGGACATGACCTCCAGAAACTGGGATTTGTAGAGCAGAAGCACAGAGGAAAGGGGGTTAATTTAACCCAGTGGTTCCATCTGGCTGCATGGTAGACCCATCTGGGAAGCTCTTTAGAAGCACCAACCCCTGGTCCTACCTTGGCGGTAACTGATCTGGGAGGGAAGCTTGCATCAGTCATATTTTAAAAGCTCCAAAGGAGATTTTAATCTTTAGGCTGAATGGTTGAAAACCACTTGTAGGCAAATTAAAAAGTAGATTGTTCTCTACCTGAAATGCACACTACAAAACTCTATGGAGATTTTAAAGAGTTCAAATGCTACACTGCTCTCCAGACCTGTTGACTCAACCTCCAGGATAAAGCCTGGGAATCTGTACGTATTAGTCTGCTCAGGCTGCCATAACAAAATACCGTACACTGGTGGTGGAAACAACAGATATTCATGGCTTCACAGTTCTGGAGACTAGAAATCCAAGATCAAGGTGCTAGCTTGGTCAGTTTCTGGTGAGAGCTCTTTCCTTGGGTTGCAGACGGCCACATGGCTGTGACCTCACATGGCTGGCCGGGAGAGAGCTCTCTGGTGTCTCTTCTTATAAGGGTACTAATCCCATCATGAGGACTCTACCCTCATCTAACTCTAATTACCTCCTGAAGTCCCCACTGTTCATCTCCTAATAACAGTGATCATACTTGAAAGCAGGAAGGCCCCTGGGACACCATCCTCTTCCTTAATGTCTGCCAGCTCAGACATCATTTTGATTCTTACCTCCCTCTTTCCCACTGAGCCTCAGAGCCCTTCTTAACACAGCATTCCAACTCAAGTAGAAACAACACTCAAGATGAAACCTATTTTCCATGCCTACTCTAAAAACTCCTATTTTATGCCATGAAGTCCATCAACAAATCTATTTCATTCATTAGATAATCCTTTGGTGTATATATATATATATATATATATATGTATATGTATGTGTGTATATATATATATATATATTTTAAATACTACCTAAAAGTTAAGAAAAATAATGGATGATACTGAATGACTGCTGTTACGCAAGTCGGAAAAAACAACCTGAGTTTTGTTAACACATGCAGCAAGGATAGAATAAACCAGGAAAGAGGTTAATTTTTTCTAGCTTTATTGAGATACAACTGACACACAACATTGTGTAAGTTTAAGGTGTACAACATGTTGATTTGATACATTTATATATTGTGAACTGTCTACCATAGTAGCATTGGTTAACACCTCCCTCACCTCAGAAAATTACCATTCTTTTTTGTAGTGAGAACATTTAAGATTTACTCTCTTGGCAGTTTTCAAGTATATGACAAAGCATAATTAATTAGAATCATCAGGCTGTACATTAGATCTCCGGTACCTATTATCTTATAACTTTGTACCCTTTGACCAACATCTCCCACTTCCCCCACTACTACTTGGCAACCGCCATTCATTCTACTCTCTCTGAGTTTGACTTTTTTAGATTCCACATGTAAGTAAGATCATACAGTATTTGTCTTTCTCTGCCTGACTTAATTTCACTTAGCATGATGCCCTCAAGGTCCATCCCTGTTGTTGGTAATGGTAGAATTTCCTTCTATCTCATGGCTGAATAATATTCCATTGTATATACACCACGTCTTCTTTACCCATTCATTCATAGTCATCTAGGTTGTTTCCATATCTTGAATATTGTGAGTAATGCTACAATAAACATGAGAGTGCAGATATCTCTTCAAGATCCTGACTTTATCTCCTTTGGATATATACCCAGAAATGAGATTGCTAGATCATATGGTAGTTCTATTTTTAATTTCTTGAGGAACCTTCAATACTGTTTTCCATAGTGGCTACACCAATTTACATTCCCACCAACAGTGCCTGAGAGTTCCCCTTTCTCCACATCCTTGCTAACATTTGTTATCTCTTTTCCTTTTTGATGACAGCCATTCTGACAGGTGTGAGTTGATAGCTCATTGTGGTTTTAATTTGCATTTCCCTCATGATTAGTGATGTGGAGCATCTTTTCATCTATCTGTCCACCATTTGCATGTCTTCTTTGGAAAAAATGTTTGTTCAGTCCCTCTGCTCATTTTTTTTTTTTTCCCCTGCAGTACGCGGACCTCTCACTGTTGTGGCCTTTCCCGCTGCGGAGCACAGGCTCCGGACGCGCAGGCTCAGCGGCCATGGCTCACGGGCCCAGCCGCTCCGCGGCATGTGGGATCTTCCCGGACTGGGGCACGAACCTGTGTCCCCTGCATCGGCAGGCGGACTCTCAACCACTGTGCCACCAGGGAAGCCCCCTCTGCTCATTTTTAAATTGTATTGTTTGTTTGCTTTGCTATTGAGCTGTATGAGTTCTTCATGTATTTCGGATATAACCCTTTATCAGATATATGATTTGTAAATATTTTCTCCCATTTCACAGGATGCCTTTTCATTTTGTTGATGGTTTATTTTGCTGTGCAGAAGCTTTTTAATTTAATGCAGTCCCACTTTTTAATTTTTGCTTTTGTTGCTTGTGCTTTTAGGACCATATCCAAAAAAAAGCGTTGCCAATACCAAGAGATTAAATTTAAGATATGATTTCCAAGAAGAGATGGAGATGGAAGCAAATTTAGAAAAGAAGAAGACACAACTTTCCAAAGTCATTTTTGGCAGAGAATGTCATTTAGAGCTCCCTGAAAGCCCATATAAGAACAGTTCTGCCATGGGAATATCTATTTTGTCTGCCTTCATTCTTCAAACTGAGTTTCAACTTCAAATTTGGGGCAGTATTTACAATCCCAGCACTGCTAAGTGCTTTTAAATAATTTCCTCTGTTTTGACTTCCTAAATAACTCACTATCTCCCTACTTCTCCCACAAAATATTTCCTTTCAGATGTCATCAAAAATATATACTGTGCCGAAAAACAGTATGCTTCTCTAGACATTATCCAGTGTGTAATGTCTTTTAAAAATACATAAAAGCACCTGTTTTTACTGGAAGGGAATTTTAGTTGTTTTTAAACTCTAACAGTTCCTAAATAATTATTATCAACAACATAGTGTTTGAATTAGTTTATCAAGTTCAGAAAGAGTCAGTCAGTGTCTATGCTGAATAAGTACCCTGCAGATGTGTATTTTAGGCAGGTGACCATGGAGGCAATGTCAAAGGCTGAACAGGGGCGGGGAGTCAGAAGCTACAAACAGAAGCCCATGACCACCAGCTAGGTGGGAGGTGACTAAGATGGGCTAAGGTTGAGGGAATAGAGAGGAGATGACAGATATAAAACGGACAAGATGTTACAACATATGAAAAGTGAGGAGTGTAGTTCAGAGGACAGCAAAAATGGATCTTGGATGTCACACCCAGGTAAGTAGCAGGACACTAACTGTTAGATTACTGATTTCCTAGCTACTAGGAAAATCTGAACATTTCAGTTAATCCCAGGCTTAAAGAACAACTTAGAAGTCGTTTAGGGTTAAACACAAACATATGTCTCAAAATCTGCCAAACAGATAAAAATGAACAATAACCTTGAGAATGGTGTGGAGTGATCGCTGCTTTCTCATACTTTATGATTAACAGCTTTTAAGCACACCATCACTGGGTTCTGAGGTTTACAGCGCCTGAGCACCAAGGATTTGGACTTACTTCCCAGCTCAGTGTGGAAGTGAGGGCTCAGATCATTAGACCACGTTAATGACACAGTGCCAAAGCAGCAGCCTCAAGGTGTGCAAAATAAGCTATTTAGTAACCTCTCCTCTAGGGTCATTTAACAAAATAACTCCTGCCAGAAAAGATGTTTGAAACGTTGAAAGGGTATTTAGTGGTCCTTCCATCCTTTGTGTAGAGAAATCCTACAAAATCCAATTACAGTGCTTGTCAATCCACCACTAACATGCGGCGAAGAAACACTTCTTAAGTACTGGTCTCTAATTCCTCTCAACGGTAGCTAGGTTAAAAGTCATAAAAACAACAACAGTGAAATAATTCTCATAAATCTGGCATGCTGGCAGCTGCCTAATGGTGAAACAGGAAGTACAGGGCAAGACTATGAGTGTAACCTGAGATGTTAGGCAGACCTTTGCCTAATGTCAGTGTCAGGTGACTTACCTCTCACATCTTTACATAACAACAATTAGCCAGAACTTACTAGGTTTCTGATTCCATGCCAGGAAATTTATCTTTATCACTTCATTTAATCTTTACAATCAGTATTATAGATCCATATGATCGAGGCAATTTTACAGATGACAAAATACGATCCAGAGAAATTAAATAACTTGCCCCAGACCACATGCTAGTACTTAACTTGATCACCTGCCTTTTTAATTTCCAGACAAAAGGCTAAGGAGAATAAGCAACAAATACAAATGCAAAATATATATGTAAATGCAAAATGTAATTAAAATGCAAGAAGACAAGATTCTGAGACAGCTCTGAGTATAAAAGGGAACACTCAGAAGTCAGTTGCAAATGAAAAATAAATACCATAATGAATTTATGAGTAGATCCTAGTAGAACAATGTTGCTATTTTAAAACCGAAATAACACAAACTACTTTGCTTGAGCTTAAAGGACAAAATCACAAAGCTGGCTACAAAAGGCAGACTTGCTATTAAGTTAAATGAGTGTTTCAAGAAATGCTCTTATCTGTTGACCAACATTCCACTGTTTAATTAGCTCAAATATTCAGATTAAAGTGGATGTCCCAACAATGCATAAGAAAAGTTTAAAACCTAGTAAAAGATGTCAGAAGATATATTTTCAATGCTTTTAAGAGACAATCACACACTTAGAAAAAGTAAATTGAAAAAGATTTACAAAAATTCCCTTTTATATAATCAAGAGTAAGAATCCATTTTTAGAAAACATTGAATGTGGAAATATCTAGGACTATAGGGTACCGGGAAAAGTGCCAGGCATAGAAAATCATTATACAAAGCTTTGTGGTAATGAGTAGGTGGGCTATATAATACTGTACATCAACTATACTTCAAAACATAAAATAAAAAGGGGTTGGGCTAAACTATCTTTATAATTCATTTCAGAATTAAAGATTCCTAGATACACAAACAAGAGTAAAAGGACCACTGATCTCTTTTATCTGCTTCCTTAAAGAATTTCTTCCAGAGATCTCACATAATCATTTTAGCCAAGTCTATCTGCTATTTCTCCAATCAGAATTTTCTGAAAGATGAACACAACCAACAACTTAGAATTTATGTTTACCAGCTGTCTTCTTTTACTCCCAATTAGATAAAAATTGAGTATACTTACTAAAATAACACACAGGTCAAGTAGTTCAACAACAAAGAAAAAACTTCGGAAGGCACATGTAAAAAAAGCTGCCCACTCAATAATGAGAAAAACAAAGAAGTCTCCAAAAAGCGAATGAAATGCGTGCCTATTTCAGCAAATTTTGAACTCAAGTCTGGAGTTCAAATGACCATTTATTTTTTTACCCTCATAACCACAGGATGAGAAGCACACACTGAAGTTCTCATTCCACCATTCAAACTAAAATGACTGATGGAGAAAGACAGATCCCGTTAGTAACTGGAGCAGGTGGTGACCATTAAGGAGGAGAAAGAGGAAGAAACATTTTATCCTAAAATTCAAACTTTATCTCTCACACACAAAGCCACAATCAGGTAATCATTAATAGATGGATTTCTATATTCAGATTGGACTTGTCTAGAGCATCTATTACTCAGAAACAGAGCCAGAAACACAAAAATAAACAAAATGGCCTCTTATTATGAGACATTTCAAAATAATGTACTAGTCATAATTTAGTCTTATAATAATTTCTTTAAAGTGACACTTAAAGTAAAAAAAAGCATTCAGGTTCAAAGCATTAATCATGGCCAATCATTATATCACATTATAGTCACCTAAATACAACTCAGCACCCTTTATTAGATGGTTCACCAAATGCTACCTCTTCCTCTTATTGGATCATGTGAGAATTATTACTTCCCACTAAACAAGAATTCTTAATGACAGAGCTTTTTATTTTGGCTGGTACGCTTTATAAAATTAAAAAAAATTTAAAACCTCGTTTACTTGTTCATTTACGAAAGAGTTTCACTCACAGATCATAACTGTCAGGGTAAAGTGTTTGGGCGTCACAGAAACATCCTGCTGCTTTGCTTGACTTCCAAGAGTTTGGCTGTCAAAGATTGAACTGGGAGCAATTTCCCTGTTGCGTAACACAGTTCAGTGTCCTGGACAGAGGGTGGGGCCTCAGGACTCCTAGTGACTATTCGGATGGATCTCTAGGGAACATGCTTTTCAAGAGGCAGAAGAGAGAAAAATAAATGGGCCAGAAGGTCAGGTTTTAACCTGCTGACTTAGTTCACTGGCTCTTTACACACAGCAAAGGCCTCTATACAACTTCCATTTAAACGCGGTTTCTTAATGATTTAAAATCTCAAAAAGGGAGATCTCAGATGAGTAATATTTTTGGCATATATCTGTATTATTTATCATGCTTTCTTCTTCTGGTACATTCCTTTCAATATAGTTTCTCAAGTTCTAAGAAGTAGGAACCACTTGTCCTATCTGCTTTCCCATTTTATCCATCTCCAGGATTTTCAATTTTATTGACTATTTTATTCAGGACATGTGGCCATTTTTCAAATTATAAATAAAAGTAGTAAAGATATTTAACATTCTAGAACATTTAAGGACTTAGCTTGGGGGGTTAGTAGAAAGGGAATCATATCAGAGTTGTAGGCATGTGTAATGTTACAACTTAATATGAACTAGTGTAAAGGCGGCTCTATGCTTGAAATATCAATACATACACTGTAGAAATGGAAAATGAAATGTTAATGAAGAGAAGAAACTGGAGAGTAGCCTCCAATTTTATTCACTTCTATGTGCATAAAGGAAGGTTTGATGAACTAAGAAAAACACCCAGAATTTTAATAAGCTATATGTTGTTTCAAATTTCTAAAAAAAATTGAATAAAGAGGGCATCATGAACCTAAAAACACAGAAGTAAACAGTAACACACAAAGAACCTACATGTCATGGCTAAGCTTTTCATTTCTTTTAAGGTTCTTTTATATTATCATATGTTATTAACTGCTTCTTAATAATACTGATATTTGCTTAATGGTATAAATGGTGTATGATACTTAATAGGTTCATAATGTGGTGAAAGCACGTGTCTGAAAATATCTGATTTACTCCCTATGAGACAAGGTTTGATGGTAATTAGTCAGGCATGTCTGGAGACTTTTGAATAACCCATTTTAAAGACCAGAACTTATTCACACATGAGATACTAAGGTCTGTGCCCTTATGTTTCATTTCATTCAATGGCAGATCAGCCATTTATAGTCCTACAGTCCAGTCTTGAAGAACAAAGAAAATTTGCATTGCACACTATTCTGGTATGAGCTTTAGGGCCTATACAAAAACAAATAGCTTTTGCAAGTAATTATGATTTAACCCATAGTAAACATCTTACAATTATAAACATGCAGAATAAAATCTTACATATATGTATCTCATGGGCCTACCAAATTACACTGTCACTATAATGAAGTACAGAAGGGAAAATTATGATGAAAATCAGCTGATTAATGGACAAATATTACATTATACTCAATATACTCAATATTACACTTATAGATTTAAAAAGCGAACCCTGAAAAAATATTTCAGGTATCGGTTTACTAAGTGGCAGTGGACTCTGTTAGGTGAATACATTGTTTTCTAAGTACATAAATTCCCATTTTGAAGGGGGTATGTTAAATTTGTGGGTCTACTGAAATACCATTTAAAATAACACAAGCCTACATCAGTGCAATTACATTTGTGTATGTTTAATATAATGCTAAGACCAATGAAAGTTCTCATCATTTCAAAGTAATTAATACAGGGCACACTTTTAGAAACAGTCACTCCAAGAACAGAGCCATCTAGTGGCAAGTGCAGAACCATGATTGTTACATCAAATTACCAATGAACATAAAAGCATGAGTAAATATCATCATTAACAACCTAAACTAGGCAGAAATAAATATAAAATCGTTCTGCTTTTCAGAAAAGAAAATGAATTGAAAAACCCAGCTACAAAAATGTATATACTGTTTATTTAGTAAGGTCCTTATCTGTAAAATTAAAGAGACTAAAACAAGAACTACATACACATGCTCACACACAAACAATACACACAGACACACACACAATGGAAGGAATTATGGTAGAATATTAACAGTGTCTAGGTCCGGGGTAGTGGGAATAAGTGTGATGTTTTGTCCCCTTCCTGATGCCTTTCTGCATTTTCCTCAGTGAATAAAGGCTACTTTTATAATTAGAAAATATAATATTTCAAAATACTCTGGGCAAGTACTGAAACAAATGTAAAAATTAAAAACAAGAGTAAAGCCATTAACCTTTGAGAATATTTGATGTTTCCCATCATTCATCCCCAACATTCATTAGAATGTTTCCTAATTCTACATATTTGTAGCTCTAGAGATTGTTCACTGACATACATGAACTGCTACCTCTTGATTTATTTATCATAGGCATAGCTGATTCTTCATCTGAGAATAAATTACAATAGGCTTAGAAATAAGGCATAGAGCTTTGAGCCAAAATTTGAGCAAGAGATAAAAATTTAACATATTTATGTGGAGTTTTAAAAACATATATAAATTACTTACCAACATACTTAACACTGCAAATAGCACACTGAGGTAGAAAAGGAAAAGATAATTTTTTTCATTTCACAGATGTAGGAATGGAGATTGAGAAAGATGACATTATTCACCTCCAGCTCTGCCATCAATAAGCTAAAAGTCTTCTGACTCCTAGTCTATGGCTCTGTGTACTATAACAATTTTGATGCCTGGAACTTACACTACCTGTAAACTTCTTACATATTTCTTCTCGAAAGGTCTGATTGGAGGCAACAGCAGCTCTTCTCATTCTTATTTTCAGATGGACATAGATAACGTACTATAGCCGAGAAAATTTATCTTGAGTATGATAAGAATACAAATTTTACTCTCCTACCAGAGCTTTTTAACTAAATGAATACCGAATTGTAAGACCGCCTGACATAAATGTTTAACTAATGTAAATTGAGAATAAGGGGAAATGTTGAAAATTTTTCAAATAATTTTTTTAAACATTAAAAAAAATTTAACCCAAACTAAAATTAATAATGAACCAAAGAAATCAGAATGTTGTGTAGGGCAACCTTGAGGAGAAGGATACACTTCTGATAAGACAACTGATCCTAACTCTAATCTTCATAAACAACCAAAGAGTAGTTTAGTTTTCAAACTTTCCGATGTTCAAAATTGATTTGGGAATTCTGGAGTTAAGTACTTGTCAAGTAATACTTTTAATATATTTTCTACCTAAAATTACAAGTCACAGGTGAGATCCAGGACTGGTGATAACTCTTGTTTAGTGGTGATATAGACTGTATCTTATATACATAGCCCCCAAAGTAGAGAAATGCAGCAGTGAGAAGGCAAAAGTACTTCCTCTCTTTTCCTGCCTTTAACATTCCTTTTATTCCTACTCTAATTGCTATTTTAAAAATCTTCTGATACTATCTATATTTTGATACATTATATTGTAGATAAATAATAATAAACCACTTTTGGAATAAGACACAGTATTAAAAACTTGTAAACTGACATTTTGACACATACCTGCCTTTGGTTCATTTGGTGGACCAACTGGTCAAAGTTAGTTTAAATCTGCTACAAGGTTATCTGAATAGGAATTGTGGTTTTAAGAAATCATTAATCAATAATCATCGTCATCCCTTTTAATTACTGGGTTAAACCCTTTTAATAGGTTACTTATGGAAGAAATTAGGTAAAAATGATGGTTTCACCTTCAAAGCTGCAATCTTTTTTTTTTAAAGCAAGTTTGGGAACAAATACATTTAATGCTTGGTAAAAATACAATTCAACTAGTGGGAACTGAAAAAGTACGTGGATGTCTAAAAGAGAAGCTACCAGTTATAAGGTTTCAGTGTGCTGTAGTAATCTTGCTTTTCAAGATAAGTGTATCCTCTTATGCTTTGTATCTTTACATAAAAGTAACTAGAAAGAAGGAAAAGATGGAAGTAAATGTACTATGTATCACTGTCTCCAAAATTTAAGTTATTCACATAGCAATCACCTTCGTGATTCTACCATATTATGGACTAACCACCCATAATATAGTACACTTAAGTTGGAATTTTCTTCAATTGAATTTATTTTTTAAAACTTTATATCACTACTTAAATGGAGACTCGGTAACATTTGATATAAGTAGAAATGTGCCATAAAACTAAATTCAATGAGAAACAATGTCAGGCTGCAACATTCCAGCAAGATGCTATTCCCTGAAAAACACTCTCAAGGCCTGTTTACAAAGGGAGATCAGTTAAGTGTTGGAGGCGTGCTGAAGGCATACCAGCACCAAACTGAGATCTGCTCCCTTTCTTTAACCAGAAATATTTGAACAGAATTGAAAAGCAAATAACTTATTAAACACATAGTATCTATAAGGATTTCTAGTTGCATCTAAAACAATCTTTTATATGACCGCTGATACGGACTCTACATTTCAAGAAATACCATAGTATATTACACGAGACACGAATTACTGAGATAAAAGTTAAAGTTATAGTTGATCAAGAATGATGATGGTTAAACTAATAACACACTGGCATTCATCTGCGATCTGAGTGTCTGAGAAAGGACAGTGCTGGAAGTGAAAGGGAGCAGTGAGTCAAAAACAGGTATGAAAACCAAAGAACACCTCTGAGGTCAACTCCCACGACCCTACTTAAACTGATGAGTGATACAGTCTCAAAGTTAATTCGGCCGAAGTCATCTTTTCACGTAGCAGATGTTTTAAAGGGGTGTTGGTAATAATCCTGAGAAAACTACTAAAATTATTTTCCATATCGAAATATGAAAATAGCATTGTTACGTGACTTCTACCCTAACAGTAACAATGTTCGTGTTCCTCCAAAAGCTTGAAGATCTCTCTCATAACCAGGATTTAAATTGTTCTGTATCGCATTCTTCTTATAAACTATGCATGAGGTGCTTCAGAGAAGTACATTTCTCTTTCTTGTTAGCATCCTATTTCTCCAACCGTTCATTCCTAGCAATATTCTGCTTTAATAAATGATTCTGCCAAACGAGGCACTGGTTAGGAATTTGAAGGTGGAAGGAAGGAGAAGTTATTTTTTTGTTTCTATTTCTAAGTGAGAAAACAGCGGCAGAGCGCTCCTGTGAACCACTGCAAGTGACTGGCCTCCAACCTCCTTGCGGCAGAAATGTTAGCAGTTTGGGCTCCTCAGGGCCTACTCGGTGGCATCAGTACTGTTCCAACAGTAGCGGCAAAAGCAGCGGTCCCTCCCCCCAGCAACTCAGTCTCAAATGCACTTTCCTGGCCTCTAGCCCTGAGTGGTAACAGCTTTCTGATTTGGGGGCAGCAACCCTTCTCTCCCTTTGGCATCAAGGTAATTGATTCCTTTCATTCAGTCTCTAGCTACTTATATTAAAGTGGGTTCTGACTTTCTGAATGGGCACTACTAATACACAATAAAACCAATGCAATTCAAAGAGATATTCTCTTCCTATCATGACTGGCATTAAATTGGAAAGTTGTGATGTATATATTTTGGTTAAGGCTACCAAATCTTGGAAACAGTATATATTTATATGTGAATATACGCACAAAGCACATTCAACACAAATATGAAGAACAAACTCTAAAATGTAAAACAATCTATTTATAGTCAAATTATATCGATACATGATCTTTTCTTTATATATTATTTCACTAATAAGAAAACATTAAAGGGAGAGTTGCTGTATGATCCAGCAATCCCACTCCTGGGCATATATCCAGACAAAACTATTATTCGAAAAGATACATGCACCCCAATGTTCATAGCAGCAGTATTTACAATAGCCAGGACATAGAAACAACCTAAGTGTCCATCCACAGAGGAATGGATAAAGAAGACGTGGTACATATATACACAACAGAGTACTACTCAGCCATAAAAAAGAATGAAATAATGCCATTTGCAGCAACATGGATGGACCTAGAGATTATCACACTAAGTGAGGTCAGAGAAAGACAAGTATCATATGATCTCAGTTAAACGTGGAATCTAAAAAAAATGATACAAATGAACTTATTTACAAAACAGATATAGACTCAGAAGACAAACTAATGGTTACTAAAGGGGAAAGGGGGGGAGGGATAGATTGGGAGTTTGGGATTAACATATACACACTGCTATATATAAAATAGATAATCAACAAGGACCTACTGTAGAGCACAGGGAACTCTATGCAATACTCCGTAATAACCTACATGGGAAAAGAATCTGAAATATAATAGATATATGTATAATTGAATCACTTTGTTGTACACCTGAAACTAAAACTACACTGTAAATCAACTATACTTCAATGTAAAATAAAAATCAAATTAAAAATAAATAATACAAAAAAATTTTAAAGGAAAAAAAAGAGCTGTATGTCTCTGAATCTTAGTAAAGACAGATTGTTTCCTTATTTACTTTCAGACAAGTAGAGCAAAACTGGGGGAAGTACTATGAGTTTCATTCCAGTTCTGTCTTCCTTATAGCTAGTGAAAAATCCTCCCAGATTCAGGCAATAGGTTGAATGTCAATCACAGTTTTCTGCGTATATCTTTTCCTTTGTTTCTCAGGGGGCATTAGCAGGAAAGTGGGAGAAAGATACGGGCCAGATGCCATTTCTAAACTATAACTCAGTTCACTCATGTCTAAATAAACAGATTTTCCCAACATCACATATTCATCCCCAAATATGCTTTGAAGTTAATGTTTATAACAATTGATGAAATTCCAGATAAATCAAAGGACTATTTTTGAAAAAAATTAAAACAGTGGCAACAAATTCAATACTACATTGAACAGAAATGGAAATACCAGGTGGGATCGCTAATATAAAAGGCCACCCATAGAAGGGCTTCCGGAAATATTGACAACCTTGAAACAAAGCTACAAAATCAGCAGGCATTGCCCTTCGGACTTCTGCAAGAGCACAGCTAACTGGTTTGTAAATCATAAATCCATCCATGTGAAGATGAGCACATACAGGAAGATGAAAATTCACTAACAGATTAAAATATCCAAGTTCCTGAAATCCAGAAGGAAAAGAATATCTGGAAATATTTTTGAAGGAAAAGATGTCAAAGATCACATCTGTGAGTTAGTAAAGTTAATCTCCAACGGCATCACCAGAATGATCATAATACCCAACCGTATAAATGAAGAACACTGTGAAAACGTGTGGAGAAGATGGGGTCAGGAAACAGCAATTTTGGGGAAATGAGAATAGCTCTTCTAAATGGTAATTTATCTGACATGTTTACTCATTAAGTCAGGGCATAGTTTAGAAGTGCTTTTTTTAAAAATTTTACAGCATTGCCATAAACCAACTATGACAAATTTAATGACATTGTAAGTTATTTTTTAACAGATATAAGAACTCAGATAATAAAATGTCCTAACCTTTAACCTGCCAAAAGTAGATTAACCCTTAGAATACCTTGGAATAGAGACATTACATCCTTTTCTTCCAGGTGTGTTGAGAGTTTATGAAACCAGTGTTCCATTCTGGACCTACCACTTAGGTATTATAGAGGACAGTATTATAACTTATATATAATTATATAATAATTTATATATAAAGCATATGTATAGAAAATTATAGTATCTCCTAAATGCATAAAACAAAACATACATGAATTAAGGTGTGTATATATATATGTAACATGTGTGTTATATGTATGCATGTACATACACACACAAACTCATACATATATACATACATTCCCTTAGTTCATGTACACTTTATTTCAATTCATAAGTGAAATACTGTAAGTATAATAGTATTGGGAGGCCTAAAGAAATCTAGGCTGCCAATATAAATCTAAGGTCTAAATATAGAATTATTATTATTAAAAACAAAAGAAAAGAAAAAAAAACACTTCCTTCTCAGAATTAGAAAATAGAATCGTTTCCTTGTAGTGCTCTCCATATTAGGAGGAGGATTCCTTCTTCACTCAAGTCCTTTATCAGAATTTACTTGAGATTTTATCCCTATGTGAATTTCTGGTTTGTTTTTTGCTTTTCTTTTGTTGTTTGTTTTTTTATTGAAAGTAGAGGCATCTCTAGCAATGAAGTGATTGAGTAGCTTTTATAAAAGGGATTAAAAGGATGTCCTGGGAAGCAGGCTATGGCATCCATAACTCAGGCCAAGGGAGGACAAAGCAAAAACTAAGTTTAATTGACAAAAGCATCTCCATGCCCAGTCAGGGAGGGAGAACATTTCCGGAATGGTCTTCAGCTGGAAATCTCATCCAAAAGTACAAATCCTTTGTTTGATTCTAGCTGGCAAATCCATACCTGTGACTAAGTGTGACTCTGTAAAGAAGGGAATTATAAAGGACCATTAAAATTTTATATTAATAAACTGAAATAACCAATACACCAGCTGTTCAACTACCACGCAATGCTGACCAAGTCTACCCATGGACACACATATGGCTAATTGAATTTCCAGTTAAATTTTTGGTAAGGATTCTTTATTACCAATATATCAACAGTATGGTCCTAAACTTGTCATGTTTTTAATTGCTCCAACTCTGACCTGTTACTTATAAATTGGTTTAGCTTTACAGCTTTCAACTGCGGTTACGTAAGGTTTGTTTCACCTTACAGCACAGAGAAATGTATGTTTTCAAAAAAATTTTGGAAATATATTTTCCTAAGAAATTAACTTTAAGGTATAGACATCATGGTTCAAATGTTAAAATGCATATTGTATTAAATCCTCCCCAAATTTGTTTGCAAAATATCTCTTCTTTGATGATGTGATACATTACATAAGCAAACAAACTCCCAGAGAACAGACTACCAAATTTAGAAAAAACACTACTAAATTCAGTGCTTTAAAATTCTACCTGCTTCTGTATTTTAGTTACATGACTTACTGCTGTCATTTGGCAAATTTATATGGGGCAGAACATAGTAAATGTCTCCACTTCTGTCTGTTCAGAAGTGTAGACTCTCTCTCTCTGCCTGTTAGAGAAGATAATCACCTACAGTTTGTCAAGGTGTCCTGAACATACTGTTTAGAGTGGCAGTTAAATTTTAGTTAACCCATAATTTTTCATATTTTCCTCCAAGTGTTTTTCATCACAGGAAAGAAAAATCATCTTTTGTGGTCAACTGCCAATTTCTTTATCATTGAAAACGTTACACTGATAGGAATGTTACAGGGATCTATGATGCTTTGATTGAGGAAAGATTTAGGTAAATCACACAGGAAGAGTTTCTAAAATGTGGTCAAGCAGATTCAAGAGGTAACATCTGAATGGATTATTCTACTTTCTATTTCCTTCTTCCAACATTTTCAGCATTTTGAAACACTTGCTCACCCCTTATGCCACAGAAGAAACAGGAGAGCAACAATTCATAAGATGTTTACCTATGTGTTTATAATTAGAAAGCTTACCAGTTTTAGCATAAACATACAGCAATGACAGGGGTTTATTTAAAAGCAGCTTACCATTTCTCAGTAAATGTTGAGTGCCAGAACAAGCAAGATGGCTCACCCATGCATTCTTTCATCTTCATTTATTTGGCAAGCATCGGCCACTTGCCTACTATGTGCTGGGAACCCTGTTAAGCACTGTTCTTAGGCACGAATAAGATAAACCAAGTCTTCCTCTTATTGAGGCTGGAGCAGTTGAAGCGGATGGACAATAGGAAAATAACATACGACAAGGGGTATATGAACAATTCAGAAAACAGAGTCAGGTAAAGACAGAGTAATGAGGGTCAGTGTGTATTAATGTCTTTAAATAAGACAATCTGGGGCAGACCCCACTGATGAGGAAAATTGGAGCAGAGACTTCAAGGAAATCAAAGAATAAACCATGTGAATACTAAAAGGAAGAACTGTCCAGGCGGAAGAAACAGTAAGTGCAAAAACCCTGAGGCAAGGACAGGCTCAGCAAGTTCCAACAAGGGCAAAGAGCTGATGTGAGGAGAGGAGAAATGAGGAAAGTGCTAGGAGAGGAGGTCAAGGACACAGCAGGTAGGCAGGTCACAGCCGAGCTCATTGGCTGTGTGAAGAACACTGAATTTTATTCTGAATGAGAGGTGAGGCAATCACAAGATTGCACAGAAATGACATGATCTGACTCACCTTTCAAAGGATTAGTTCTGGTGCCATGTGATGAATAAACTATAAGGAAGCAAAAGCGGAAGCAGAAACCTTTTAGGAGGCTATTGCAATAACACAGGTAACAGATGACAGTGACTGAGACCAGGGCGGTAACTGTGTAAGTGGTAAGAAGTGGTGAGATTCTAGCTATACTTTGAAGTTGGGTGGAATAGGATTTGCAGATAGATCAGATGTGGGATGTTAAGAGTAACAGAGGTGGGAAGGATGATGCCAAAATTGGTACCCTGAGCAACTGGACAAGTGCAATTGGATAATCAATGTATCAGCAACAGGGTTTCCTGAATATGATCCCGATTTAAATTCCAAACAAGAGCAAAAAGTATCTAACATTTTACAGGCTTTCCTCTCTGGCCTCTTTAACCAAAAAAGTTGAATTTTCTAATTTACTTAGTTCTTAGATACTCTGACAATTCATGATTTCCTCTTTCCATAGTTTCTGTTCCCTATGTATCTTTACTCTAAGTGAAAGGATGGATGGATGGATGGATGGATGGAGGGATGGATGGAGGGATGGATGGAGGGAGGGATGGAGAGACAGACAGATAGACAGACAGACATAGAGAGAGATCTATCTATAGTTACAAATTTGGGAAACAAAAGCCCATAAGCCTTCCACCCAACTTTCTTCAGGCTGGCTTTTAAATGCCTTTCATCTGCTGATTCAAACCAATGATGCGGGCAGGCACGGAATAAAAGGACCACGGTATTTTTTCTAAAGGCGCCTGAAGACAGAGGCTGTCACCTCTTTAAAATCTTACCAAGACAGCACCAAGGAAAGCAGGCAGTCCACAGCACTGTGAGAAGAAACAACAGTGTCTTTAGCTGGTGAATAAGGTGCGTGCTTCCCTGTTTGGAGCCCATCACCTAAACAAGGTAAACTGGTACAAGCTACCGAGGGAGTGTAAGGTCAGAGGTCATCAGTGGCAGAGGTCAGGCGTGCTTCCTTTCCGTGTGTTTGCTGCTGACGGCTGACGACCGTCATTAAGTTAAAGTCAAACGATCCTGAGCCCTTGATGAGTAGTTTGCTTCTTCCCAGTCTCTCCCAGCATTTCCCCAGGTAAGTTCTGCAGATCATTAACCACATCAGATGCTCTGAGACTAAAAATGATTCTCTGATCAAATATATGTAGGAAATGCTGTGTCCCATAGTCCTCCTGTAGATATTTACAATGCTCCTTCATTAAAGGTATTGTCAAATCCCATGGTAATCAAGCCATGAACTGCTTAACCAGCATCTGCCCAACTTATTTTACCCATGGGCAAAGAAAACAAGGACCTTAATTAGGACAATGAGAAGAGGATGGCCATTCAGAAACATAC
Source organism: Globicephala melas (assembly GCF_963455315.2). Lineage (NCBI taxonomy): Eukaryota > Metazoa > Chordata > Mammalia > Artiodactyla > Delphinidae > Globicephala > Globicephala melas. The sequence goes on from NC_083323.1 coordinate 86,281,795, forward strand.
TGCACAGAAAAACTGTCAAAACTTGGTGAATGATTTAATGAATGGGTGACAGGAGAGGTAGATATCAAAGTTGACTTCAATTCTAATACCATCAAATTGATGACCAGGTAAGGGAGGGACTTATATATTACAACAATGGATACCCAAATTTTAGTTTTTTTTTTTTTTTTACGGTACGCGGGCCTCTCACTGTTGTGGCCTCTCCCGTTGCGGAGCACAGGCTCCGGATGCGCAGGCTCAGCGGCCATGGCTCACCGGCCCAGCCGCTCCACAGCATGTGGGATCTTCCCGGACCGGGGCACGAACCCGTGTCCCCTGCATCGGCAGGCGGACTCTCAACCACTGCGCCACCAGGGAAGCCCGACTTCCAAATTTTAAAAAATTATTTTGATTCAATTATACACAGGCATTTATGGATTGCTGCGTTCCATACACGAAACCAGGCACCAAGAACAAGAATAATGAACAAGATAGAGACCGTTCTTGCCTTTGCACAGCTTAGTCCATGTGAACCATTCCAGCTCCGTATGAGAACTCATCTGATAAGCATGGAGGACGCCCATGATTCGGGAGCAATAACGTTCAACTTGAGGCTGGGAATGTGGGAAGCACTCCAAGAGGAAGTAATATCTCAGCTGACCCTTGAAGGAGCACTGTTCACAGGTGATAAGAGAGAAGACTGTTCACACACAGGGAAGGACAAGGCAGATTCAGCAGGGGAAGGGCCCTGTCGGGCAGGTCAGAGCAAGGTCACAAGAAATCGAATACATGTGAGTGTAGCACACAAGAGGAAGGGAAGAGACACAGAATTAAACAGTCTCTGTATTATGTTCAACTGCTAATGCATTATAGGCACAAATTTTCCCAAAAAATATGAACATTTCCAAATGAAGTCCAACACTCTAGGGTTTTTATTCTTTTTTTATCGAAGTATAATTGACTTACAATGCTGTGTTAGTTTCAGATGTACAGCAAAGTGATTCAGTTTTATATATATATATATGTATATTTATATATATATATATATTCTTCAACACTCTAGTTTTGTATGTGAGGAAAGTCTTCTAGACACCAGGGGGCCATGTAAGTGGTGAAATTAAAGAGAAAGAAATGAATTCCCTTTTGCTTTGGTTACTACTGACATTCAGAAAGCACTGGTCCTTTCTTCTAGAAAAGAAATTAAAAGCCAGTCGTAGGTGAATTAGAGACCCCTGAAGAATGCCTAGGAAAGCTGTGAATACACTGAGGTCTGCAAACTCCCTGCGGACTGGAGGTTTGAACCATGTTCTTAAATACCTGATATTTCATAATTACTTCTGCCCTCTACAGCCTTTTTCAAGTATCAAGGCATACTTCCAAATACTAGAATTTTTGCTGACATATTGGAAGGGATAAAAAGGTTCGATTTAAATTCTAGATTTAAACGGCGAGCTCTGTAAAAATGACACACCTCTCTGCAGGTAACTGGGCTCTCCACCTTCATACTCTGACTCAGCTTGAATTAAAAACTGTATCCTGCCTTAAACATGTTCTCAAAGTCCAAGGCGGATACTAATGTACCCAAGTAAACATTCAATCTTTTTCTAGACACCACTTTGCTGTTAGGCTACACTTCTTACCCCCTAGCAAGACCCGACCGGCTCAAAATTTTGACATGCGTCTCCCTTTGACATAGAAATACATTTGATATATTCACCAAATTACGAGCACATGCCCACCCTTGCCCAGCTACAGTCTATGCTTCACGTTACTCTTCTGAAAAGCAAGTCAGATCATGCCACTCCTCTGAGATCAGAATAAAATCCAAAGGCCTCAACATGGCCTCCAAGGGCCTCCACGGATGTCCCACTGCTTCATCTATGACCACTTGTCACACCATTCTTGCCTTTGCTCCTAGGCTGCACCCTCACCTGTGACATTTACACTTACCATTTTCTCTGCCTGGAACGCATTACCCTCCCCCAGATGTGCACATGGCTTGTCCCCCTGAGAGAAGCAGCAGTCGCCGTATCAGTTCGATCTTTCTTGAACATCCTATAAAAACAGTACACGTGCTCCATCCCTACCTAGCAAAAAACAACTCAGCCTGCTTGATTTTCCCTCACAGCACTGATTCCACCTGAGACATGATCTACTAGAATGAAACTGAAAGTGAACAGAGGATTTACCTATTTGTTAACTGGTTTTTGAAATGCTTAGAATAGCCTGGCACATAGTAGGCACTCAATAAATATTTACTCAAAGAGAGAATTAACGGTCACTAAAAAGTTTTGACAGACCGAAAATCAAGGGATAAATAATTGGGGTCTGGGACACAAACTTAAGGGCACTGTCCCAGCTGCTTGCCAATCCTGTTCCCAGCCTTACCCAAAAAGTGAGAATGATCTCCAGCAATTAACCCTCCTGGGAAGGGTTGGATTCGAGATCAGAGTTTACAAGCAAAGCAAAGAAGTTGAAGGAGAGCACAGAATAATGTTCCTCCCATACCCCATCTTAAAACAGTCAATACACTATTCCCCGCTCGGGAGGCACTCCATAATAAATGACTGGATGGATGGATGACCATTTTTATGTTACTGGAGAGGAAAGAGGAATAAGGGACATTTTCTCATGATGGGAGCTTATGTGATTGGACAAAGGAAGAAAGCAGATATGTATTGTCGTAGGGGGAAGGGCAGGCTCTTCAAATTCTCACAAAGTACAAATCCCTTGTTATGCTTTGGATGGAAAGGGCTTCATTTCGGGCACGTCGGGGAGAAGGGGTGGAGAGGAAAATGCTATTTTTAAGCTCTTTGGTAAGAATGGCTGTTTTTCCCTCTGATACTCTTGAGCCACCCATATGGCATGTTTCCACACACTGCTGTCTGGATGCTATCAGAGGCACTGCTTTGAGTGAGAGGAAGGGGTCATATGCTCATCTTCTCACATGCTGCTACTGCTGCTGATTTTTTCTAAAAGCTTTGTGACCTAGAAAGGAGATGGACGGTATGAATGATGCAGACTGCAGAGAGCATTGGGCGTCATCAGTCTATTTATACCTCCAGGAAGGAAAAAATGAGTACAGGCCAATGACTCCATACTCCATGGTCTGAGTAGGCAAAGATCATCTGGAAGAAACAATAAACAACCCAGCAAGGAAGGCATTTATGCCGTCAGTGAGAAATAAAAGATGAGGCCATATTCACATCTTCCGTGGTCTTTCCAAACCTTGTTGCGTCTAAAGAATTTCAAGTTGATCCCTGATGTTCCCCACTACTGTGGAAAGCATCCTGAGTCTTAGGGAAAGACACTGCCACCCGCGTTTTAAAAACTGGCTTCCCTCCATACGTGCATACATTCTCACATTTGGCTGTAATCAGCAGCCACTTGGAAATGCTGTCAGTTTGGGGGAAATGTTTTTCAGGCTTAACAAAGTATTTGGAAAAGCCTTACAGATACTTGTGTGACTTAACTCTGAAAAGGGGGAAAAAATGGGAAGATTTACACGGATTTGCACAATATGGTAGAGAAATCTTTTTCCCAAGGTATGTCATCAGTTCCTCTGAAATGGTTAAGTATTTCCAGGACAAAGCAGGGGAAAAGCACCCAGGCACAGCTGTTAACACTTTACTCCTGCAACAACTGGAGAATTTAATGCCAGGCTTTACCTCTAGACTTCTAGTTGTTTCTAATGGAAGCAGTGTACCGTGGGGTCCAATGGAAACGATGTTGTATAACTTACCCATTTTGCTCTTTTGTCACCCATCTAATCGTGCAATTTCTGCCACCTGGATTTGCTTTGGGAGTTATTTTACTAGCTGTGGTGATGGGTTTGCTGACAACTGGCGAGAGCATGAGATGTTTTCTAAGGCTGGAGATTAGGTACTTAGTGTGAAATTTATTGATCCACATGGGCTCCAACCTGGAGCCTAAATTGCTTCGTAGAACATGAACTGATTTACTTTGAATACACTCAAGGTTCATAATAAAACACTTCCTGTTTCTTTTACTATCCAAGTCTTCTCACCATCTCTGAGGCAGACAATTTAAGGCAGGTTTCACCCTTTCCCTTCATTTGCTGAAATCACGTTTGGTTTTTAATTCACTGAGCGCATGCTGTCATTTCATTACAATCATGTCTTCCGCAGCCTGACCAGTAAAGGGGGTGAGGTTTGAATTGTTCAGATCAATGTTTTCATTCTGTAATTTCAAAAACTCACGAGGTAACTTTTGAGCTGGTAAATGTCAATCATTTGTTGCCGAGTCAATGATATTCTTACACCCGCTGCTACATACGGGAAACGTAGTGACTGATGGATAAAGTCAGTGAATTTAGCTAGAATAATAAACTTCCCTGACTGACTAGACTCCTCAGAATGTAAGTGGGCTGATAAAAACCAACACAACCAACTGGTTTTTTTTTCTGTGTGTGTTTCTTTTGCTGTTTGCATGAGCTGGCAAGTTTAAGAGGTATTGCTTACTTATTGTTCACATGTATCTGGTGCCAGAAGAGTGACTGGTGTGAGGCCTATTAGAGAAACGTATTCAATGCACATGGAAAACTGATATTCATGATGCAGAGGTTGGGAGCTGCTGGGGGAGAAGAGAACAGGGAAAGCTGGGCAGAAATGAAAATCTAGCCGTAGGGACCTTAAACAAAGAGGTACTTGATAAATATTCGCTGTTCAATTACACAATGGAGACAAAAGGAATTACGGGATGTATCATCTTTGAAATCTCCTCTACTTGCATCCCACTACCAAGAATAAGAACTTAATTTTCATGTACTCAATAATTTTAAAGTTTTCTTGTCCTTTAACTTTCCACTACATAAACCAATACTGCCAGGTTCTCCCCTCCATCTTTTTCTTCTCTCACACTGCCACCAAGATCCTGCCTCTAAATGGAGATGAACATGGTACATTCAAGATCAGTTCTTCTTTAGGGAGGTTATGGAAATGCAGACCTTCGGGGGAGCACTGAATAATCTGGCAAATGTTCTGTGAGGCAGAAGAATGTTCCATAAGGAAATCTGCTAGGTGAGAAAAGCAGACCAACAATCAATGCCCACTTCTCCTTTAAAAAAAAAAAAATTTTGTTTTCACGGAATATTATGATTTCCACATGAATCCTTAATTTATGCTAAAGTATCTCTTGATAATGGTGACCAATTACTGTGAGAAAAAGAAAGCTAAGGGATCTACTCAGACATATTTAACTTACACACAAGAAATGGAAGGAGATATTCTTGTTGTGCAATAAAAACAAAACACGGGAAAAAGCAATTACTGGCCAAATTTTGTGGATCACACAGATACTGCTTTTGGATTTCCTCATTTTATGTTTGTATCCTTGATCACACTGACAGTCATTATTCATCCCAGAAAATAATGAGGTATTTCCTAAGAAGCTAATATTCACAGATAATTCTGGTATAACTATATTCTTAATTTCTCTTTTCACCCAAGTCCTCTCACATACATATGAAGATAGTCAAGGTAGGGGTGAGGACTTCAGTGGTATACTGTAACAATATCCGTACACAGGATAGAGTAAGATTTCTCTCCATGTTAAACGCCCGTCAAATCAATTTCTGTATAACTTCCTCTTGCAAAAGGAAATAAACAGCAATTAATGTCTACAATTGCTGGTCGTCAATTAGTGCTGACAACTGAAAACAAACCAAAGGAGAATGAATATTAAGAAAAACGTTATGTTTTTGTAAATTCAACAAATCTGTACAGGAGTACTTCAATGTGGAATTCTGACTCCTTCAAACTTGGCTCACTGTCTTTGATGAATTCTAAATGATGATCACGGAAAAGAGGATCCTTCAAGCACGATATATAACCGAGGATGACTCAACCTATTTGCTCTGACACTGCCTTTTTCTTTGACATTATCAGTGGGCAAGATGGTTTTAGCATGTGTTTTTGTTTCCCAGACATTAAGTGCTTACATTTATTAAGTATAAGCATATACGTCAAATTCAATGTTTCCAACTGAAATAATGATTTCGAAAGATGCATAATCACACATCTTAGGATTTTTAAGTTTTAATTTCCGAAGTGCTAGTTTTGACTACATGTTTTCAAACTGCTAATTAACATAGGCTTCAACAGAATTGGCCTACAATTTCTAATTATTAACACTTGCAGTGCTGTTGACTAAATATTTCCATTTGTCCTCCAACTTTTCCACCATATGGCAGGATTGTACTTCCCTATCTCCTTGATGTTCAGTGAGGCCATGTGAAGTCAGGGAAATGTATTCGCAAGTGGCATGAATCACTCCCAGGATGAAGTGCTAACAGCCATTATGTGATTTACCACGTTCTCTTGCCCTGTGATTGGGGAAACACATGGCAGGGGGAGCTTCCTTTGGAAGTAACTGTAATAAGCACAGTCTTCCTGCCAAGACACGTGAAAATAAGAGGAAAGTCTCTTTTGTTATAAGTCATTACAATTTTGGTGATTGTTGTTACCTCAACCTAACTTAGCCTATCCTGACTACTACACATACCTTGTTGTGATGATATCGCACACACTGTAAGTTCGAAAAAAAATTAAAAAGAAAAACAATCTACACTAAACAATTGTAAAAGCCATTTTAATATGGAATATGGAGTGTCGACAGTTAAATTCCATTTTGATGTAGAAATGCATGTCTAGAAATTTTCAAATGTTATATCAACTAGAAAGTTAACAAGTGGTTCAATATTTAATAATAAATGAGAAGAGTGGAAGGGGATGGAGGATCCAGAGGTGAGAAAAGCATCCAGATGGAGGTGCTAACCTAGGAAAATAAAGAAATGAGAAGACAAGGAGATTTCAGAGAATGGAAAATAGTTCCAAATGGAGCTATGCAGATTGGCAGGGCCTCGTACACCACGGGAAAGAGCAGGAAACATATGCTGTAGACCTGCAAACACTGTAAGCTTGTAAGAAAATGCACTAGATGATCAGATCTATAATTCTCAAAGGTTTCTCTCTGTAGTTTGAAAGCAGGGTTTGAAGACAGGAGTGGGTGGAAATAGGAGGATGAAATGAGGCAAAAAGAATAATTGAGAAGAACACATTACTCAACCTGCTCAAAAATATCCCGTGAGTGACGACAGTCCTCATGTGGTACCAAACATCCTCCAACATCATGAAATAGAGGTCAGTGGTCAAGGCCCCAGTCTCTAGCTTCAAGTTCAACTTCTGCCAAATACCAGTTGTACGGTGTCGTAGTTTCTCTCCCTATAAAATTCTACTTCTTGGGCTTATCATGAAGATTTAAATAACATAATAATATATGTAAATGCTTATTTTAGCAAAGTACCTGGTTCTTAGTAAGGATTAACAGGTTAATCTAGTCCATTTTATGACCATAACATGAGTAAGCCATTATTGCCTGATACCATATTTTTTCATTCTTCCTCTACTAATGATGTTGCCTTTGACTGCGTCTTTCCCCAGCCTCCACCTGCCAAATTCCACTCACCCTTCGGGATCCAACTCAAATACCATCTGCTCCACAAAGATTTTTCTGAATGAATGCTCCCCATCTCTAGGAAATAAAAGATTCCAATTCTGAGCTAGAACATATTTTCTAACTGCTTCATGGCACTTAATTATAACCTATCTGCTGGATAAAAGATACCTAAAATAAAACTTATTTTTCTCAGGTATATTATAGTTTTCTTTAGCTAGTAGTACTTCTTATCTATCCAGGTATATTATATTTTTCTTTAGCTAGTATTACTTCTTATCTATTCATGTATATTTCCAAAGGTACTTAGTTGTAATGCCTTGAATGTATTGATCTTCACTGTTGAATAATTTAAGGAATTAGATCCAATTCTAACACAACCTGATTAAGTTTAACAGAACAATATAAAATATTTTTATTCACAAAGTTCAGAAACAACAACTATTTCACAAAACTGGTAATTTTCTCCTTCCTTTTATCTATAAATAATCAAAGGTTAGATAGGTTGACTGTTCTAAAATCCCGTGGCATGTTGATGATAAATCCTAAAGGAAAATTCACAATCTCTGATGGAAAATCCCTAATTCCTATATTCCAGGAGCAGAAAAGGAAGAAAGCTAATCTTCCACAACTGTACAAATAGCATTCTTCACTCCCATAGCCCTCAAGATGTCATCAGGCAGAGAGGAATCTTCATAAACAACTAGCCATTGAAAAACAGTTTGTTTTTCCCCCCGATTCCACCAACAAATAAACTCTTGATACCCTTTGTGTCTGCTGTGATAAACAAGCATTCAAGAGGTGTTGTGTAAGTGATGGGAATTATTGAGAAATAGATTTGCACTTGAAAAGCAACCAGCCCAATAGTTTGATCATTGCATCCTGAAAAATATACAGCCTGGCCCAGGCCTCTTTGGTTAAGTGATCAAATAAAATCCAGGTGGGAGGGAGGGAGACGCAAGAGGGAAGAGATATGGGAACATATGTATATGTATAACTGATTCACTTTGTTATAAAGTAGAAATCAACACAGCATTGTAAAGCAATTCTACTCCAATAAGTATGTTAAAAAATAATAATAATAAAAAATAAAATAAAATCCAAAGGGATTTAGGGAACAGCTCCTGCTTACCACCCTGACTGCAAATTTTCTAAAATAGACTTTGACCTTTAATCTCCACCCCATGAACTTTTTTTAGAGCCAGCCAAGTAACCTGTGGGATTATAGAGCCATCTAACCAATTTCTTTTCCATTACAAATGACTTTGGAATTTAAGTCTTTTGGAAAGTAAAGTTTAAAAATGAAGTCCTAAATACTCCTTGTAAAACATAAAAACCGGGCAGTATCACAGACACATACATCACTTTAACTTTTCATACCTCACCATACATGTTAACTCTTTCAAATGTCCCTTGTGTAGGTACTCACATATTTATGAGAGTCAAAGCTTAACTGGATTTCTTTGGATCTTACACTATACTGTGATTTTTAAATTTTTGTTATTTTTATAGAATGCCCAAATAAAAATAATCAAAAACAACTAAGCAAAAAACAATTGATTTTGAAAGCATATCCAAAAAACTAGGAAAATTATATTTTATGTATAGTTAATTTAGCAAAAAAAATATTGTCACAAAGCAGAGTTCTATTAGACAGTGCTAGCTGTCTGTCCCGATTTTTTCCAGGCTGACTTATGCAACATCCTGATGTTTAAAACTATCCTGTCATGGAAAATCTGTCTCAGGGGTGCGGGGCGGAGAGGAAGGGAGTCCCATTTTCTTTTTAAAGTTATAATTCGAAACAGATAGTTAAACGATATAATAAACTTCTTGTACTTTGCAAACACTTTAAATTATGCATTGCAATACATACTGCAGTTATTTAAAATAGATAACCAACAAGGTCCTACTGTATAGCACAGGGAACTCTGCTCAATATTCTGTAATAACCTAAATGGGAAAAGAATTTGAAAAAGAATAGATACATGTATATGTATAACTGAATTACTTTGCTGTATACCTGAAACTAACACAACATTTTTAATCAACTATACTCCAGTATAAAATAAAAAATTTTTTAAAAGACTACAAGGTAAAGACAGTAATATGCATTTGAAAGTAAAAACTCAGCAGATGCTCCTTTTTGCCCACAGCATTTACAATACTGTAATATCAAACTATTTTGCTTTGCAAGATAAGCAATCGACAATACTCAGTGATCTGAATATTTTTTAAGTGTAATACTTTATACATCCAACAGAGTTTTTCTTTGGTTTTCTCCCAATGTTACTGTCAAAAATTAATGATTATTAAGAGATGAAAAGAATTTGCCTTTCCATTAATGTAAGGACTCACTACTGTGGGTATAATAAAACTTCATTCCTGCTTCACCTCTTGCTATTGACTAGAAGATAAGCTGACATAAATAGATGAAGTTCATATTGGATGTCATATATAAATGTTAGGACAAAAGTACGTTTCAAGTATTTTTCCAGTTTGATCTTGGTCTCTCCAACAATTAAATCTTACTGCTCTTAACCCTTTCCTTCCAAAACTACCCGAGACGGATAAAGCTTTTAAAGTCATATCGTCATTTTATGGACGATTATAGAAAAATTACATTTTCAAACTACGGGGAGATTTTAATTTTTTAACTTTTGCAGCTGACTTAAAGGCAAAACATATTAAGTGACAAGACAGAATACAAGAATCGGGGTCTGGCTCAGTGATTAAAAGCAGTAACTCAGCTGCAAGCAAAGCACATCATGTCTGGACTGTAGTTGCGTTAACAGGAAACATGCTAACTCAGTTCATATCCTATGTTAAGAAGATATGACAGAAAGCTAAATCACTCTACGATTTCTACACCATAGTACGTGTCTGAATGCACACCATATTTATCCGTACTGAATTCTGCATTGCCTTTGAGATGAATGACTTTGGAACCGTATTTTCTTATATTACTAACACACTAAGTGCAATGTCAACATCTGAAGATAATTATTTCTGTGTCTTCACATAACCTTGGAATATTGAGAAATGTATTTGGCTTCAAACACAGCCCAACAGCCATGACAACTCCGCCTTAACAATATGTACAGCAGACTTCTTTAAGGGAGAATTATTCCATGGTTAAAACCTTTATAGTAAACACTCAAGAGCAGGTTGTGCTAAAGAGAAACTGAAATTTTAGGAAGGCTTACCACCTGTGGAGAGCTAGGAGCTTCCTTAAAAGAGAAACAGGAGTAACTTGGTGAACTCTGGAAAACATGAAACTAATTCTTTCTAGCAACATTCTACACATCCAATAATAGGACGCCTTCATGACTACGTGGAATCAGCTATAGGAGAACTTAAGAAAAGTCTTCATGGGAGCAATACTCTTGCACGGGTCTGCTTTGGAAGACAACTATAATAAAATAATTACCCGTTTGACTGGTAGTCTTACTGGGGAAAACAATCCTTTTTCTTTATATAAAGGAGGGTTAGCTAAAACTGAAACAAAAAGCTTTAATATAAGCAACAGAGTGCTAACCCTCAATTTAGTTCACTTCAAACTTTTGAGTTGTGGGCTCTTTCAAAAGGATATCCACCATGATAAAATGTAAGCTGTGTGGCTGAGTGTAAATTTTCTACACTGAGCCTACCACCTGTAATCTTACTAGCATACAGTAAGGACACGATCAGTATTTGTTGAATAAATGAGTGAAGGCTGAGTGAGGTACAGGACTGGTTCCCAAATGCAGGCCATGACAATATTTCACTCAGGTGTACCAAAATTAGAAAAATAAGGCCTGAAATTTTGTCATCAGGCATCTATCCATCTCCAATATTAAAGCTGATTGACCTCGCCTCACCCAACACTCTCAATTTTTGTTTTCAAAGTCCAGACCTGGAATCAACACACAAAAGAATCACACACCATCTAGCTCAAAAAAAATGTCATAAATTTCACCCAGGGCCCCAGGCAGAAAAGAAAGAAAAAGGGGAAGAAAAGAGTAAAGTTGCAACACTGTAATTACAGAAGGGGAAAGATTAAAAATTATTTCATCTACCCTGCAAAGAAATGTGCTGTTCTAAGGGAAGAGCTTATTCAATTCTATTTCATCCTAAACCTTGGTAAGACTGGAAGTGAAGATTAATTTGCAATTATATAGAAAAAGTCTGAATATTCATATAGACTCTGAAGAACTAGTTCCTGTTTACAAACATGCATGTGATCTTTATCGAGAATTTAAGCCACTCTTGGTCTCAATCAATTTCATTCTTCCCTTTATAATAGAATAAGATATATTTTTTTTTCCTGCAAAATACCGAGTCGCTGAGAATGTGTGCCTCATGGAACTTAGACCAGGCAGAGTAAAGCAGCACTTACTCACCGTCCTCAGGGAGCAAAGGTGACTAGAAACCAAATCCCAGTGATGAAATCATACAGCTCTCCTGATAAATGCCCAGTTCCTCTGACTAAATATTTCCCTCCTTAATCCCAGCTACTATAACTGCCAGTCATTTTGGGTCTGTTATTCCAATATGAAAAATCTGACTTAAGCACCATAAAAGTCTTGGGAAAAAAACATTTTTGAACACTGGTGGGCTCAGGGGACTGATAATGGAATATGAACCTTTGACCCCTAAGATGGTTTCTTGGGAACAGAAAGCAGCCTATTTTTTCTGTCATAACCCTCCTGCGCCCCCCATTCTCCCAGGTGGTGCTAAAGCATTCAGCAGCTGCTGGCTGCCAGTGTCACTACATAGTCCTGAAGTCTTTTGAATGATCACGATAGACTAAGAAAGAAATCTGTCCACCCCAGTGCTTGAGGAAATTTGCATATAATCACCTGGAGATTTGTTTAAAATGCAGAGTTTGATTCAGTGATCGAGGGCAGGGACTGGGAGTCTGCATTTTTAGCAGCTCCCAGGTAACGCTGATACTGCTGACCCATGAACCTACCTTTGAGGAGCCGGCATCTATCCCACGTTTACCTACATCATGGGATTTGAGGGACACCACAAAAATCCCTCTGCACCAAAAATCTCATTCTTGGGGCTTCCCTGGTGGCGCAGTGGTTGAGAATCTGCCTGCTAATGCAGGGGACAGGGGTTCGAGCCCTGGTCTGGGAGGATCCCACATGCCGCGGAGCGCCTGGGCCCGTGAGCCATGGCCGCTGAGCCTGCGCGTCCGGAGCCTGTGCTCCGCAGCGGTAGAGGCCACAACAGTGAGAGGTCCGCGTACCGTAAAAAAAAAAAAAAAAAAAAAAAGTTCAAAAAAACACCATACTTGTGTCCTGAAATCTGACCCCTTCTAGCTTTGCACCTACACTACAATAGAAAAGCATCTGCAGTTCTCACGGGATCCTTACAACAGCTACAAGCTGAGCAGAGAACATATATGTAATTACTCTTTCAGAAAAGGAGAAAATAGATTGATCAAGTTAAGCAACTGACTCATGACAACTCATAACTAGTAGGAGTCAGATCCAGGAATCATACTCAGATTTTGTGACCCTCCCCCAAGTCTAGAGTCTAACCAATTTAACATTGCCTTTCACATCGCCAGTCCTCCCTACGTCCCAGCCAAGTTTTCTTTGATGTTTTTTATTACACTATTGTTCCCCTAGTTGTAGAACAAACAAAAAAGTTGTATCAGTGATGTATGGGGTTGTTTGGGGTTCACTATTTCAGAACAATCTGCGGCCTAAATGACTTTTTTTTTAATCTGGAAAAGAAGCCTGGATTCTGCTGGACAATAGAGCTGAAGAGACAAAAAGAATTAGGATTCTCAAGATTTGATTTAACAGCGGAGTGATATTTTTGATCAAGCTGAATACACATGCCAGCCACAGATCATCCATGTTAGTAACTGAGTGAAAATGCTCCACGATCAAGAATCTCACAGTGACTCCCCAGTAATAGACAAGGCAACTGGGATTCGCTCTGAAAGAATGAGAAATGAACAGTACCGCCTGCCTGTCCAGGCAACTCTCAGAGGGACGCTCTCTCTGGAGTGTAAGTTTAATAGCCCGGGCCGTTTCTGCTTTGTTAGCTGCTGGACCCCAGCACCCAGAACAGCGCCTGATATATAGAAGATGCTCCATAAACATTCTTTAAATCAAATGAAGAACTGAAGTCTTATGATAACAATACACAATGTAATAAATATTAAAACGTGTTTCAAAATGCTACTCCTTTCTTTCTTTCATATTACTGTGAACTGAAAGTTGTTTTAAATATTTTAATCCTTTGGACAACTAGAGACACTCTGCTCTGCGTCACCGGATGAAAAAGTACTCTTTACTATCTAAAAGATGTAATCTCAGTGCAATATATCCCATACCACATAAATACTATATCTAATCAAGTAAGAGAAAGATAGCAAATGGCTTATATTTATTTCAAGCCTACTCTTCATGTTATCGTGGGAATGTAATGTCTGATCTTCCTTTAGATCTTGGCTCAATCAGCATTTCGTGAAAGAAATCTATCATAGGCTCTTCAGAGCATGACGTACCTCCCTTTCCCAAACATCACATTTTATATGTATTTACTTTACCTGTGTTTGCCGCTGGGCTACCCTCTCTCTGAGGACAGGGATTGTGCCTGGTTTTGCACACAACTATATCCATCGCCTCTGCCTGCTCGTGATCCTTACCAGACTAAAAACTAGCAAATATCCTCTATAAACAATTCTCAACAGCCTCTCTGGCCCTTCCCTCACATAAAGATGAGTATAGAGGTTTCTTCGAAAGTTTCAATAGGACCACACAAATTCAAAGCCTCTAGGGAAGTTTGATGGAAACACATTATAAACTTACAACATCACAAAGGCATGTTCCCCTCCTGGTCCATGGACAATTTGGGGCACATGCCCTAGTCATGAACAAGAATGGGTAACAGATAGTCAAGGCTGGAGTATGAGACAGAAACTCAGCTGAAACGCAGAAAAGGAAAAGGTCACATTAATATTCAATATTCCTTTGCTGAGTTAACAAATCAACAGAGATGAGGTACTTTATTGACACTTCACAAGAACATCAAAGCTCTACATTCTTTTAACAATGTAGGAACCTCGAACTTCCTACGTGAGACATACTGAGTTTAAGGAAGAACAAATCAAATTCAAGTTAAGTGAGAACAGAGCTGAGGGTGAAAAAAATAATTGATCGCCCAATTTTTCTACAAGCAACTCTTAGGCAAGGATTGCTTATAGAGTGGAGGTCAGAGTGGAGGAGACAACCATACTTATTAAAGCACTGCGACTGTCTAGGATTTCATCTGTACACAACCCATCTGTGAAAAATTCCATTATCTGTTATGTCATTAAATAGAAAACATTGTTTTCATGAACAATGAATTTGAAGGCAAAACTGTAACAGAGAAGACATATATTTTATCTAGGTAGACAGAGAAATCTTTCCTTCCAGCAGCCATTCACCTAAATTGTCTTTCCAGTAGCCCATACTTTCCTCAACCTTACTAAAATTACATTTTGTGTACTTATTTTTTAAAACTTTTTATGCTGTTCTTAGAATTCTGGCATTGAAATATGGTACAATATTTATTAAAAGTTTATTTAATTGGGTTTTGGATTTATGAAAAACCGAATTCCAGGCTAAATATATTGGAAATAAACAGCTATCCTGAGAAAGCAGTGTTGTTTATCAAAAGTTTCATAATACTATTTTTCTAAAGTCATCCTGCATATAGAGACCCTCTTCAAGCAGAACCAGAAGGTAATAATATATCACCACAATTGATATAATTTCTAAGACTGTATGCCACTGATGTACCCTATATATTCCAACCTTCTTTTTCCTGCTTCATAATGGACGCTCAGACTTGCACACTTGCCTCTTTTAATATTAGGAATGCAAAATCTCCGATGTTTCTAAGGTGCAAGGTTTCTTGTCTGTCCATCACGGCCCCCACCCACTTCCTCCTCCTTCAGAGAGTCCCAATTTGTTGAGGCATCTACCACTTTCTCACGTAACCCAAGTGTCCCAAGTCTGCTCTGTCCCACCAAAGGTCAGGTTGGTCAGAGAGTGATTCCATTGCCCTTTCAGGGAATGGTTCAAAAGAGGTTATTCCAACTAATACGGTAAGAGGATGCTTTTTGGGGCTAGCTGGGAAAGTTCTGCCTCATCCACACCTCATCCTCACTGTGCTTGGATATGAGGCCCCAGAAACACATCAGCTCCATTGCTGCCCACCAGAGGTGGGCAAAGTTAGAGAATCCCAGGGAAAATGGAACCAGAACTCATTGATGAGGTCAACCATGGCAGCTTCTAGACTTCCATTTGTGAGACAATATACTTTTGTTATTATCACATATATCATTTTGGGGTTTTCTACTTCCTGTACACAAAAGCATACTAAAAGATATATTTTAATTATTTAATAACCATTCAACTAAATTTCAAAAACAATTTTAACTAGCAAATGGCAGAGTACCAAATTGAATATGGCTTTTGGAATATAATGTGGGTTTTGGTTTTTTTTTTATAAAAAGTGTGGTTTAGAAAGTAGGTTAAATAAACCAAGGAATTAGCCGTCTGAATTTTTATGATAACATAGAAAAGGGGAAGAAGAGAAAGATAATTGAAGCTCTTCCTTTATTTTCTTTAAGAAATTTCCCAGCATCTCATATAATTCCAAAACCATAGTGAGACTTCGACAGCTGTTTGGAGAGTAAATTCTTAGATTTTTATCACAGAAAAGAGTACCTAAGTATCTGGTGAGCTGGGAAATTGGACAGATCTGCCTCTGTGTGACTTTGGGCAAATCATTCAACCACCTAGTCCTTAGCTTGTTCATCTGTAAATAAAAACATCTCTTCTAAGTTCACATGTTTCATCAACATTGGCACATTATCACTGCTTTTGGGGAAAAAAAAATTGCCAAGAAAAAAGACACTGAGCTCATAAGTGACTGCATGTTAACAGTGCTTGCAGATTAATACTTGAAGTCAGATCACCAGGCCACATAATTTCATGTGTCTTAAAAGTTTGCTTTACTTCTCAGCAAACGGCAACTTATGAACCTTACAGCAGTTGCATAATGTGTTATTAAACTAATGTATAAAATAGAAACACTTTCTTTCAAAAGGTTTATCTACAACTGAAAAGATAAGGCACATAGATGATCTTTGATTTCATGATTTCTCTTAGTTTACTTTATGCTCTTCAAGTGAATTTCAAAGACCTGAAATATAATCTAATATCATGGAAAATTTAGACCTATTATATGTCCAAATAGTGGTGGTGTTTTGTTTTGTTCTTCCCTGCCCAGTCACTATCTGACAGGCACAGTGTCCTAACACTGAGTTTATCTGATTTAAATTAATCCTCAGGACTTCCCTGGTGGTCCGACTGCAGGAGGCCCGGGTTCGATCCCTGGTCAGGGAACTAGATCCCTCATGCCGCAACTAAAAGATCCCGCCTGCTGCAACTAAGACCTGGCACAGACAAATAAATAATATATATTTTTAAAGTTAGTAGCATGCTCTTTAAAAACAATTAATTAATTAATCCTCACAACTCAAGTGTCCCCATCTTAAACAAAAAGAAATAGTCTCAGAAAGACTAAGTAAATTACTTTACAGTTATGGATATTCAAAAATCTTTCATCTCTACCATGATACAGACCATCCTCATCCTCTCAAATGATAAGAACTTTTTTCTAACCCCACACGAACCTACCTGGCAGAACAAGACTTCAGTGAACAACCACAAAAATATCATCTTAAAGACTTTTATGGAGGGGCTTCCCTGGTGGCGCAGTGGTTGAGAGCCCGCCTGCCGATGCAGGGGACACGGGTTCGTGCCCCGGTCTGGGAAGATCCCACATGCCGCGGAGCGGCTGGGCCCGTGAGCCACGGCCGCTGAGCCTGCGCATCCGGAGCCTGTGCTCCGCAACGGGAGAGGCCACAACAGTGAGAGGCCCGCGTACCGTAAAAAAAAAAAAAAAAAAAAAAAAAAAATTTATGGAGAAACTATTTTCAGAAAATAAACAAAACTTTTTTTTTTTGGTTCACTGATTTTGCTTCTGTGAGCCTAGTGCCTTATATTATGTGTGAAGGGCCAGGCTTAGCTATAGAGAGAATCTCCATGCAGCCTCATTTCATTCTGTATCTTCTGTTTTCAAAACGTAAAATCAATCTACCTGGTTTAGACAGAATTACAGAATGGCAAGCAAACCAACATGCCAACTTTTGTATTAGGGTGGCAATGTGGACGGGTAGATGATGTTTCCTTCCACAAATGAGACAATCTGAGGGAGACATTATTACTGAGAATTAAAAGGACAGAGTAGAGATGTAAATAAAAACTTCCGATGAATCCGGAATATTTTTTAAGTATTGTGGCAACAAGAACAGCACCGAAAGCATGACTTGCCTAGCGTCAAGGAGTAAATCTGCTTCAGTCCTGGACAAGAACACAGATATAAGGTAGTTTTCCCACCATAATTATCCCTGCCCACTGAGCAACCATAGAAAAAGGCCATAAATATTAACTTTGCTACAACACAATTCTTTCAATAATTGTGCTTATATACATATTAAAAGTAGGGAACAGAGGTGCCTAGGGACTCAGCAGCGGCCTATGCTTATATATATACAACAGGGACCTATTTTTTTTCAAAATACCATATTTTAGAATAAAATGTTAAGTTTCTATGAGTAGCCCATTGCAACTGTGTTCACTTCCATGGTTTGGCAGCACAGTGCTTTCTGACTTTTGCTCTCATGCAGTAAAGTAACACACCGTGACCCCAAAACAAAGGATGAAAAATTGGAGTGACACTTCTCCAAAACAAAATGGACAATTTTCTTTCAAACAAAAGAAAATCTTGTAAAAAAGGCAGAAGCTCATTTAAGGCATGGTGTGTATCAAGAACTAGGGGATTACATCAAGTGATTATTATCAAAAAGTCCCTTGATTCAAAAAATATCTGCCTAAATGATGTAGTTTGTGAATCTGCCACACAAAGGAACCATGAGTACTTCCTTCCTCCTAGAAAAGGTACCGCCATGGCACAGAAGAGAAGATGAGCATTCATTTGATACATTCAAAGTGTTCTTGAATAAAGACATCTTTGCTGGTGTCTCAGTGTACGTGGGCATAAACTCTGATGCATTAGGAGAGGCAGTAAAAACACAAACCATAAAAGGATCTTCCTCGTATAACATTTAACTGTTAGCAGTAAAAGTTCCCCATTGTATTCTCTTTATTCACTCATCATTGGTATGAATACCATCTCCTAAATTTTCAGCAAAATCGCCCTCTTCTGTCTTTTAAAGGAGGTTTTCGTTAGAACCTTTGCCCAAAAGTAATCGAGTAACTAAATTATATCAGTGTAAGGTCTACCTTCAGCCCATTTTTCCCCAGCATCAGGACAATAAGGGGTCCAAAATTCCTCAGTGTATTTTTTTTACAGTCCCTTAAACGAAAATACGTATGTGTTTTCTGTTCCTTTTCAGATAATTTGCTCTTTTCATAAAGAAGGAATAAAAGCAGGCGTGAAGGGTAGCTTGGCAGTTAACCACACATTCAATTAACAGGCCCTGTTACTGTTATCTCTGAGTCAGACATGGAAATTTCCAAGACTGTAACATCAGCCAGGCCCATTAGAGGGAGCTACAGGGAACATTAGTTTCAGGACTTGGTATTCAGATGAGCCATTGACAGAAAATGCAAGTGCCCCAAGAATACTAATGTAGGGTATGGAAAGTCTCAAGCCTCTGGGATCTTGACTCCAAAACACCCATAGATCACCATATCCCTGCATGGCCAAGACCCATTTGTGCTCATCTGTACCCATTTGTGGTAGAGCTTAAACATGGGAGACTATTGGGGCATCTGTTTTGAAAGCAGCGATGTAAATTGCTTACCAGGATCTGGAACACCTGGATATTCCCTGACAGTTTCCTGAGAGCTTTTGCTGCCTTTCAAACTATGCAAGATCACGCCACCCAGTGTACACAGAAGAAATCCAGAATGATGTAGGAATGGGTGGCATCACTAACTGAAATCTTGACATACAAGAATTGTTATTAGTTTTCTCCTATATTAATAAGTAGTTCATCCTGTGTGAAATGCTTAAACATCTAGAAAACCAATTTCTTAAACTAGTAGCTTTTTTTTTTAGTTTCCATATTTGAAATGATTTAATCACGTTCTGCTTTCCAAACCTTGAAAGCAGACCTTGCGTTAAACATTACACAAATGCTCACATCATCTTGCAAAGAAATCAGATTCTGCCTTTTACTGAAGACAGTTAACTGATGTTGAAGCAAAACAACATCTTCCTAAACATTACATAAACTTTTCCATTTAGGGGGAAAAAAATCCGTTCTTGATAATAGCCAAGGAATTGTATTAAAAATTTCAAAGCTGTGACAAAGTGAGAGAGTGGCATGGACATATATACACTACCAAACGTAAAATAGATAGCTAGTGGGAAGCAGCCGCATAGCACAGGGAGATCAGCTCGGTGCTTTGTGACCACCTAGAGGGGTGGGATAGGGAGGGTGGGAGACGCAAGAGGGAAGACATATGGGAACATATGTCTATGTATAACTGATTCACTTTGTTATAAAGCAGAAACTCACACACCATTGAAAGCAATTATACTCCAATAAAGATGTCAAAAAAAACAATTTCAACGTGAATCACACTATCACTTCTCCAAATGTTTTAGTGTGCTTTCGTTTTCTGTTTCTTTGATTTTCTTGATGGTGAAAGTTGCCCCATTTAAAGATAAGTCACTGTAAGGCTAATAAATTGTCTATGGAGTTCTCATTATCGCATATGCTAAAATTACCTCATGGTTCTAGCAGAATTTTAACAAATGACTTCACATATTGAGATGATTTAAATCATCACTTCCTTTCCCCTTTCAGGAGAAGCTGTGGTTGATGTCACTTTTTAAAAAAATTGACGCTGCACCAAGCCCGGCGCTGGATACTTTACCTACAGCATCTCAAACGTTTCCCAAAACATTAAAGACACTATAACCATTTTGCATCTTATAGATGAAGAAATCAGGGCTTTGGGAGTTTAAATGATCTGCCCCAAGGCCACAATTCTAGTAACCTGCAGAGCCAAGATTAAGTCCGTCTCAATCCAAGACCACATGAGAACCCACACTCTAGCCATACGACCATTTTGCTACTCGTCCCATAAGCACAAACATGCACATTACCCTGGATCATTTTAACCACTAAACTGGAGGCACAGATTCTACTAACAACGATACATCCTTCATCAAGTTTTGAAATTTTCGTTGTACAGATTTTTTTATGGCTGAAAAGATGAGAGTTTGCCCACCTGTTTGATTATTGCACATGGGGTACGATCACCTGATTTCCTGGGAAAAGCACTAAGACCACTGTACTAGAAAGGCCGGGCCATGATCATGACCTGCCCATTGATTATGTGCATGTTTTGGAGCAAGTCTCCAAATTACCCTGTGACGAGTATCTCTGATTTACAAGTGATATCCATAATCACCCTCTAGATGTTTGCAGCTGTGTTTATGATTCAGCTAGCAAGCCTAACACTTCACACAGAAGCCCTCCCAGAAGCCACACTTGGAATAGCGAATATGCATTCCAATATTAGTAGGATTTGTTGTTGCAGGGCTGACAATATAGAAAAATGCTAGAGGCCCTTTCTTTGTGATAATATGACAGGTAAAAGATGTGAGAATTCGGGGCTTCCCTGGTGGCGCAGTGGTTGAGAGTCCGCCTGCCGATGCAGCGGCCTTGGGTCCGGGCCCCGGTCCGGGAAGATCCCACATGCTGCGGAGCGTCCGGGCCCGTGAGCCATGGCCGCTGAGCCTGCGCGTCCGGAGCCTGTGCTCCGCAACGGGAGAGGCCACAGCAGTGAGAGGCCCGCGTACCGCCAAAAAAAAAAAAAACACAACAACAAAAAGATGTGAGAATTCAGTGGCTTATTTAAAAACAAGGAAAAATGACACCAGGGGCACAATTTATGGAAAGCAATCATAGTCTATTAGGTCAGAAAATTCCAATCCTAGATTTATGTTTGATTATGTTTTCAAATTGCATGCAATAGATGTTTTTTAAAGTGCAGGGTCAATACTGGTTGGCTGCAATGACAACTGATTTGCTTCTCTTCTGTTAGAGGCAAATACTTCAGGATGAAATGTCAGAAAGGTTATTTTGGTTGCAAAAATTGTAAATGCTTACTCCTTCCCAAAGGCCAGATATTATAATGAATCTTGAAAGACAATGAAACAGCGTGCTAAGCCATAAATATTTTAATTTTCAAACCCATGTTTAAGCAATCAAGTCACCTTAGAGGAGTTCCTCTTTTTAACTGTAACGCTCTTTTGAAATGCTTTTGTACAAATATGTTTACTTGAGGAAAGCCACCCTAGCAAACAGTTAAATACCATATGCTACAAGTCATGGAAAAAAAAAGAGTTTAACTACAGTTCACATAAAACTGTGACCTCAAAGGAAGGTTATTTTGAAAATGTACACAAATAAATTTTAAAAACATTTGGGGGCATTTTGGAGTTCAAGCCTATAACCATAGCCAAGAGGCAGCAGAGCTGGCATTTTGGAGGCTGTGTGGATGCCGGACTAACATAAGAGAATCAGCGTCTAGGATACATGGAACACGGATTTGATGCTTCAGTATTTGAAACAAAATAAGAAATTGAAATGATAGAGATAAAAGTCAAAAAACAAAACATCAACAATGACACTCACAAAAAAAGTAAACACAAGAGGGCTTCCCTGGTGGCGCAGTGGTTGAGAGTCCGCCTGCCGATGCAGGGGACACGGGTTCATGCCCCGGTCTGGGAAGATCCCACATGCCGCGGAGCGGCTGGGCCCGTGGGCCGTGGCCGCTGAGCCTGCGCGTCCGGAACCTGTGCTCCGCAATGGGAGAGGCCACAGCAGTGAGAGGCCCGCATACCACAAAAAAAAAAAAAAAAGTAAACGCAAGAGAAATAAGGACCTATACCACAGAAATACAGATACCATAAGAAAATATTATGAACAGTTATATGCCAACAAAATGGACAAGCTAGAAGAAATGGACAAGTTTTTAGAAGCATATAACCTGCCAAAACTGAAACAAGAAGAAATGATAATATGAATAGACCAATCGCTGGAAGTGAAATAGAGTCTGTAATTTTAAAAACTCCCTGCAAACAAAAGTTCAGGACCCGATAGCTTCACTGGGGAATCTTACCAAATGTACAAAGAAGAACTCACACTGATCCTTCTCAAACTCTACTGGCCAAATATGTCAACTTCCTCTTTTACAATCCCTCCCTACCAAAGCGTCTTGCATGTAGTAGGTGCTCAGCAAAGTGTTCTCTATTTTCTCATTTAAAATGAGCCTATTACATTACTCAGGATAGTCTTCCCAACCCACACGGTTAGTTGGCTTAGAAGAGCGCTTCTCAAACACAGACATGACCAATACAATATTTACAACTAAACCGTCTTACACTCAAAATGCTCTTCATCTCAGAAGGCCCATACTTCTATTCTCTCAAATTTTTAACCAATTTTTTAAAAGGGCTGTTACGTTGCAGCACTCTGCCAAGGAATAATTTGAGACAATGGTTAAAAATAAGATAAAGCAGCCCAAAAAGTAACCATTTAAAGAAAAAAGAAAGAAATCGGAAGTTAAACTCCCGTATTCTATTTTTCTGACCTATATTCGTCGAAGACAATATTAAGAAATAAAACTTAATTATACTCAAAACCATTACTTAATGAAATGCTTATTCGTACTGTCAACGAAAGTCATTTTTCTCAAAGGTCCTAATGGAGGATACAAGTGGCAGAATTATAACCAGAGGAGAAGAAAAGGTTTCTAGCATCAATGTTATTTAGAGTCAACCAATTCCACAAATCCCAGTTACAACGTTTGCCTATTAATCTTTTCATTTTATAGATGAGATTACATTTTTTAAAAGCTTTTTTTTAATATTCCAGTAATTAAACCCCTTTTGATGATGCTCATTCGACTACTTTTGAAGCAGAGGAACAGACGAATCAACTTGCAATCTGAACTCTTAAATGCACAATAACCTCACTCCTTTTGCACATATCTGGTCCCATGCTTTGGAACATTAAAAAAAAAAAGACCTCCAAAAATGTACGGATTGTAATTAATATACACATCAATTATATCCATCTTCTCGTCTGTATTAAAAAGCAAAATATGCATCAAAATTTTAATAATAAACATTCAAACAAGATGCTTTGATTTGTGATGTTTCTTCACAATTGAACAGATTACAACCAGAAGCCAAAATTCTATGGCGAGGACACAGTC
This sequence comes from Globicephala melas, assembly GCF_963455315.2. Lineage (NCBI taxonomy): Eukaryota > Metazoa > Chordata > Mammalia > Artiodactyla > Delphinidae > Globicephala > Globicephala melas. The sequence continues at coordinate 86,305,569 of NC_083323.1, forward strand.
CCTCACCAAGTGCTTAGTAATTCAGAGTTAAGGATATAAGTAGATGAGACCGAGACCACTGATAGGATGTGGAAATAGTTCCCCAGATGCATGCATTTCTGTTTCAAGAAGATGAAGAAGTTCTTTCTCTGAAGGGTTTGGGAGGATTACAGAATATTCTAGATTATAAAAAACTTATGTTATCTAATACGGCAAAAGAAAAACATATGAACGTGACTTTTTAATTTTCTATTTAGATAATCTTTCCTTACTTTTTAGTTATTCTACCCAATGTGGAAATATATACATTAGATGGTTAAATTTATTAAATGAAATTTTTAAATACCTGTCTTCTATGAGAAAAATTACTAAAACTATTTTATTGTTTTTTTAAAAAAATTATAACAAAATTGCTGAAACCAAACAATCTAATGTCTGAGACTTGGTAGCATAAATACAACAAAGGCAAACATTGTGACAAAACGAGTTGAAAGGAAGGCTAACATCTAGGACACACCTACCCAGAAGAAAAGCATATATCGGAAGTCACAAGAATGAGATATCACAGGAGAAACATGCCTGTAAAATATAAAGTCAGTTCCCAAGGCTACACCATAGCTATCTTCTATTATATTTTCCAGTAATATTCACTTCACTCATCCTTAAAGAGAACCTTTAGTGTACTGATATGAACCTCAAATACTGTTCGTATATGAAATTCAAAGGTACACAACATTTCCACCCTTCTTAATATTTCCACCCAGCTAGAGATCAGGGAACTCTACAGATTTTCTCTATAGGTTTTCTATAGGTTTTCTCTGATCAGAAAGAACTATAGGTTTTCTCTGATCAGATCCCAAAACCATACAATACTCAACCAGTCTTTACCAACTATTTTTGTTGGCCTACATATAAAGAATTCTTAATAAGTAATTTGATAAGTGCAAATAGATGTGGAGGAACATATGTAAATTGCTGACTTTCTAAGCTAAGAATTTGAACATATGCTTAGGAGTTAAAGGAATTTATGAAATTTGGGAAAATACCATATCGCCCAGTGTTCCTTGATCCCTTACTTAAATAAGATTTCAAAACCAGCCTGAATAAAAGTAAACTAATTATATAGATGTTTTTTACTCCATGCAGTCAAATAACAGCCTTAAAAATCTTAATGAATTTTCCAGGGATTGTCACTGCCCAAGCCCTGTGACGATATGAATGCAAAAATTTGATTTTAGTGAATGTGAGTAATGGAATCTAATCTCTGACCACATACAGTAATTCTTCGTACAGCACTCCTGCAAGACCCAGCACCAGTACCCATCATTAAGGGGAGCAAAGTACCGTAGACCCTTGAACACAGGGGTTAGGGGTACAGACGCTCCGCACAGCTGGAAGTCTGTGTATAACTTAGAGCCAGCCCTCTGCAGATTCAACCAACTGCTGATCACGTGATACTGCAGTATTTACTGTTTTAAAAATCTGCGTATAAGTGGGCACAAGCACTTCAAACCTGTGTTGTTCAAGGGTCAACTGTACTCCCATTATTGGACTCTCTAGTTGTTATAAAGTTTTCTCCCTTAACATAGAGTTAAAATATGCATGAGACTTTCATTCTATTGATTCCACTTTTGCATTCTAGAGCAATATACAAATGTGTCCTTTTTTTTTTAATGGCAACCTTGTGAATAATTGAAGACAGGTGTCTTAGTTCCCTCAGTCTTCTCTTTTCTAGGCTACACAGTCCCACTTCCTCTGTTTTCTATATGATTTCCAGACTTCTGTCTCTCCAGTTTGTCAATGCCTTTCGTAAAATTATGGTGTCTTGGACAGAAAACAGTATTCCAACTGTGATCTGGCCAGTGTTAAGTACATCAAAGATATGACTTCCCATGATGCAGACACTTCTATTTATACTGCCTAAGGAAGGCTTAAGGGTTTTTTCTTTTTCTTCTTTTTTCTTTTAAACAACTGCATCGTACAGTTGGCTCATATTAAATTTGTAGTCAAGTAAAAGCTACAGATGTTTTTCACAAGCTGGAAATTTTCATGTTCCGTTCTCACTTGCAGCCAGCAGCCACTTACTCCAGTGAGAAGCAGAGAATTCATAGGTAGAGCTGTCTGACAGAGGGATCAATATCTGGATAATCCGCTGTATTTTGTTACAAAACCTCTTCCACTTGCCATTCTCATTGCTTAAGTTTTTATCAACTGAATTAAGTATCTTCCCTTTGGGAATGTCTTGAGTATTCAAATACATATTTATGTATATTATTACTTATGTCATATTTAATATGTGCTGGCCACTGTTCTAAGTGCTTTAAAAATTTTAACTCATTTCATCTGGATAACAACTCTCTCAAGTTGGTACCATTATTATACACATTTAACAAAGGAAGAAACTGAAGGGCAGACAATTGAAGTAACTTGCCCCAAATCACAAAGTAAGTAGCAGTAAGAAGCAGAGCTGGGATTCAAAACCAGGTAGTCTAGAACCAGACTGGGGCTCATAATCATTATATTATGCTGCCTCTTAACCCTACATACATGCTTAGAAAAGCAGGCACTGCGTCAGACACTTGGGAAGCAAACAAAATAATATATCACCATATTTCTATGCGTCTGTCTTTAGCTCCATTAAATAGATAATAGATAGACAGACAGATAGAACAACAATAAGCAACATAGAAATAGGTCATAGACATTCTGAACATAACTTTACAATGAACCCAAAATATAAAGGTCTCTTTTAGGGCTGTTGAAAGGTTTACATAAATTAATATCTATAAAGCATTTAGAGTAATATCGGGCTCAACCTGATTGCTAGCAATTATATTATATTTATATTATTTTGTTAATAAAATAAATGTCAATTTTATAAATGTATTTTAATACAAATATACATATATAAACTCATATTTATAAATTACAAAGTTCCTTAGGGCAAGGAAAAAACAGGTTTTTAATTAAATCATAATGGGACTTTATTTTAAAAAGTGAAATATTCTCTTAAATAAGGAAGAGAAGTATGGTGAAAATTAAAGCAGGCAGGCTATCAGAAACACTGAATGATAAAAAAAAAAAAATCCATTTCTTCAGCACCCACCCTCTGCTGGAAAGAACTCCACTAGCATTATGTATGTCACCAACTTGTTTGAGGTTTAAAGATAAAACTATGCTAAAAACATGCATTACCACCAGACATTATGGGTCACCTAAACCAATCTAGGAGCTTACCTCTTTAAGTATTCTAAATTGATATTTTTTGGCAACTCGTGTACGTTCCTGCTAATCCAAGGTTATCTAAAACATGTGGTTTTTTAAAAATTTATTTTCTTTCTTTCTTTTGGCTGCATCGAGTCTTAGTTGCAGCATGCGGGATCTTTCTTTGTGGCGCGGGTTCTTTGTTTCTGTGTGCTGGCTTCTCTCTGGTTGTGGCCTGCGGGCTCCAGGGCGCGTGGGCGCTGTAGTTTGCGGCACATAGACCCTCTCGTTGAGGCATGCGAGCTCAGTATCTGTGGCACACAGGCCTAGTTGCCCCACGGCACGCATGCGGGATCCTAGTTCCCGGACCAGGGATCAAACCTGCATCCCCTGCGTTGGAAGGCAGACTCTTTACCCCTGGGCCACCAGGGAAGTCCCTAAAACGTGTTCTTTTGCCAGTGCTTTCGAATGATGAACACAGGATCCCCTACAGACTGTCATTTTTGCTTAGGACTAAGGGCTACATACCAGTAAAACTTGAAGTATCTCATCAGTAGAATTTCCTGAGCAAACTAGTCCTCATTTGGCTTTGAAGTGTGGTTGCTGTGCTGTGTAAGGAGTCAGAGCAGAACATGGAGGCCACGATGGACAGGATTCAGGATGGAATTCTACCGTCATCACAGCATGATCCACCGTCTTGATACGGCTATTCTGTTGTTGGTATTCTGGGGGTTTTTTTAGTTACAATCATTGTTAATATTTATCAAAGTTTGTTACTGGCTGTTTGGTAGATGAAAACTTGCTTATTTTTTCTATGATTTTCCAATTAATAGATAGTCTATTCATAGCAGTTTCCATGTAAAGCATCCATAAGGCAGCTGTAAACATTATTCCACATCACCCCACAAGCAATTTTTATTTTGGCATAGGTAGGAGAACGTCCACGTTGATTCATCCGCGGGTTTATGATAGTAATTGACAACGGTAGGATTTTTTAATACAACAAACTCCTAAGCATATGCTCAAATTCTTAGCTTAGAAGGTCAGAAATTTACATATGTTCCTCCACATCTATTTGCACTTATCAAATTACTTTCCTAGGGAGATAGAAACTTGTGATCAGGCAAATCAATTAAAAGCGGAAAGGAGGGAGAAAAAGAGACAGAAAAAGCAAGAGGTCTACTTATGTAAATTATCCCCCCAAATGCAAAAGGGACAAGATGCTTTGCTCCACTCCTGTCGACTGATCGCTACCTACCTGTTCCTTTCTCATCTCTGTCCTTGCCCTTCCTAATAACTAAGAATGGACCACCTTGTTTTACAGTCATTCTGTAATACAGCAAGAACTACTGTAACACTCTTAAGAATTTCAAGCATACAGAGTGAAGTCAGTCAGAAAGAGAAAAACAAACATTGCATATTAACGCATGTATGTGGAACCTAGAAAAGTGGTACAGATGAACCGGTTTGCAGGGCAGAAATAGAGGCACAGCTGTAGAGAACAAACGTATGGACACCAAAGGGGGAAAGCGGCGGGGGTGGGGTGGGGTGGGATGAATGGGGAGATTGGGATTGACATGTATACGCTAATATGTATAAAATAGATAACTAATAAGAACCTACTGTATAAAAAAATAAATAAAATTCAAAACTTAAAAAAAGGGGCTTCCCTGGTGGCGCAGTGGTTGGGAGTCCGCCTGCCGATGCAGGGGACGCGGGTTCGCGCCCTGTTCCGGGAGGATCCCGCATGCCGCGGAGCGGCTGGGCCCGTGCGTGAGCCATGGCCTCTGAGCCTGCGCGTCCGGAGCCTGTGCTCCGCGGCGGGAGAGGCCGCGGCAGTGAGAGGCCCGCGTACCGCAAAAAAAAAAAAAAAAAAAAAAAAACTTAAAAAAAAAAGAATTTCAAGCAAAAAAAAAGTATCCTTTCAAAGTTTTACTTTGGTAATACCTATTGTCCCTGAATTCTGTGTTTACAATTATGCTAAAAAATGCAAAAATACAACATTTTCTACTGCTAGTTTGTTTCATCTGTCACCAGCTTCCCCCTCACTGAAAGACACTGTCATTTCACCCTTAAAACAAACACAATGTCTCCACTCACATCTTAGTTATTTCTTACTAGGTTATGATGATAGGTACTGTCTGCCCTTTCTACACTGTTAGCACCCAAAGGAACCAAAAACCCACCTTCTTCCCCCACCTTTACCAGCACTAGCCTTACCTCAGCATGTGTTCGGGCAGAAGTGCTTATTATCTCAGCCAGTGGGCCCAGCATATCTCCAGGAGGTTACGAAAAGCTGGAGGGCTGTCTTTGGCCCACTTGCTACAAATGGAATCAGATTTGTAACAGAAGACACATGCATGCAGGTGTCACAGGGAATATGCAAGCAAGGGAGAGGCAAAACACAGATCAGCCACTCACCGGCACTGAAACCTTACGCATGAGAGTCCACTTAACCTTTATAATTATTTCTAAACCAGAATTAATGATTCTGAAAGTCTGTTTTGGAAGGAACACCTTTGTTTGTCCAGGTGCATGAGGTTGTTTCCCTCTGCCACAGAAAAACAAGTTCAAGGCATTATGAAAAGTGTGCACTTAAAAAGAACACTTTCATCTCAGCTGCCTGTGTGCTAGGAAACATTTCAGGATTAAAGTCTCAAGAAAGAAGTCAATCAAGGAAGATATGGGCATAGGAGCGTGTACATTGTGTCTATGGGAGGGAGGGAAGGAGGGATATTGGGATGGGGGGAGTGGAGTTCCTGACAGAGGTGTAACATCTAATCATCATTATTTTCTGTAACTTTCATATCTATGATAATACAAAAATGTATAGGGCTCTATCTTTTTTTCTGGCTGCACCACACAGCATGCAGGATCTGAGCTCCCCAATCAGGGATCGAACCCTTGCCCCCCTGCAGTGGAAGCTCGGAGCCCTAACCACTGGAAGGGCAGGGGAGTCCCAGGGCTCTATTTTAAATATGTGTATATTTCACATGTATGTATACTTTACTAAAAATTTGATAAATTTGTATAAATACATTTTGCTAAATACAACGGCCACTTTTTTTTTTTCAAGAAAACTGAATATAGAGAGTGGCATTATAATTTGGTACTGTATGAAACCAAACACAACTAAAATCAACCCAGGCTTCACTGGATATATATACCAGTGATTCCTAGCATTCCAAGACTAATTATCATGCAACAAAAATTTTAAACTATTACTGTTAATTATATAACAAATTAGATAAAGTATCAGTATTGCAAAATTACGATCTCTAAAAATGTATTATATTCTGACAGTCATAACTGTAAAAGACAGGAACATTTTAAAAGGTAAGCACTAGACTATTAAATCAGATTTCAAGTCTATAGTAATTTAAACTTAATCATCTGTACAGTTTTAAGAATTGTCTCCAAGGCAGGAGATAAATATGCTAGTAACTCAGACTGGCGTTTAAAATTCATATACTCCCAAACATATAAAAATATTCATATATGTCTTCCCTTTGGGACAACTTAGCAAAATCGGCCTGTTTTTCTTTTCTTGGAGGAGGAGATAATAGCATTGGTAAATGGGATATTCTCTCAGTATTCACAAAAGTCTAGCTGGAGCTACTGTTATGTCCTTCTATACACATATACGTTTTACAACATGACCTTGGTGAAAATAGTCTTTATTAAATTATGTGGGGTTTTTCCTGACAGAAAATATTTTCTAAAACAGGACATAGTACATATTATAATGGGTACCCTCATCGATAATATGCAGTAGGACAAAAGGTTTATCTTTATTAAATGTATTAGTTCAGTGTTCAACCTAAAATTTACATTAGAATTCTCTCTTCTAATACTATGTCTAATTACCAAAAAAGGCACTCAGGGGCTGGACTGTCATTTTAATACTCTGGCCAAGAAATTATTGCTGCCCTAAAATCTAAAAATAAATACAGCAATAGCTCTATCTAAAAACACAAGTCGAGACTTTTCAATGATTGTTACTTGGGAAACACATGCTATTATATTAGTAAAACTTTATAATTTAGGTGGGAAAGGAAAACACAGCTATGACAAAATCTGAACCAAATTATCCTAGACTGGCTATTCTCAGAGCTTGGATTTTCCAAATATTTGCCCACTCTTGATTTTATGTTGCCCATTACCAATCTATGTTTTTAGGACTTCAAAGGCCAGCTATTCCAAGGAGCAAGAAGCTAGACAGACATGAAACTTGGATGCCACGCTTAGGAACACAGAGTGCTCTGGCCCAGCCACAAAACCAAGCCTCCTTTCACCTCTCCCACTTCCTGTTAATAGCAAAGGTTAGAAACAGATTCTGTTCCCAAGCACAAAAGTCAGCATGTCTTTTTTTTTTTTTTATTACCAATCAAACTGAGCAGCGCACACAGGTACAAGTGTTTTATGCTATTTGCTTATTCTCTACCAGAGTTATAAACCCTTAAGACAGATGGCAGTATAATTGTTAAATTCTACAGATTAACTTGGCCGCAATTAAAGCAACAAACCTCACAGCCAATAGAATATTCTCGGTCTTGAGTTGTTATACCTGGTGTGAACACAGATTTACATCTGATAGTGACATGTATAAAAACATTAACTAATTTGATCACCAACATTAGAGCTACTATTAGTAGAAAATGTTTCCTGAACAACGAAACATGAAAATTATATTTACACAAAGGCAAAATAAATGGTGGAAAGGTCAACTTTTGAAAAAAAAATACAAATATACGTGTCTAAAAATCAACGCCATAAAATTTTAAGGTGGGTAATTTAACACTTTGACAATTTCTCAACCAGTGGAGCACATAAGTTCATCTAATATAACTATTCTACTGAACATATCATTACTATTATGGTTTTACCATTTCAACATCCTCTATTTTATCCTGACCAAACACAGTTTTCCACTTATGCTTAAATGCCTCCCATGATCAGAAGAGCATTTATTTTTGTCCCTAGCTCTAGTATTTGTGACAATATTAAACAAGTCTATCACTCATATACCTGCCCTTCCCCTATTCCTATTAAAGGAGAGTCCAAATGCCTGTCAGATTTAGGACATATGAATGAAGGGTGAGACAGTCATGCTTCTATTGCCTGATAACTTATCTGGAATCTGATAGCAAAGTGGAATGACTAAACCTTAACCCAGAAGGATCCAGAAGCTTATATGTCTAAAGATAAACCTGAAGCGCATCCAGCATGGGGACTTGCTTTAGCACCAGGGCAGCCAATCTTCAGGGACTCTGCTTCATATAACAGTGAAAAGCAGAGCTTGTGCTATGACCTCAGCAGTGCTTATGAAAACTCCTGTGACTGAGCCTTCACCTGGCATCCCCCAGGGCCCTGGGATACAAGAAAAATTGCCTTGGATGCCCCCAAATTCGAGTCAGACCTTTACGCTTGACTAAGATTCCAATTACTTATAATTATCAGTTGAGTTTTCAATCTTCTTGGACATTAGTTTATTCCAGGGCTGCCTCTATCCCACATCATGTCAACCTCAGCATGAAGCTCAGACCATGCTTGTGTGTTAAAAATAATGTAAAACTTGCAAGCAAGCATGCATGAATTTATGAGACTTGACTGAGCTTAGAGAAAGGAGCTCTGAGGGACTTACACATTGCAGTTTACTGCCAACTCCTGATCCTGTCCTTTCTCCTTCTCTTACTCTTTTGCAAGTTGCAAGAAGATTCCAAAATATTCTCTATCACAGTTTTTTCTCTCTTCTCTGAAGCCCTAGCTCCCTCTGACATCCAAGCCTTTGGGGACGAGTGGAATGAGAATAGAGTGATATTTTCTCCATACTTGCAACAGTATCTAAATATTTTTCCATACTTTTTTGTAAGAGAAATTTTGGTGACAGTTGTCAAGTTGGTAAAATATTCTTCACCTGATTTTAAAAAGTTCCTAAAACTACCCTCATGCCACTATCTTTCTTCATTAATATTAACCAGATTGCTGAAATTTAATTTCAAAGAAATCATTTATTAAATATGGTATTTAGGATATAATAGTGTTCAAAATAAACCTTTCATATTTCATCATAAAAATGAAACAAAAACACATGACTTTAATTTTTGTCAAACCTGACATTTTGAAAGTGCATCCGTTTCACTTGCTATAAGAAAAACACATGAGGGATTTCCCTGCTGGTCCAGTGGTTAAGACTCTGCGCTCCCAATGCAGCGGGCCCGGGTTCAATCCCTGGTCAGGGTACCAGATCTCACATGCCACAACTAAGATCCCACATGCCACAACTAAAGATCCCGCATGCCGCAACGAAAAGATCCCATGTGACGTAACTAAGACTCGGCGCAGCCAAATTAATTAATTAATTAATACAAAAAAGAAAGAAAGAAAGAGACATGAAAAAAGTTACCTTCAGGGTATAGCTCTTCCCTCTCAATAGCAACCCCAAAGGAGATGTCACAGAGTACTTTAAAAACCTCGGATTTTTAAAAGAATGCTCTTGGATTTTTAAAAGAAAATTCCTTCTAATTTTAATTATATACTGTAAACCATTACTTTAAAATACAGAATACTTAGTTTCTTTAATCCATAATCCCATATATAGAAATGTACCTGGAAGAAATAATCAGAAAAGCAAACCAGGGTTTATAAAAATATTTACTTCAGTATCATTTACCCCGACAAAATCTAGAGATAATCGACCAGTCCAACAAGAGAGAAATACTTAAATAAAATGATACATTCACACAGTGACTATTAAGAAGTGTACAAGGGATAAAAGTGATGCAAATTGATACAAGTATAAAAGTGATAAAGTTTTCATACTTTTAACGTTGTAGAAGATGGTCAGAAAATACCATTAATTTAAACACATAGAAAACCAATCAATAAAAACATTACAGGGACTTCCTGGTGGTCCAGTGGTTAAGAATCCGCCTTCCACTGCAGGGGATGCTGATTCAATCCTTGGTCCGGGAACTAAGATCTCACATGCCTTTGGGGCAACTAAGCCAGTGCACCACAACTACTGAGCTCACACACCTCAATGAGACAGCCCGCATGCCACAAACTACAGAGCCCACGCACCCTGCAGCCCACGCGCCACAACTAGAGAGAAGCCTGTGTACTACAACGAAGAGCCTGTGCGCCACAACGAAAGATCCCACATGCCTCAACGAAGAACCCAAGTGCCCCAACTAAGACCCGACGCAGCCAAAAAAACATTACAATCCTAATTATATAAACTATGAAAACACTGAAAAAAGGAATCGGAGGAACTGATAAAATATTAATGATAGTCATTTTCATTTTGTGGTTGTTTATTTCAGAAAGGATTTACGCTAATGAACCTTTTTCAAATGATACTGCATTAACTAAAACATAGACAAAATGTATCAGGAAAGTGGACAACCAGAAAACAAGCAGAGGAATGCCAAGGTGCTGCCGGCAGTGAAGTTAGTTCACAAAAGTGTACTGCTCAAGTTTGGTGCCCAGGACCCAGGGAGACCACAGCCAATGCAATCAGTTACACGATGCACACTCCTCAAAGCATCAACAACAGTTAACCTTTAGTGGGTGCCTATTATGTGACAAGCTTTGTGCTCAGCAATTGACATGCATTATCGCAGTTAATTCTCCCAGTGCCTCTCTAATTGGTATTATCAACCCCACTGTGCAGAAGGAGATATTTTGGAGGGTTAAAAAAAATATGCTATTAACCTTATCAGCAATCCTGTAAGGCTTGATCTTTAGGATCAAAAAGTAATGAACATTGCAGAATCAATTTTCAGTTTCAGGTGCACCTGAAACCCACACCGATAAAGAATTAAGTTGTTTTAAACAGCATGTACAAGAGTACCCCTAAATTTGGAGGAAAACCTGTAACTTTAGAAAATGTTATTTAGTCTACTATTCCTGGTACATAATGGCTGCTTAATAAATGCTTTTTGAATGTTTAATTCTGGCCTTATTTTAAGTCATAACCATTTAATCATATACACACCCACAAATTCAACACACACAAAAGGGGGTTGTGTGCATTTTTTCTTAAATTTCTGAATTTGGCTTAAATGCATTTATTATTTCATTTATTGATTGAACCACTATTGATTCTTCCCTGAACACGTAAAATGTATTAAGTAGCTCTTGGGAATAAGGACAATAAAGATAGCTCACAAGAAAGCAATTCAATCTAGTAATCAACTATTCTGCAAAGGAAAACAAACCTAATGACAGGGCGGTTTTGTTTTTTTTTTAATATAATTTAGACCACTTATTATCAGATCCTGAAATTCAAAGGGGCTGATATTCACAAGACTTTCAATCCCTCATTTCTTGAGTCCCTCATTCCTTCTGTGTCCACCCACGATTTCACATACATTCACACATCACCTTGGGAAACGTTTCTGCAACTAAAATTCAGACTGTGCTATGGGTATGGTTGAGCCATGGGTGTATACCTCAGATGAGCAACTGTGATTTTATATTTATAAACGGAATAGTGATGGGGCCCATTGCATATTGGTTTGAAATCTACCCAAACGACTCCTTCTGGATCAGAGTTTCCAAGGGCAGCTAGTTATTACTTCCTTTTATACATGAGGAGGTTAAAACCCACAGATATTGAATATTATATCCACAAGCTAGTATGTGTCCGAGTTTGAACTAAACCTTGCTTTGTCTAACGCTGAAGCCCATGTTGCCTCTCTGTGTCCCCAACTCTCTTCCCATCTCACAAGCTTCACTCACACTGAGTTTACAGAATCTCAGAGTCATCTGTCACCATGTCACCAAGGAATGAGGAATTCAGTGGGGAAGCTGAAGGCTTATTCAGAGTGAACTCAATACTTTATCATAAAAGGATCCCTGGTTTGGGGGTAAAATAAGCATAATCACCCCTATGGGAAACCTGATGGATTGTAGCTTGGCCGTAACTACTATTCGAACACGTGTTTTACTTGTCAAACTAAGGATCAATGCCAAACAAGAGTCGTAAAAGGAGCGTGGGAAAGCCTGTGGGCTGGGTTAAGGGTTAGGGAAACAGCTGCTATGGGCATGATACAAAAAAAAAGGGAAAAATAGCAAGAGAGAAATTAGCAATAAATAGAACATAACTATCTCTACATTCTGTGGTTTAAAGAGAAGGTCTTTAAAGAAAAGATATTTTGGAGGGTTAAAAAAAATATGCTATTAACCTTATCAGCAACCCTGTAATGTTTGATCTTCAGGATTAAAGAGTAATGAGTATTTTATAATCAGAATTTTATTATGTTTGACATACTTTTATATATGGTTTATATTTGCTTATGAGACTCATTTTTTTTTTAAGCCAACCTTTTGCTCTTAAAAAGAACAACGGCTGCCCTCAATTCAAACCATGAGAAAAGACAGCTACTGGAAAAAAAGAACATTAGCTTAATTGTGTCTCTGCTACCTACAAATATCTATACTTGATCCAAAAGAAAAATGATTAATAAGTGAATATCTTTTAAAAATGTATAGTCTCTGAAATCTGCATGGTTCATTCATTCAGCAAATATTACCTATATTTTGCCAGGCACTGTGTTTCTCTGTATTCAGTGAATAAAAGAGAAGGTCCACCTAGAGTCCAAACAAATAAGGCTTATGAAAGCAAGTACCTGATACACTTCTAAGCTCACAGAAGAACCGGGCTGAGCAACCAGGGAAAACAATCTAGAAGAGATGTCCAGGGAATTATTTTATTTGATAAGTTTTTTATAAGCAGGGACAATGTACATACTTAAATTTGATTACCTGAGAGAGATCTTAAATTCTGCTACCCCTAAAGGGTGTTAAGTATAAACATAGGGAAGAAATTGATACACTCTCACAATTTATAATTCAACGCAGACAAAATGCCAGTATGAGGCTGAAGTGGATTTTAAAAACCTACACTAGAAAGGCAAACTTGAGACTTTTACGCCATGACTTACAGAAACTGTATCACTGAGGTTAACAGGACCTCTTTGACTCATCTTTACTTATTTATTTATTTTATTTATTGATTGATTTTGGCATGGTGTGCGGCAGGCAGGATCTTAGCTCCTGGACCAGGGATCGAACCCGTGCCCCCTGCAGTGGAAGCACAGGGTCTTAAGCACTGGACCACCAGGGAAGTCCCAATTCATCTTTATTTTGACTACATCAGATCAGAAGATGTACAAGATATTTTCCAGTTATGTGATTTTAAATCTATACTTATCCCCCCAAACGTACCTCTACCCTCTCTCTAGATATTTGTGTTTTCAAGAGTACTTCTTTCCTACAAATCTCCAAGAAATTGTGTCCAGCTCCATGGCCATCTGTAGAAGGATGATTCCAAAATCTGTACTCTAGCTTCAGTTTGGTGTCTCATCTACAGCCTATATCCCAGTTACTTTCTGAACCCTTACTCAGTATGATAGGCATATAGTTCTATGTATACAGTTGACCATTGACCAATGTGGGGGGCTAGGGGTATTGTCCCCATGCAGTCAAAAATGGGCTCTCCCTACCTCAAAAAACAAAGGAATTGATAAATGACTCACCACCCAAAGGCAGGAAGCTCAGTTTGGATAGCATCATTTCTTTTGATTCCACATAGTCAGACACAAACTTTTCCCCACACTTAGTTAACTTAGAGATCTGTAAACTGAAAATACAGCTACTGTATTTATTTTTTTTAAATCCAAGTATAAGTAGACCGGCACAGTTCAAACCCGTGTTGTTCAAGGGTCAACTGTATTTACCTTCAGTACTTTCAGTAGTTTAGCAGGTGCTCAAGCAGCGCTCATTATTCTAACTTTGGGATTTTTGCTATCAGCCCAGGTTTCCCCACACAGCACTTTGAAACTAGTAGCTCTATCAGGTCAGGAGAATACTTGCGTGAGATACGGTTACCGTAACAACTGTGTTGGAGTTGGACTGTAGTTTGTTCTACAAGAGGAACAGATCAGCTGTCATTGACTCCTCCTGTGTTCCTGTTAATAAAGCTTCTACAAATGAGGAAGCCTGGGGCAGGTGTGAAAACGAAACCAAATTCAAAACAGAAGCAGTATATTGGGCTTACGATTTCTGACCTACTCCATACTCCTGGACTGCACTTCTGGGCCTTATTTTATGTCTTGTTTTCGTCACATCAGGAATGAGACCAATGCCTTGGACCATGAATTCTGAAATATATTCCCTTTGGGTAAGAGGTACAGGAAATGCATGTTCATCTGGAATAAACTGGATTTTCAATGCTCTGGTTCCACTATCATTTTTACACACGGCAGAGTATCTTGTATACTACGCTGGGCAAGGCAGGAATTACTGTCCCCGCTAGACAGATCAGCAAACCAAGGTCAAGAGAATTTACGAAACTGCCCAAGAGTTCAGCTTGGTTTGCCTTGTGACTTTCAGACCCACATTCTCTACACAGCCATGGTGTCTTCCTCTCACTGTAACACTTGGCCACGCAACCCAGATGACCTAGTATTATTTTCTGATTATTTCCCTGATTATTATTTTATGGATAAGACATTAAAACAGCTTGTAGTAAGTGTTTAATGTGAACCAAACTGAAATGAAATAAAGGATCCCTATATTTGTAAAAGATAAATATATATATTTATAAAATAAAAAACACTTTCTCAAAGGCCCGCACCAACCCCATAAACAAGGTATAAATCCCTTGCTATTCTCTCCCACAGCAATCAGTATTCTACATACCTTTAATCACATTCACATACTTGTAATTACTTAAGATATTCCTACTAAACTATAAAATCCACCAGGGCAACATGGTGTTCTTTTGTCCGTCATTGTATTCCTAGCGTGAGATGCAACTGGTGATTCAATGCAGTATTACTGAACTGAATTGTGTCATATCTACTTGATGCCACACAGGTAGTTAATATATTTACAGACTTTAAACATGTACTCCCTCAAATTACAGCATTTGATCTTTACAGCTATTACGATATTGTTTAATATTAACAGAAAGAAGGGAAATCAAGGCCAAAACGATAAATCCCATTCACCTGAGGTGGAGGAAAAGGATGAGTAATATTCCTTCTCACTCAACAATGACCTTGAGTTTAAGCTTCAGAAAAGGAATATGAGAGTTAAGGAAGACAGAATAGTCAAAAGAAACAAAAAGCAAAAGGACTAAACAAGATTCTTTACACAATATCCCATTTTCCACCTACATAGGAGGTCGAGCATTCAAATGCTCTAATAGCAGTCTGTTTCCTAGTGCCAACATTATTGTTCAGGTAGGTTTTTGTTTGTTTTTTCCCTCTCTTGTATATGCATCTAATGATAATCACCTACAGATATATCAAATACTTCTCATTTTGGAACGATGATGGGCTAAACATCAATTAAATCAAATAAGTCGCCTGTGGAAGAAAAGGAACACTAATAATTGTCTTAAATGTTTTCAAACTTAAAAGCACTTGCAAGTAAATTAAGCGTGGGTGGTTTAGAAAGAAGAGTGAAATAGAAAGTGAAAGCTTTTATAGCACGCCTATAATGTGTTCTATTATTGTCCTACTAACATGAAAATGCCACTAACACAACAAATACTTATTGCCCACTTAATGCCTATTTGCACTCTGCTTGCTAAAGTGGAGCTAGGAAAAACAAGCATCAGGCTTCAAGAAACTGAAATCTAGTTAGCAAACTACTAACCGGTACAGCACAATCTATAGTGATGTATTTAAGGGTAAGAATGTAACTAAGTGAACTATAAATAGGGAGGGTTGTAGCAGTTGTGAAGTTTTCATGAAGAAAGTGAGCTACACAGAATATATGGTATTTGGATAGGTCATGAAAGTAAGTTGAAATTTTCATTAGAAAGGAATAAAAGGCAAAAAGAGGAAGAGACAAGTATAAACACTGAATTCTGTAGAGGAAGTTAAATGACCACCTGACAGAAATGAAGGTCCTTGGCGAATAACAGTGATACATAAATTAAAACACAGGGTAAAGAGATCATTAAAAAACCAGAATCTGAGTAGATTATGAAGGACTCAAAAATTAAGTAGAAGGGGCTAGACTACATGGGGAATATCAGAAGGGAAACTGTAATGCTTTTAGCAAGAAGGGTCTATTCAGAGCCTCTGTGTTGCACCAACCCATTCATGGGGCTCCATTCATGGTAACCCTGTGGTCAACGACCAGATGCAAACCACGCTTTCAAAGATGACTCAGACATCACAGCTTATGGCTGTAAGCAGGGGGAGGATCACCAGAGACTTGTTAAGACATTATTTCAGGAACTCAGGGGCAAAGTGATAAAGGCTCAGACCCCCCAGTTGTCAAAGAGGAAAGAAGACAAAGGTTACGTCAAGGGATAACATTGGCATGAGAAATGCCAATTTCTGACACAGGCTACAACATGGATGAACCTTGAGGACATTATGCTAAATGAAATAAGCCAATCACAAAAAAGACAAATACAAATACTGTGTGGTTCCATTTATAAGAGGTACCTAGAGTAGTCAGATGCACAGACACAGCTAGTAGATGGTGGTTATCAGGGGTTCGTGGAGGAGAAAACGAGGAGTTATTGTTTAACGGGTACTGTTTCAGTTTTTCAAATGAAAAAAGTTCTGGAGACTGGATAGTGGTGATGGTTGCCCAACAATGTGAATACACTTAATATCATTAAACTGCACGTTTAAAAATGGTCAAGATGCCGGGGCTTCCCTGGTGGCGCAGTGGTTGAGAGTCCGCCTGCCGATGCAGGGAACACGGGTTCGTGCCCCGGTCCAGGAAAATTCCAGATGCCGCGGAGCGGCTGGGCCCGTGAGCCATGGCCGCTGAGCCTGCGCGTCCGGAGCCTGTGCTCCGCAACGGGAGAGGCCACAGCAGTGAGAGGCCCGCGTACCGCAAAAAAAAAAAAAAGGTCAAGATGGTAAATTTTATATTATGTGTATTATACCACAATTTAAAATAATAATTAAAAGAAAAAAATTCCAAAATTTTGTGTCAGATTGAGATAAAGGGAAGAAGGAGCAAAGAATTCCAAATTACTCTTAGATCACTAACTTAGAAGAGGGAGGAAAACTGAAATAAAATAAGGGGATCCAGGCTGACAGAGGGGAAGAGAGTCATAATTGTCAAATATGTTTGATAGGACCATCTAAATGGAAATGCTACACAGGCAGCTGGAGACAATAGATAAGGCTCTGTGGATGGAACAGGAAATATGCTGGGTTTTATTTTCGTGTCACCATGTTGATGGGTGAGGGGAGGAAGGGCTTGGAATCAATCATCAGGTTCAATTCTGAGCCCTAGAATTTAACAGAGATGTTTTTAAAATATACTGTTATGTTACATTTTTTCACATTTTGATATCTTTGAATTAGGGTGGTCTTACAATGAAGTGTCTTTTTCTTTTTTTAACATCTTTAGTGGAGTATAATTGCTTTACAATGGTGCGTGTTTCTGCTTTATAACAAACTAAATCAGCTATACATATATATATATACCCATATCTCCTCCCTCTTGCGTCTCCCTCCCACCCTCCTTACTCCACCCCTCTAGGTGGTCACAAAGCACTGAACAGATCTCCCTGTGTTATGCAGCTGCTTCCCACTAGCTATCTATTTTACATTTGGTAGTGTATATATGTCCACGCCACTCTCTCACTTCGTCCCAGCTTACCCTTCCCCCTCCCTGTTCCTCCAGTCCATTCTTGAAATTGAGTCATTTATAGTGAGGTGGATGGACCCAGAGTCATACAGAGTGAATAAGTCAGAAAGGGAAAAACAAATACCATATGCTAACACATATATATGGAATCTAAAAAAAAAAAAAAATAGTTCTGAAGAACCTAGGTGCAGGACAGGAATAAAGACGCAGACGTAGAGAACAGTGTCTTTTGATGAAAAACCATGGATGCAATAACAGAAACTAACTCGATATAGCTTAGGGCAGGGTTATTCACAGAATGGGGGGGCAGGAACACAGTGCAGCCTCAGGGAAGAAGGAGAATCAGAGTCAAGAAAGCCCTGAGGAGATTCAGATCTCTCTCCCTTTCCCGCACTCTCTGTATCTGCTTCATTCTTTCTGCAAACTGATTTTTCTCCGCTCCTTCACCCTTAGGGGTTTTGGAAAGGGGCTTTTACATTGTGGAAAAGACTGACTTAACTTATACTTGGTCCCAATACCAAACTACTGGATCAGAATTTCACTGCGCAGCTTGAGCCCAATCGAGTCCAGTCAAGATATCAGGGTCATGCCAAACAAGTGTGGCTTCCAGAGGACAGCTACTGTAAGTGTAGCCTGATACCCCAGTAGGCATCAAGTACCACTGCATCTCAGGGAAGAGGAAAGATGGTAACAGGACAATTGAGTTATATGGACACCTTTAGTCAGGGGAGAAAACTTGAGAGTCCTAAGAGGCAAATGACAATGGTCTTTCACTATTTAACTTTATCACATAAAATAGTAAATAAATATTAAGAAAAAGGGGTCAAAGTTACAACAGGGCAGTTTTTGACTCAAAATAACCATCCTATAGCAATGTTTTGTATTAGACATAATCAATTTACATTATCACTCAACAAACCTGCAGAGCTGGGATTTAGTTTTTCATTTAATAGATGGAAAACCAAAACTAAGAAATTCACTAATTTGCCCACAATTTTCACCAACGTTCCTTTGGATTCAAAGCCCTTCTCTTTCTTTTTTTTCTTCCCCAGCTTTATGAACATATGATTGAGTAATAAAAATTGTATATCTTTAAGGTACACAACTCGATGTCTTGATATATATATACATTGTGAAATGACTACCATAACCAAACTAATTAAATATCTATCACCTACCATTTTTTTCCCCTTCTCTTTCTATTACACCCATCTCTTTGTATTGATTTGAATGTGGCGTGCTTTCTTTCATTCAAGGTATTCAAGTAGTGGCTAAATAAACATTTGTCACAAAACTACTATAGGAATAATCATTGTTTTGGGTAAGAAATTTATCTGGCCTCTCTGATGATTTCCAACTGTAATAATTCATAAGTTTACTATTTTGGATTCAGTGACCTCATTTTGAAAGCATTCATTATAAGCAAATATGAATACTTTTCCCATCTATTAAAGGTTTTGCAATCTTGATAATTTCCGAAAAGAAAACATATTCCATCTATTGCATTAAAACTGTTGGTAAGCATTTTTTAAGGAAAAGAGATCTGGTTCATCTTTAAGTAAGAAAGCTAGTAATAGTAAATATATTCAAATCTGACAAACAACATTTTCTAGGAAGAGCTGTAGAAGTGACCACAGTTGGTGAAATAGAGAATTTTTTTAAATTATAAACTATTTTTCACAGAACTAGAACAAATAATCCTCAGATATACATGGAACCATAAAAGACCCAAAATTGCCAAAGCAATCCTGAGGAAAAAGAATAAAGCAGGAGGCATAACCCTCCCAGACTTCAGACAATAATACAAAGCTACAGTAATCAAAACAGTGTGGTACTGGCAGAAAAACAGACATATGGATCAATGGAACAGAATAGAGAGCCCAGAAATAAACCCACACACCTATGGTCAATTAATCTTCGACAATAGGTAAGAAAATACAGTGGAAACAGGACAGTCTCTTCAGCAAGTGGACAGCCGCATGTAAATCAATGAAGTTAGAAGACATCCTCACACCATACACAGAAGATCTAAATAAACATTTCTGAAAAGATGACATATAGATGGCCAATAGGCACATGAAAAGATGCTTAACATTGCTAATTATTAGAGAAATACAAATCAAAACTACAATGAAGTACCACCTCACACCGGTCAGAATGGCCATCATCAAAAAGCCTACAAGTAACATACTGGAGCGGGTGTAAAGGGAGCCCTCCTACACTGTTGGTGGGAATGTACATTGGTGCAGCCACTAAGGAAAACAGTATGGAGGTTCCTCAAAAAACTAGATTCACCACATGATCCAGCAATCCCACTCCTGGGCATATATCCAGACAAAGCAATAATTCGAAAAGATACATGCTCCCCAATGCTCACTGCAGCACTATTCACAATAGCCAAGACATGGAAACCACCTAAATGTCTATGACAGATGAGTGGATAAAGATGATATGGCACATATACACAATGGAATATTACTGAGTAATATTCCATTGTATATATAGAATATGGCCATTTGCAGCAACATGGATGGACCTAGAGATTATCAATATTAAGTGAAGTAAGTCAGAAAGAGAAAGACAAATACCACATGATATCACTTTTAAGTAGAATCTAAAATATGACACAAATGAACCTATCTAGGAAATAGAAATAGACTCACAGACATAGACTTGTGATTGCTGGGGGAGGTGGGCAGGGATGGACTGGGAGTTGGGGGTTAGCAGATGCAAACTATTACATATAGAATGGATAAACAACAAGGTCCTACAGGGAACTATATTCAATATCCTGAGATAAACCATAATGGAAAAGAATATTTTTTAAATGTATATATATTTATATGTATAATTGAATCACTTTGCTATTAAGCAGAACTTAATACAACACTGTAAATCAATTTTAAAAGAGAACAAATTATTCAAGGTACAATGTTGCTTGTGGCTTCAAGCTGGGTAATTCACTTATAAACCTAACAACCATTTAGACTTCAAATGATGAGAAAAAGGCTGGTGCTCTGGGTCCCCACATCCTTCAGTGGTTGGATCTGGTTGGTTGGTTTTAATCTACTGCTCATTGGATTTACATAGGATTTCATAAGAAACAAATGTTCCATTTCCAGAAGGAGAAAGGGAGGGAGGAAGGGGTGGGGGAGGGAGAGGGGACAAGGAAGAAGGGAGAGAGGGAAGGGAGAAAGGAAGAAGGAAGGAAAATATATGTCACATTTTTAGAACTTTCCAGAGTCCTCACTCTCAATGGACTCATCACTCCACTTTGAGAAATTATGCAGCAGAAATTAGATATGTACACATAATTAACATTATCACAGATTTTAAATTTTTTGTGGCATTTAGAAAACTCTTTTCTAAATGTACAATGAGAAATGTATTTAATAAAATGAATATTGTGATAAGAAAAAGAATGGTAATAAATTATATAATCATTAAGGATTGCATATTTTCCTTTAAAACTTATTTGTATAGCTTACAGAATAAAAACATGGCATATTTCAGGCCGGTACCCGTGTGGACGGTGTGGGCCGTGGCCACGGGCTCTGCAGTTCTCCCCCACCCCTACTCTCCTCCCTCCCTCCCTCCCTTTCCCTTCCTAGATGGCTGTAGGTCGTCTGGTCGTCCATGGCAGACTCCCTGACCCGTCCCTAACCCCTTTCTGACCTGGGGCCACCAGATTGGCCTTCTCCCGTTTCCCGGCCCAACCCCAGAGTTGGGGCCTTGAGGAGGCGGAGGCGGTGCCACGGAGGAGAGAAAAGACCAGACGACCCTCAGCTCCCCCACCCCACGCCCACCGGATCGCACGGCTAGCAGCCGCCATGGCAATGAGGCAGACGCCGCTCACCTGCTCGGGCCACACGCGGCCCGTGGTGGATCTGGCCTTCAATGGCATCACGCCTTACTGCTATTTCCTGATCGGCGCTTGCAAAGATGGTAAACCTATGCTACTCCAGGGAGATACAGGAGACTGCACTGGAACATTTTTGGGTCATAAGGGTGCTGTTTGGGGTGCAACATTAAATAAGGACGCCACCAAAGCAGCTACAGCAGCTGCAGATTTCACAGCCAAAAAGTGTGGGATGCTGTCTCAGGAGATGAATGGATGACCCTGGCCCATAAACACATCGTCAAGACTGTGGATTTTACACAGGACAGTAATTACTTGTTAACCAGGGGACAGGATAAACTGTTACACATATACGACTTGAACAAACCTGAAGCAGAACCTAAGGAAATCAGTGGTCATACCTCTGGTATTAAAAAGGCTCTATGGTGCAGTGAGGATAAACAGATCCTTTCAGCTGATGATAAAACTGTTCGCCTTTGGGATCATGCTACTATGACAGAAGTGAAATCTCTGAATTTTGATATGTCTGTTAGCAGTATGGAATATATTCCTGAGGGAGAGATACTGGTAATAACTTATGGACGATCTATTGCTTTTCATAGTGCAGTAAGTTTGGACCCAATTAAGTCTTTTGAAGCTCCTGCAACCAACAATTCTGCATCTCTTCATCCTGAGAAAGAATTTCTTGTTGCAGGGGGTGAAGATTTTAAACTTTATAAGTATGATTATAATAGTGAAGAAGAATTAGGATCCTACAAAGGACACTCAGGCCCCATTCACTGTGTGAGGTTTAGTCCTGATGGAGAACTCTATGCTAGTGGTTCTGAGGATGGAACATTGAGACTATGGCAGACTGTGGTAGGAAAAACATACGGCCTTTGGAAATGTGTGCTTCCTGAAGAAGATAGTGGTGAGCTGGCAAAGCCAGAGATCAGTTTTCCAGAGACAGCGGAAGAGGAGCTAGAAGAAATTGCTTCAGAGAATTCAGATTCCATCGATAGTTCAACTCCTGAGGTTAAGGCCTGAGCATCAGGCAGATGTACACAACTTATGGACTAAAACAAACAGAGAAAAGCATCAGCCTCCAGAGTTACTCTCTGCTTAAGGCAAACATGAGCAGTAAATAATGAGGAATATGAATTAGCTCCAGTGCTGGAACTAACCAACTTGGTGATACCTGTAAGTGAAAACACAAGAGTATCAGCTGAAGGCGGATGGAGTGATACTCTTGTAGTACGATAGTCTGTTGTCTTTTTCATGAATATGTGCAAACCAACATCCAATTTCTCTTATTACAGGTAGATTTCTTGTAGCTGTTTATGTTATTATGAAGAGGGAAAATATATTGGCCTATTTTTCTGACTTTTCCCTTAAAGCAGAAAGCCATTTTTTTTTGCTTTAGTTATAAAGAAGAGGGGGAATACATGATAAAGTAACTGGTTTGACTTCTCTTTCATTGTACACTGCTTCTGAGCATCTAATTGTTTTTAGCTGTCTAAATAAAATCCCTCTAAAACAAAACAACAACAAAAAAAGGCATATTTCAGAAGAAAATTCTAAATAGGAGAAAAATAAGAACAGATGCTACTTTAAAACATTTATTTATAAATCCATTTAATCTTTGAAATAAGAAAAATGACCCTCATGAAAAGCAACTCTAACAAAAGCTATCTGCAAATTAAAATCAGCTTGAGCCAATTTTCCACAAAAAATGTGGAAATAATTAATAATTATTATTAATAATGAGAGTTTTCTCACATCTATAAAGCCAAACAACAGTGTAAATACCACAGTAATACAACATCATTAAGAATATTAATTTTTTGACTATAATATCAGTTTTCACTTAAGGTATATAGGTGCTATACCAGTATCTTATAAAGGGAGACACATACACATGTTTAATTTTTTAAATGTCATCCCTACTGTTTTATAGATTTCTAAAGTATTAAGTTATACATGTGATTTTTCTAATCAAGTTTTACTCGTCAGAAAATACATTTTACTGTACTTCAGTACCAGAGGAGTCAGAAACACTGAAATTCCACAAAAAATTAAAATATTTTTTATATTTACTATTTGCTTTCCTTCATGTATTGAATAGTTACTAAGAATATAGATATAATGCTAGGCGCATGGAAATCACGTGGAAGCAATTTTTAAACAACTGTAATTTTACAAAAACTAAAACTCTAAACTTAAGTACTCCAAAAGCAATTAAAAATTTAATTCCGAGCAACAGAGTCTTTGAGTTGTAAGGAACGGGGGAGTGCAGGAATATCTTCCTTCATGTATCCAATCTAACAAATTAGGCCCAATAACACTGCCAACCCCTTTCGTTACATGGGAACCTTGGCAACCAGGTACAGGACGTAACAACAGACCTCACCTTGCTAGATTTAGAGCTACTACATTTACAGACTAAGAATACCTACTACCTTTGCAGATTAAGAAATCAAACTAGGGCTTCCCTGGTGGCACAGTGGTTGAGAGTCCGCCTGCCAATGCAGGGGACACGGCTTTGTGCCCCGGTCTGGGAAGATCCCACATGCCGCGGAGCGGCTGGGCCCGTGAGCCATGGCCGCTGAGCCTGCGCGTCCGGAGCCTGTGCTCCACAACGGGAGAGGCCACAGCAGTGAGAGGCCCGCGTACTGCAAAAAAAAAAAAAAAAAAAAGAATACAAACTAATCCTATCTCCTGCCTCTATCGCCTTTCTAAAAATTCGTCCATTTAATTGGAGTATAATTACTTAGTTGCCCAAAAAAAGCTGTCAGTGAATATGTATTCTGAGCCCAGCCATGTACGAATAAAAAAAAAGGAAACAAGATTAAGTGTCTGCTAGACACTTGGCACTTTGGTAGATACTGTAAGCAACTTATCTTAAAACTAAATAATAACCTTATGAAGCAGGACCTGCAATCCCCACTCCACAGATGAAGAAAAAGGTTCAGAGTTGCTAAACAACTTCCCCTAAGTCACACAGACGGCGATCAGCACCTGCCTTGACCCCAAACCTTGTGTTATAACAGCGTAACTCCTGACACCAGTAAGGCAGAGAAGATGCTTAAGACAGGATGTCTATGACATGGTCAGGG
Source organism: Globicephala melas (assembly GCF_963455315.2). Taxonomy (NCBI): domain Eukaryota; kingdom Metazoa; phylum Chordata; class Mammalia; order Artiodactyla; family Delphinidae; genus Globicephala; species Globicephala melas. Next base: position 86,330,346 of record NC_083323.1, read on the forward strand.
AAAGAAGACCACACGACAGAGCAAGGAAATGCTAAAGTGAGAGGGGCTAGGAAGACGAGTTCCAGTAAATGAGAATGAGCTGCATAGGTTCAGGAGGTTTTGGGAAAGAGGTGGGTCTGGAACTAGGGCATGAAGGATGAACAGGCTTTTAGGAAATGCAGGCTAGAAATTAGGTCATCCTGAGGGCTGGCAGAGGATAAAGGTGGGAAGGAAGCTGGCGGGTTCCCAGGAAAGGGCGTGGACACCGACCACAGTGTACACAAAGAGAGCGAGCGAGGCCTGAACAACCCCAGAAGTAGACCCTCCCGCGAGAGAATCGACAAAAATGATGTAACAAAGATGGAGAGAAAATTCCTGCAGAAACAAGGAAGGATTAATAAGAAGTCGTGGTTTAAGGAGCCGGGATCATACTTCCTATTTCTCTTCTCCCATTTCCTCGATCACTTGTCTCTCCTTCGCTCCAAATTCAAAGCTTTACACAGAAAACCTAACTGTATATTCATCCTCTGAATACAAGTTTGTCAGAATAAGAAGTGTTGGGGAAAGAGATGAGGGAAGCCAGCAGAAAACTTTGTCTGTGAATCAGCAAGCAGTAGGAGCCCATTAGCAACTCTTCGTCAGGCATTAACCAGTAGACAAATACATATTCTTCAGAAAGGATGTATGTGCTAGTTCCCAACACCCACCCACCCCTGCAAAACAATGCACAGGCTGCACGGACGTGGATGAGCAATGGTGCTTGGCAGGGAGCCAACAGCTCAAGGCATATGAACCATGCCTCTTAAGGAAAATAATTTAGATATACACAAATAAGGTGATCTGAGGTTGACAGGTCAAAGAGTTAAACCTTTAAGCATGGCGATTTCCATTAAAGAAATACTAGTCAAGCCAAATTAGTATTTCTCCGTAAGACAAACAGTACATTTCCATACATTTATTTTGTAACCAATAAATCAATAAAAACTATGTAATGAGTGTCTATCATGTATGTTAGTACTTTATTAGGTTCAATTCAGGATAAAGAAAAAATTAAGAGATGTGGTTCCTACCTCAAGGAACCTACAGTATTATATTTTTAACTTGGAAATCACCCAAGCTGTCTCATTCCTGTTCTGTACGTACAATTATATGGCTTCCTACCTAAGTGTGATTTTATTAAGTCCCGGACCCAATAAATTTTAAGCAGGATGAAGCTCCAAAATTATAATTAAGTCACTTTTGCCAAAAATTAACTCAGTAAAAGTGGGGGAGAAAATATTACCCCTCTGAAACAAAGTAATAAACCTAATGAACTTATTAAAAGAAACAAAAAGTGTTATTAAATTATCACTGGAGGGCTCCCCTGGTGGCGCAGTGGTTGAGAGTCCGCCTGCCAATGCAGGGGACATGGGTTCGTGCCCCGGTCCGGGAGGATCCCACATGCCGCGGAGCGGCTGGGCCCGTGAGCCATGGCCGCTGAGTCTGCGCGTCTGGAGCCTGTGCTCCGCAACGGAAGAGGCCACAACAGTGAGAAGCCCGCATACCGCAAAAAAAAAAAAAAAAAAAAAAAAAAATTATCACTGGAGTTTAAGAAAATAACACGTATTCCTATTAATATGGCATACGATTTCTCTAGTTCATTTTCTCCGAAAATTCTACCACTAAAATCCTCAGCCACCCTACATTTTTCTGTCTCTTAAATTATTCTTTTGCAGGAATCCAGCCAAATGATGTCATGTTAGATATGCAAACTTACCTGCCAAAAAGGGAGAAATTCCAGGAAAAGCCTTTGAAAGGAAATAATTCATTAGGTAGTTCAAGGAGAAAGCTAAATATTGAACTTTGACTAAATTATTAAATTTCAGAGTTAGAAAATGAAAATAAACATTAGAGTGCCTACCATGTACCTGGTATCTCTCTTGAAATAGATATATCTAAAAACAGTTACATATTTATATAATTGAGATTAAATTTCTGATTATCTCAAAAAATATAAATAAAAAATTATTAGAATTGATAGTCCTCACTTTTTTTGTTGTTATTTAAAGCTCAGATTTGAAATAGCCCTGAAATAAAAATGACAAGTGGTATTTTTTTGTCTTACAAAAAAAGACAAAATTTAGGTTGTCATACTTCTAATTTCTTTCTTTATCACAGAATTATCATTTTGAGCATTCTGATGTTGTGTCTTCATTTCCTTAAGGAAACAACTCCAACAAACTCTTCCACTCATAACACAGTTGTAAATCCAGCTGTAATGGAGAAAAGGCCCCTGAATGGTAAGTACAACTGCGGTCACAGATCCTAAACTCTGTCCTACATGGAAAAGATGTCTGTTCACCCTCAGGCCTCCATCTAGAGCTCACTGACTACAATTGTGAATAAAGAAGGCCATCAAAGTTAACAAGCGTGGTTAAGTGCTCTCCCTGCAAACTTACAATTCTTCCTTGCAGCAGAATCAAAGATATCTGCGAAACACTTAGGATAGCTAACTATCAGGGAGGGAATAAAGTTTAAAGAGGCACCCATAACAATCTGGAAGCATGGCAGGTTAAGCCATCCACCATCAAGAAAATATCTCTAGAAACATTTTAATGGTCTCTGAGGATGTTATTGTACTGCCGCATTTTAAAATAATTCAAGTTGATAATGAAGACCTTGAGCTTGCAAGAAAAATTTTAATTGAAGTCAGTGCGCACTACGTACACACCCACACACTAAGAAGATGAAATAAATAAATTTGGTTCCCACTTTACAGCAACAATAAAAATCCAAGTGATGGCATTCCTTAAGAAGAGAGAAAACTAAGTCATTACTCTACAGTGAGTAGGAGTTACATGTTATCTCTCTATTCCCATATAACTTTCTTTCAACAAATAATTTGCATTAATATATAAAATGTTTTTCCTTTTTGGAGTTTTAAATATAATATTTAAAGCTTGTATTTCCCAAAACATGTGCTGAACCAGAGTGTCACATTATAAAGTGCTTAACTCTGATAGCTCAGAGTTAGGATTATATCAACGTAAATCTCTGCCTCTGAAGAGTTATTCTCTTACAACTAGGACATAGACCTATTTTTCAAGTCAGCATCAGAAAATACTTAATTTTTATATCCAGAAAAAACAAAATCTCTAATTCGAAAAGATACATGCACCCCAATGTTCACAGCAGCACTATTTACAATAGCCAAGACATGGAAATAACCCAAGCGCCCATCACAGACAACTGGTTTAAGAAGATGTGTTATAGAAATACAGTGGAATATTACTCAACCATAAAAAGAATAATGCCATTTGCAGCAACATGGATGGACCTAGAGAATATTATACTTAGTGAAGTATGTCAGACAAAGACAAATACTATATGATATCATTTACATGTGGAATCTAAAAAATAATACAAATGAATCTATATACAAAACAGAAATAGACTTAGACATAGAAAAACTTACGGTTATCAAAGGGGAAAGGAAGGGAGAGACAAATTAGGAATGTGGGATTAACAGATACAAACTACTATACATGAAATAGATAAGCAGGGCTTCCCTGGTGGCACAGTGGTTGAGAGTCCGCCTGCCGATGCAGGGGACGCGGGTTCGTACCCTGGTCCGGGAAGATCCCACATGCCGCAGAGTGGCTGGGCCCGTGAGCCATGGCCGCTGAGCCTGAGCATCCGGAGCCTGTGCTCCGCAACGGGAGAGGCCACAACAGTGAGAGGCCCGTGTACCGCAAAAAAAAAAAAAAATAGATAAGCAACAAGGATTTACTGTATAGCACAGGGAACTATATTCAATATCTTGTAATAACCTACAATAGAATATAATCAGAAAAAATATATATACATCTACATAACTGAATCACTTTTTGCTGTACACCTGAAACTAACACAATATTGTAAATCAACTATACTTCAATAAAAAAAGAAAATACTTAACTTTTGATAATACTGTAGAAATTAAGGGAAAATGGAATGTCCATTTTATAAAAAGAAAAACAGGCCAACTATGAATGATTGGGTCAAAATTTTTTAATGTGTTCATAATAGAAATTATTAATCTCTATCATAAATTTCTTCCATAAATTTGGAATGATGAAATATTTTTCAAAATCATCACATTTAAAAATAAAAATACCAGTGTCTGGGTACCAACTCAGACCATCAGATCAGAATCTTTGGAGATGGGGCTTGCTTGGTAAATAACTTATCTTTAATTTCCTGAAGGTGAGTCCAAGGCACAAACAGGGTCCAGAAACCCCGAATTCAGTTGCCCTGGAGGTCCTTTTAGCTCCAAACTGCTTAACTCAGAATCCTATCTTGCCACTCTCCCAAGAGTAGTACTGACGCAGAGCTCCATAGACACTTCCTGAGCCTATCTCTGCAAACTTCCAAATGCCATCCATAAAATGCAGATAACCACCAAATTCCACCCTATTGTTGTCAAATTTAATAAGGAAAATGTACACTTCTCTAAATTTCCAAGCACTGCCTACATGTAACTTATGATACTCTCTCATTTGTTGACCCTCTCCATGGCTCTACGATAAACACTGTGGCACACGGGACAAGCGGGCTCAATTCTACACCAACATCCCCCCCCATGCCAAGGACCTCAATCTCACTTATAAAAATATTTACAATCCAAGGTGGAAAATATAAGTGCCATCAGAAAGTAATTGCTACAGTGCTCTGGAGACTCAGGAAGGAGAAAGAACTTTCAACTGGGATCATCAGAAAATGCATCAGGAAGCAGGTAGAAGATGGGTAAATTTTTCATTTACATTGATTGAAGATCAGGTTAGAGAGATGGGCATAATGTGATAACAGGAATAGAATCAAAAAATAGATTCCCCCTATCCACTGATGTCTCTAAAGAAAAAAGAAAAAATAGAGATCTATATACCTATGGGAAGAGAAGGAGAGAGAGGGAGAGAGAAGGTGGCAGGGCGGGAGGGAGAGTGAGAGGATGCAAGATTACACTGTAGGCAATTCAAATAAGCTAGAAAATTGATGTGACGAAGGAAGCAAGCAGTTTGAAAAGGCTGAAGGGTACGAAGGGCGATGAGAGAGGATCATGAATGCCAAATTTAGAGGTGCTCACTTTATTTGAAAGACAACTAAGAATTACAAACTGCTTTTTATCAAAGGATTGATGTGATTTTTACATTAGCATTCAACAAAACTACTGTCGTGAGTAGAGTTGACCATGGTGAAGATACGGTGCAACAGTGCAGTAGTGCAAGGGATGAATTAATATTCAGAACGCAAGGGGGTGGGAAGATCAGTTCAGAAGCTTCCACAATAGCCCATTCAAGTATGTTGTGCCCATAAACCAGGACAGCAAGAGTAGAAAAGGAAGGGAAGGGCTTGACATAATGATTATCACTTTGAAGAAAGTTATACCCTGGAAATTCCGGTGATGCCTTTGCTGTCTAGTGCAATGGAAACAGGAAGCCTTCAGAGCCAGACAGAACTGGACTCAAATCAAGGCTCTGCATCTGATAAATGGTAAAATCTTGGGTAAGCTACTTAACCTCCATGAGGTTCAGACAGGAACAATAATAGGTATCTCTAATGCTGTAATGAGAATGAGTTGTGATATCTGAAAAATGCTTAGCATATTGGGGGGAAATTAACAATAGGGAAGACAGCAAACCAGCAAAAGAAACAAAAATAGGGATTAAGATATTAACAATTTTAAGGAGTCAATGAGCTTTTATACCAGAACTCAGCTACCATCCTCCACATTCATTAGCATCTGGCTGTCCCTCTCCTTCAGATAGCAGGAGACATTCTCCAGTATCTCCCTGGTTCCAGGTACCAACTCCTTATTTTAAAAACAGAGTTCAGGCAGACACATGACAGAACACAGAAACAGTTCTCCAGAAGGTAAAATGATACCTACAAGCTTGCTCTTGATTTCACTTGTGTTTGGGACAGAGAAAGGATCAGTGTTCAAAGTATCTACTGATGAATGTCTCAAAGCAGAAGTGAACATGATGGGACTCAGGGAGAACCGTGCAGAGAATGCAAGTGGAGGATTTCTGACAAAGCTTTTAAACTAGACAAAGAATGTGCTCTTCCCTTTGTCCAATTCAATCACTGTTAAACAAAACTTTGGCCTCATTTGGAATGACAAGACTGAAAATTAAGATGAATACACCATTGAGTGTTTAAAGCAGCCTTCAAAGAATATTTGTAACAGGTTTGCCAAATATGGTGAAGCCATCTTTACAACAGTTATGAACTCAGAATACTGGTACACTGGTTTTATAGATGAAAAATTTAATTTATCTCCTCCTGTTGGAAAACAATAGAGAAAAGCAAAGCACTGAATGCTCTTGAAACAAACGTGCTATTTCTGTCCATAGTTTTATTTATTAAGAGAGGTTTCTTTGCTTCTCTAGTAGAAAACAACTAAAATCATAGTATTTTGCAGCTTTTTGAATCAACTATTAAAATAGTCTGAATCCTATATGTAACGACCAGCCAAGCAACACAATTTCAATTTTAACCCCAAGTTTACAGTTTCTAATTACTGTGCTAAAACTGTCTCATGTGTGCATTTTATTCTCTTCCTATAATCTTTCATCGTTCCATGAGGAGACGACTGATTAGGATCAGTTTGGGAAAAGTGTCCTCGTTAAATAAATGCAGTTAGGTCACCCACATTTGCTGTAGCCCCTTTGTCAGCTTGATGGTTTTACATAAAAGGTTTATGTTACTACCTTTTTTTTTTTTTTTTTTTTTTTTGCGGTACGCGGGCCTCTCACTGTCGTGGCCCCTCCCGCTGCGGAGCATAGGCTCCGCACGTTCAGGCTCAGCGGCCATGGCTCACGGGCCCAGCCGCTCCACGGCATGTGGGATCTTCCCGGACCGAGGCACGAACCCGTGTCCCCCTGCATCGGCAGGCGGACTCCCAGCCACTGCGCCACCAGGGAAGCCCACTACCATTTTTTAAGTAACATAAAAATCTTATTTGTACACCCATGTTCATAGTAGCATTATTCATAATAGCCAAAAAGTGGAAGCAGTCCAGCTATCTAGCAATGGATAAGCGAAATGCTATCTACACACGAAATGAAATATTATTTAGCCTTAAAAAAGAATGAAATTCTGACACATGCTACAACATTAGATGAATATTGAAGGCTATAGGCTCAGTGGGATAGGCCAATCCAAAAAAAAAAAAAAAAAGACACACACACACACAAATACTCTATGATTGCACTTATATGAGGTACCTAGAGTAGTCAAATTCGTAGACACAGAAAGAAAAATGGTGGTTACCACGGGGGCTAGGGGGAGATGGGAATGGGGAAGAGTTATTATTTAATGCATAGAGAGTTTCAGTTGGGGAAGATAAAAAAAGTCTGGAGATGGATGGCGCTGACGGCTGCACAACACGTGAATGTAGTTAATGCCACTGACTGTACAATTAAAAATGTTTAAAATGGTAAATTTATGTGATGCCTATGTCACCAAAATTTTTCAAAATACAATAAAATCTTCCTCTAGCTAGCACTGAAACTTCTTAGAGATATTGGAGCTCTAAGAATGAATGAGTAAAGAAAAGTTTGGGTTCCAGAATAATATGTCCAATCACTGATGCTAAACAAACTTGTCCACATGTCTACTTTCATTCCCTTAATTTATGCATTTAAGAATCATTGTTCTCTCATAGACTTGGAATGAAGACCACTAAAAGAAAAAGCTTTTAGCAGCCTACATCATTTTAGGGAATGCAGAGAAACCTAGAGTACAAAGTAAGTACAGTTCTCTAGATGGCCCTCTTTCTTCTTTTACAAAAACAATAGGTTTTTTAGAACTCAGAGACTCAGTACAGATTTTCAAAACAGTATTGGCAGGATTATCAGAATAAAAGTTTTGGAGGTAGACATAAACTAATCAACTGATGACACAGAGTAAGGCACCTGAGATGTCTAAATTAAGAAAATAAAATAAGGTATTTTTATTACCATACTACCACTAACGGAAAAAAAAAAAAAATGAAATAACAGTAAAGGTTTTGCTAGTGGGCGCCTCCAGAAAAATACTAAGTTCCTCCTCCCAGGCTCCCCGCCCTCCTTCTTTACCCATAGGCTACCAGGTATGTTCTTACTTCCTTCTAAGTTGGTTCAGCCTTAGTAATTACTCATTTAGAAAGAGACGTCAGAGTTTCTGCTCTGGTCAAAACAACAACAACAAAAATTGTTAGAATTGGATAGAGATGGCTGGCACTCCTGAAAAAATGGGCATTCTCACAGACAAATGGATATCAGTAAGTTTCTATAGAATGAATTAAAGATTTGATTAAAGTTCAATAAGTATTCACCAAATCCTCTACTTGTTCTAGACCTCCCCATACTTAATCAATACGCTTGTGAACAACATTCCTTCACTGGCATTCATTTGAAACCTCATCTTTTCCAGAAGTGTTAAAATTAGCTTTGTTGGCATTTAAGAAAATGGGCTGATTCTCCTTTTCACTGAATTGCCTGTTTTAATCATTTTGAATTAATGAGTACAGTTTACAGGCCATCTTTAAAATAAATACCCAGTACGCAATTATCTCTCAGTCAATTCCTAAAACACCTCTACGGGGTAGTTTCTTTTTACATTATTTTTATATAACAAAACCTAAACTTTAGAGATTCGGCATTATAATTCAGCATTACCCAAAGCCAGACAGTTAATACATGGCAGAGCAGGGATTTGAATAATTCTAGGCTTTCTGACCACTTTATAGTAGTCAATATTCCTTTTAAACTACAGCAAGCAGAACTGGTCAAAATGCTACAAATGCAGGAGGAGATTTCTGGAAATTATGCTACCAAAACCACATCTCACAAGACAGCTCATAAGAGGCAGACAACTCACTGAACTTAGCGGCACTCAACCCTTAGTATTTATTCTTTATTTAAACAGGAATTAGATAATGGTCTAAACTCCCTCATCACAAAATTATATAATTATTTCTAAAACCAAATTTATAGGAACTTATAATTTCTCCTGTTAAATTTAATATTCTTATTTTTTTCCCACTGTCTAAATCTAGCACAGCTTGAAATTTATATCCAATCACCCAAACTATGATCTATACCTTCCAGTTTCAGACAACTAGAAATTTAATAAATACGCTTCCTATGTATTTTATTCCAGACCTTAATAAACTGCTGAAGAAGATCAGGAAAGGAAAGCATCCTGGCTTTAGAGATTCAAGTTATAAATTCTCCTGTCCTCTTTTTTACTCACCACCCAGACCAAATTTCACTGGCTTCACTGACAGCACCACATGCCAAAACAGGAGATAAAGCCATCAATATGACCAGCTTTATCACGCCAGTAAAATTTTAATGGGTCCTACAGCTTCACCACTTTTAGAAAGGTGACTACAGGGGAAAACCAACTAACAGAGATAAATTAGCAAAATGGGAAACTCTGTAAGTTAGAAGAGGTATGTTTTAAATATATTTTTCAACGTTTATATTGGGAAACTCTGAGGGGTTTGTTATAATGTTTGCAATGCTTGCTTTCTTAATTACAAAAAGAGTATAGGCTTTCTGAGAAAACTAATAGAAGAATGTATTTTTTTAAAAAAAGAGAAAAGATCCTTTTTTCTTTTTAATAAATCCCACTGGTAATTTGTGTTATTAATTTGGCATTTTTAAATGTTTGTTTCTTGTCTTGAAGATTGCATTATTATAGATCTTTCAGGTTGTCAAATATTCTTTTCTAGTTCTTCAGATACACAGAGATAGAGATATACAGACAGGGATTCATATATTTAAAGACTACATTGCTTCATTAAATTGAAGAGAAATCCTTATGATTCATTCCCCAAAAATCATCTCTATTGATAATATCTCTACTATCTCATTCCCTGTAAAACCATATAAATACTACACTACCAATCCCAAATTACTTTCTAAACGTAACAGTGGCTACCATTTATTAAATGTGTCATATCTTCCAGGTTACAAATAGCATTTCATTTACCAGATCAAGCCTGTAAGGTAGATTTTATTATCCATATTTTACAAATGAATATATTCAGTCTCAGAAGGATTAATCATTTTATGATTGCTTATAAATACTTAAGGTCAGACAGCTAATAAGTGGCTGAAGTAAATATTGGAACACAAATATGACAAGAAATCCTGCATCTTAATCACTGTACTGTACTTGAATCCCTCCATCAATAGATCTTGCTATCTGGCTACTTTCACACTTAGAATAAAAAAAATTAAAATTCAACCTTCATTTATTTCATCCACCTGTCCATATGGAGTATTAATAAAAAATAAATGCACAATACTCTAAAGTTTTTCTCAATCTGGGCACTATTGACATTTTGGGTTAGATAATTCTTTGTTTGGGGGACTGTCCTGTGTATTGTGGGATGATTAACAACATTCCTGGACTCTGCCTACTACGTGCACCTTGGTAGCACTACCCTCCTCAAAGTCCTGAAAACTAAAAATACCTTCAGATTTGGCCAAATGTCCCCGCGGGGCAAAATTAGGCCCCGTTGATAACCAATGCAATACTCTATTTAAAACTTTGGAAACCCAGAGTAAGCAGAATAACTGACTCAAGTTCTGATATATTTACATTTACAAGTATTTCTTCCACGAAGATTATAATTATAGAATTCGGCACTTCTGGAGGAATATGTAGAGTTCTACACAATCAAAGTGCTTTTCTGAGAGCTCATATGTTACACAAATCAATATTTAACTAAATTAGGTAAAAATATTTCAGGTGCAACTCTTTAGCGGCCCATTTCATTCCAATGTTAAATAAAGTAAACATTCATTTATTGCCCAAAGTGGCACAAAGAGGTTTATTATTTATTCCAACTCATGAAAAAGTAATTCATACCATCTCTAACGAAGAGATATCCTTTTAGAACATTCAATGTTCTAGCTACTCTCTGCCCCATTTTTTATGATTTCCCTGTAAGTTACAAGCATGAACTCATAAACTATAGAAAATAAATAATGAAGCATAACTTTATGGGAAAAAAATTATGAAAATAGTCTGCCGTTCAAGGTTAGAAAACCAGTAATTAAAGTCAAAAGTAAAACCAAATGACCTGTAAAAATCAAGGCAAACATTGCCTCTTGCAAGAATATTTCACTGATGTCAAATGAAACTCCTGAAAAAGGCCCTTCCTCTAAACTATATTTATTTAAATCTCTCCTAACAGGAGCTTTGTACAGGAAAGTAAATGCTCACTTGGTCCACAAATTAGGTTCATGCCCTTCTTGGATTAAGTCTATAGAGCTGTGATTTGCAAACTTTTTTTTTTTCTCACTTCAACATACCTGATGGATGTGACACACACATCAGTAACTGTGGCTCACTACAGCATTGATTCAGGATGTGGGGCGTTCTCCCTAGAGAGAACGTAGCAGAAACAAGGGCAGATTAGAGTTTGAAAACACCTACCCTGTGATAATCACCTTTGTAGAAGACAAAGGGCCATTGTTTCTGCCATCTCAAAGAGCAGGCCTAGGATGAAAAGTTTATTTCACCATTGACAGTACCATCTTATGTGGATAATATTTCCAAAAGCACCCATAATTTGGTGCATCAAATCTCCAGCCTTCGGGCTTCCCTGGTGGCGCAGTGGTTGAGAGTCCGCCTGCCGATGCAGGGGACACGGGTTCGTGCCCCGGTCCGGGAAGATCCCACATGCCGCGGAGCAGCTGGGCCCGTGAGCCATGGCCGCTGAGCCTGCGCGTCCGGAGCCTGTGCTCCGCAACGGGAGAGGCCACAGCAGTGAGAGGCCCGCGTACCACAAAAAAAAAAAAAAAAAAAAAATCTCCAGCCTTCCTTTGCCAGCTATATTTTAGACCTATATGGGGTGATAGTTATAAATCTGTCAAATTGTTTTAATATTTGTATTAAGTATTATGTACAAAATCATGTCATATTGCCGTACTGGTTCTTTTCCTACCTATGTGTGTTGTTTTTCCTTTTTTAGCTAGACAAGTTAGTTCTTTTTAATTTTTATTTTATATTGGAGTATAACTGATTTACAATGTTGTGTTAGTTTCAGGTATACAACCAAAGTGATTCTAGCTATGGTTTTGTTCTAAGGAGAACCTTAGGCATTATTAAACTTGCTTCAGATTTCTATTGTGTTGAAGATCTATTTTGAATGAAGACCATGTAGGTAAATGGAACTACTTAATTCCCTAAAAACTGACCAAGTTTTTTTTTTGTTTTGTTTTGTTTTGTTTTTGCGGTACGCGGGCCTCTCACTGTGTGGCCTCTCCTGTTGCAGAGCACAGGCTCCGGACGCACAGGCTCAGCGGCCATGGCTCACGGGCCCAGCCGCTCCGCGGCATGTGGGATCTTCCCAGACCGGGGCACGAACCGATGTCGCCTGCATCAGCAGGCAGACTCTCAACCACTGCACCACCAGGGAAGCCCTGACCAAGTTTTATATACAGGGTTTCTTCCTCCCACTTTCCACTATTCTAGCCATACATAAATCACCAAAAGATACTTAACACAGCAAAAATGTTGGCTTTTTTCCTTGTTTTCATCTGAATCGAACAAGAGGGGAGGGTTCAAAGTATCAAACATACAACACAGATAGAGCTTCATGTTAACTCATGTGATGGTCTTCAAAGTTTTAGCTGACCAAAAATTAAATATGTAGATTATTTTACTGACAAAAAAAACCAAGCTCAGTATTAGTATGTGTTAAGGGTCTTCCTATCAAGATGAGTGGTGTGTAGGTAGGTCTGTGACAGAATCACACAGCTTCCTCCTGATCACCCACAGTTTGATAAGGTTTAGGTTTAGGACTGGTGTTTGGGCAAGTACATGCTGAAAAAAAAAAAAAAAAAGATGCATAAATTATTTTGGTACAAAAAGGTGACAGTCACACTCTGCTTTGTTCCAGTTAGACCACATCTAAACTACTGTACAAGGTTCTGGACTTCTCCAAAAAAGAGAGGAGCAGAGCGGAGGGAGGGAGAGGTGAAATGGCATGGAAGGGAACTTAGCTCCCCATCAGGGTAGTGACTAAGCAAAAGCATAATGAGGACCATTTGTTAGGGATTTCATAAATTTGGCTCTACCTTCAATTTCCCTCCAACCCTGTAACAGCAGCAATGCTTTCTAGGAAAAGGAACACATAGAGAAGCAAACGAATTCCTCCAAAAGCCCACTATGATATATAAGGACAAGTTTAGAAGAATACTGGGAGTGATGAAAATTTTACCAGGTGGGAATCTACACGAAGTGGGCAAAGGCTAGAAATCACATTGCAGTTACAGAAACTTGACCTAGAGTGTGTAGCCTAATTTATGTATGTGTAATTATATATAAATTATATTAAATAGAAATACATGCTTACATACGTTAGTTATAGATCTATAAATTACATACATGCAATTATATATTATATAAATATAATGTATAAATTATATGTTATATATTATATACAGAGACAAACCATTTATATATATATATATAAACAAATCATTATAAGCATCTGGAATAACCCAAGAAAAACATCAAAGTGGAACCCAACCTGATAATTTCACAAGATTAACTGCTCTAGACTATCTAGATTGTCTCAACTGACAAAATAATTTTTAACCAGTCATAATGATCCAGCATCCACTTGTTTCAAGGAAAAGAATCTTGCCCTTGTAGTTTTAAAATGTGATGGGGTTATGACAGTCTATCGTGCCAGGGATTCCCATGAATCCCTCCCATGAGGGTCACCCAGAAGCTGCGGTCTGTACTGACTCTGATCCGTCTATTTCCTTGGTAAGATCAGCACCAGTAGTGCAAAGTTGTCTGCCCTGTAAAGACTGAGGACCCTATTTAAAGTCGAATCTGAAATAGGGTGACAGCCTTTGTGCTTATTAAAATGGCCAAGGCTACAACCTTTCTGTGTTTGCAGTTGTAGACTGAACACAGGAGGCTTCTGATTCTAAAACGCCACGTACATACAGAGCAAGGGAACGTGGCGAGCAAATCTAACTCTGATACTAATATTTTTGTGAACGAATGAAATTGGGTGCCTTCAAGCAAACAAAAATCACATGAGGTTGTGAAAGTAACACACACAAATATGTCCAAATCAAACCCACACTTCATCCTCCCTTCCTCACTCAGAACCTAAAACAGACGAAAACTGCTCTTCTGATGCTTTCTCTCTCAAAGAACCGACAAGGGATTAACCTCCAAAATATACAAACAACTCATGCAGCTTAATATCAAAAAAACAAACAACCTAATCAAAAAACGGGTGGAAGATCTAAATAGACATTTCTCCAAAGAAGACATAGATGGCCAAAAAGCACATGAAAAGATGCTCAACATCACTAATTATTAGAGAAATGCAAATCAAAACTACAATGAGGTATCACCTCACACCGGTCAGAATGGCCTTCATCAAAAAATCTACAAACCATAAATGCTAGAGAGAGTGTGGAGAAAAGGGAACCCTCCTACACTGTTGGTGGGAATGTAAATTGGTACAGCCATTATGGAGAACAGTATGGAGGTTCCTTAAAAAACTAAATATAGAACTACCATATGATCCAGCAATCCCACCCCTGGGCATATATCCAGAGAAAACCATAATCCAAAAAGACACATGCACCCCAATATTCATTGCAGCACTATTTACAAGAGCCAAGACATGGAAGCAACCTAAATGTCCATCAACAGAGGAATGGATAAAGAAGATGTTGTACACATAAACAATGGAATATTACTCAGCCACAAAAAAGAACAAAATAATGCCATTTGCAGCAACATGATGGACCTAGAGATTATCACAGTAAGTGAAGTAAATCAGAGAAAGACAAATATCATATGGTATCACTTATATGTGGAATCTAATTTAAAAAATGATACAAATGAACTTATTTACAAAACAGAAACAGACTCACATATCTCGAAATCAAATTTATGGTTACCAAAGGGGAAACGTGGGGGGAAGTGATAAATTAGGAGATTGGGATTAACATATACACACTATATATAAAATAGATAATAAGGACCTACTATATAGCACAGGGAACTCTACTCAATATTCTGTAATAACCTATATGGGAAGAGAATCTGAAAAAGAGTGGAGACATATATATACATATAAAACTGATTCACTTTGCTGTACACCTGAAACTAACCTAACACTGTAAATCAACTATACTCCAAAAAAAATTTTAAAAAGAACAGCATTCACAATCTTTCCAGTTTCCCAGATTCACAACATTAAGGACTGTTCATGCCCTTTGTTCACACCTGCCACCATCAGTCACTGAGTAATCCTGCCGATTACAGCTCTTCATTTTCTCTTCAATCACCTTTCCTTTCCACCACCACTGTCCTAAGAAATCTTCAACGTCTGTAACCAGGACTTTTCCAACAGCCTCTTAAATGTCTCCTGTGTCCAGTTTGCCCCCATCTGATCCACTGTTATCAAAATCATGTTTAATCTGTTCACAGTAGTCTCTGGCTAAAACCCTTTTAATAACTTTCAGTGCCGACAAATAATGTTCATCTTCCCCAGCCTAATTCTGAAGACATTTCCCGTTTTTCACTCCCCACGCCCAGCCTTGTCTTTCTTATCTCTTAAAAACGTCCCACCACCCCCTTCCCTCTTCCCACCACAAAGGCTAGGCTATCTGTTCCACGTGTTGTTTCCAGAACACAACATTGCTCCACACCTGGCATCCAGCTCCAAAACAGTCTTTATCCTATCCCTCCCTCCTTCCCTCTGGAAGTCACACCCACAGGAGAAAGATAGGAAAACATTCTTTTAAAGATCCGTTCTTATTTTCTTTTCTAGATATATTTTTTGTATTGTACTAAAGTTCATTATAGTGAGCTTACTATCAACATAAACACATGAAAAAAGTTAAACATAAATCAAAAAGAGAAGTCAGGAAGAAAAGGAAGACAGAACATTACCAGAAATCCATGTGAAGAGGGTGATGGTATTTGAGCAATAAATTTAGCTATGACCTCTCTGGAGGGCAAAGTTCTCAGGACTTTCTGTATTTTAAAGCATTTATCACTTGCCGCTGGAATCATTTGTTAACGTAGTATCTTTATCATAAGCTCAGGGAGGGGATTCAAGGGCAGTCCCTTTTGAACCCTCCCCCCAATAATCCCACCCTCTTCAGCATGTTATGGGCACTCTTCAAACTTCCTAGAATAAAAAAACATGAACAGTGTAATGTTTCCAAGGGGAATTCTCATAAACCAGAGATCTGCAGTCCCGTCCTAGGAAATAACCATGCTAAAGGTGACTTTCCCACTAGGAACAAGAAGCATTTACCAGTAACTATTGGCACTCTGGTCTTCCTTAGAGCTAAGCTCCCCAGTGTAAATGAATAACCTGACATTCTGATTGATGAGTTACAGTTTTATTATTAGTGTTTCTCAGCAACTGATAACCCCTGGTTCTATGGAAAAAGTGCATCTCTGGCCTGCAAGGCTGAGAGATGAACTGCAGGCAAATGCAAACTTCAGTGCCAAACCCCCTCTCCACAGTCCCACCTCAGCCCCTGCCCCGCCAGCATCCACCAACTCACAGACACTCAGCAGAGAAATGCCTACCAGTCTCTGTCGCCTTAACTCAACCATCTCAAACAGAATCTGCTAGTGCTCATCTGCTAACTCTCTTTGGATAGAACAGTAAAGACAGGGTACAATGCTTGAGTAAAGGTTATGTTGTTCTGTTTAACTACTTTCTCTGATTCTATCATATTTATTTCTGAAAACTTTTTTTTTGGAGGGGTTAAGTGAGACCCACAGTCTCTTTATTTTTTTAGGTAATTATAGAAACTGATATTCTCAAATTTATTTCCACGGAAATGTATAGTTCTTCAAACGAGAAGACATGTTAATCCTAGATGTGGAAGTGATTTGTGATTCGTTACACACTGCTTTCTTTTCCTATTCATTTATTTAAACAAGCAAAAACAAATGGAACGCACAAAGTTCCTCAGTCTTAGACAGGAAATGCAAAGAATAATCAACAAATCCTGACAAGCAAGACTGAAATTAATCAATATTATACACAGAGTAGCTCAGATGCAGAAAAAGCAAAATACAGAAGCAACTCATTATATGTCTGCATATGAATTATGGATAAAATTTTAAACTATCCTAAAATTAAAATGCTTATATTTTATTTACATTTATAGACTATGCATAAACTATTAGAAAAATCATACTATGTATTAACAAGTATTTTGGCACACAGACTTCTTTCAAGCCAAAAAGATTTTTTTTAATATTTATTACTTTGAAAAACAATCATTATGAAGTTGGTTTTTATTTGCAACTCTACTGGTCTAATAATCAGCAAGGTAGGCTCAATACACTGCTTATATATGTTTTATAAAGAATTTCCCCTCCTTGGGCTCCCCTGGTGGCGCAGTGGTTAAGAATCCGCCTGCCAATGCAGGGGACAACAAGAGAAGCCACCATAATGAGAAGCCTGCGCACCACAACGAAGTGTAGCCCCCGCTCACCGCAACTAGAGAAAAGCCCGAGGGCAGCAACAAAGACCCAAGGCAGCCACAAATTAATTAATTAATTTAAAAAAATTTTGCCCTCCTTATAAACCCAATTCATTTTCACGTTCATCTCAACATATCACAGTCATGATTAGTTTTGTTTCCACTTTTGAAACAAAAATAGGCCCAAAATCCTTTGTAAAAATTGAAGCATGTTTCAGTACATGTGTACATATTTCAGCACACATGTGTATTTTTTCATAAAACCTTACTGTCAGGTGAAGTTGCAAATATTGTGCGTATGCCAATCTATAACTACAGGGACACATTTTTCAGGATCACATGCCAGCTGAGCCTCCAATCTTCTAAGAAACTTACACCTTTCCAGCCACCCGGGTGAAGAATTGGGAATGCACATGGACTATACTTCTGAACGTGTTTTACCCAGTACCGAACATCACATTACCATTCACAATCATAAAACCACTGGAGTTCCTATTTCCATGTCTGCAAGTCCAACAACTAGTCACTGGGTAAGTGGCCCTCAAAGCACTCTGTGAATGTACGCAGGGGAACAGTGTCAGATGACTACATTTCTTTATAAAGTTTTGTTTTTCTGATTATAAAAGAAGTATGCAGGGTTGAAAACGGAGACTCTACAGAATAGAAAAATAAACAAAAATCACCCACGATGCCCTCATACAAACAAGAAACATGTTGACTGCTTTCCTTTCTGCTATGCATTTGATTGTTGAGGTGAAAACATGCCATATACTCCATTTTATTTCCCGATTTCCCTCTTCATTCATCAAAATATTTTCCCATGTGATTAAAAACTCTTCATTTTACAGGCTTGAAAATTCCTTATCTTTTGTGGCTTCCAAGCAGCATGGAAAATATTTCATAATCAGATACTAGCCACAATGTAGAGTTAAGCAAACTCTGAAAAGTTACAGTGCAATCAAGCTATCGTAATTTAAATATTTATATAGCACCTATCACTGAAGTGCTCTGTAGGTTGACAAATGGTCTGAGTTAATACGAAAACAAAATAGAAGCATTTCCTCTATAGGAAGGTCTGGGAAATACTGGCAACAGGGCTTTAGATAAAAATGGGATTTGTCAGACTACTGAAAGACTAATAAAAAGAGAAAGCCTTGCATTTTCTTTGAACGGTCTAATTGTTTGCCACATTAAACCTTAGGATATTATAGCATGAGTTATAAAGGTATGTGTTTAAAAGACAGCGTGAGGATGACACTTAAATGTGTTAAAATTATATTTTATTCAAATTTATTTTAAAATTTAAAAGATATTTATATAAGAATACAATTTCAAAACTAAGTTTTATCAGACCAAATGTTATAAAACCCAGCAAACTAACCCTTTATGCAGAGTTTAAGATACTTGATTAGAGTTTCAACATAAGGAGATCTGATGGTTTTCTGGAAACGCTCACAATTTGAACACCCTCTGAAAGGCAAAGACAGAAGGTAAAATTGAAAAGAAGAAAAAAAAAAAGGTCAACCCAATCAGATTTTTTTTAAAGCAAGAAAAGCTTAATATTAGGCCCCTAAATAAAAGAGGAAACATTAAAGGAACTCTCTCCCTACCTTCCAGGAGATCACCCAGTCAATGCCAATCTTGGTGGCATTGCCTTCAATAGATATTTACAATCTCTCTAACACTACCTCCTGGTATCATTCCCAATCCTCCTTGGATTACTTCAATAGTCTTCTAACTGATCTCCCTTCTTCCATCCTACCACCTATTTTCACTCAGCACAGATTGCTTGAGAGATCCTACTGAATGTAAGTTTGATCACATCCCTTCTTCACTTAACCCTTCAATGAATGGCTCCCCATTCTGCTTGAAGCACCAGTCTTGCAATTACCTCCACAGCCTATTGATCTACTGGCCCTCCTCATCACCTTTCTGACATCTCCTCCTGTATCACAGAAGTGAAAACCAAAAAACTTCCTTTGATCAAGTTGGAGAATAACATGATTACCCCAAGCAGAATTTCTAAATTGAAACCAATGGTGGTAGAGTGAGATGATACAGGATTCCTGCTCCTGTGGAGGTCAATCCAAAACAAGCACCTCACTCAAGACTCAAAAATCATTCAATGGGTGGGAAAATCTGGAAGAAAAGTGGTCTGAGTGTTGAGGCCCTGTGGAAGCTGGTAAAAAGAGAGAGTAGCTACAGGAATATGCTAATGTGGTGAAATCAACACTCACTGAGGGCCACTGCTGAACTAGCACTGAACTAGCTGCTTTCCACAGATTATAAGCAGGAAGTCCCTATTATTTGAGAACAATGATCTCATTGGCAAGCAAAAAAAGAAGGGTATGACTAGAATGCCGCCACAAAAACTTAAGCTAAAAATTTTGAGAAATAACTTTGTTTCTCAGAACCAAATATGGCGTATAATGGCAGCAAGAGCACAAATCACGTTGCCGATGGGGTTATATGATACGTGATTGCACAGCTGACTCAAAGGAGCCATCAGCTATTTTTACAAACATGTTCAATTCCATCAATTTTCCTAAATATCCTCCTTCATCCTTTGTCACTTCACATCTTTTTCTTCTGAAGCACCTGTCACCATCTTTGTCAAATGTTTCTTCTTCCACTGTGAGCTTGTCTGAATCTCCAGGTTCTTCTGTAATTTAACTGTAATTTAAGCAACCGTCTAATATCATTTAACTTAAGAAAACCTGCATCTTTTGTAGACCTGCAAGTCTATTTTTTTATCAAATGCAAAACTGTTTGCGTTGTTTTGCGTTATACTTTCTGACATTTACCAACAGCCTTCAATGACATGGTCCTAATGGGTAGGAATATTCTTGTTCAGTCACGGGGCGGGGGGAATGTTTGACAAGAACCGATGTCCATTCTTTCTATTAATTTCATCTTCACCCCTTAAGAAGTAGGCTGTAGTATTCCTATGTTACAGACAGGATTATTCAAGTTCAGAAAGTTGAAGGAACTTTACATTATAAAGCTTCAGCCTGTCTCTGTCGAGTGCACATACTCTTTCTACTTAACATTTGTAGGGCAATATATTTTTATTTAAGCTTTGTAACAGCGTATGAGATAAGTGAAGAAATTGTTACTCCTTTCTCACAGAAGAAGAAATTGATCTGCAGAGTGTCGAATAACTTCTCTGAGGTATCCTCAATGGGGAAATCAAAGTGAAAATTTTATGAATGTCATAGGTTGATTAACTATAATCTCTCTGTGTGTCTACGTACGTACGTATACGTGTGTGTTTACATAAATAAATAAGTTTTCCCCATGATACCAAGCCAAGTACTTTTTAACTATTTGCTTAATCAGATTGCAAAAGTCCCAACTTTCTGTCTAGTTTTAGTAGACAGAAGTTTATGGTCCTGTGTTTCTTCACTGAGGCAACCAAAATGCTCTAAAACTCGATTTCTGGACCCTGCTCTACACATAACTAAATCAGAGTATCTGACCTTAGGACCTAGGAATTTGCATTTTAATAGGTTTCCCAGATCACTTTTATTCACACTAAAATTCGAGAACTATAGCATTGAAGACGTATAGCAGCTCTATTTAGAAAGTGCCAGATAATGTGTAATGATCAGTAGGTGAGGTCAGGCCATCTCCTACAAATTCTGAAAGCATCTGAAGGAAGTCTATAAATCTACTAATCAGAGGCGTTTACTGTTAGAATTCATAAACAAGGGTTTGATTAATATGGCATTATAATAATTACATAAGATTAATTGGTCCCAGGGAAAAAGAAGATAAGAAGCCAGGCATATTGAAATACTTAGAAGGTAACAAAGAATCAATGTGAAATAGAGAGAGTGGATCTTAAATAAGATATATTTACTTGCTGGCATTTTTCACCGATCTGGTCGCCTAAGAGGTAAAAGTTCACACAAGACTGCCCTAACGGTACAGTTATAAGTCAAAGCGATAAATGTACTAAAGAACTAAAATGTAAGAATCGACGACTTGGAAAATAATGAATGTCAGGAAAGTTCAGGAATAGCATTATGACCTCCGGAAAATGATCGAAGTGTTTTTGGTCTAAGCACAGATCCTAAGCTAACGCATGGCTGGACATCCTGCCCAGCGTCCAGGAGTGACGCCCGCAGGGTCTCCTCTTTCCAAATCATAAGGAGTTCTAGATTTTAAGGGCACCGACATTATGCCCCCAAAAGACCATACAATAAATATATGTTTTTTAAACTGAGGAATTCTTTTGATTTTGATCTAGTCTTCTTCTAGCAGAATACTAGCATTCACTTCTTTCACTTATTTATTGTGGGCGGTTTCCATTTCTGAATGCCACTTTATTTTTTAGATAATTTACTTAATCAGTGTTAAGTTATATCTGGATCCAACATTCCCAACCGAATTCTCACACTTTTCATTGAGGACTAGTTAATGGCTTCAGAAGGTCCACTGAAAAGGTTTAAAAGCTCTCGCTGTCATTCTCTGAAGGGGTGAAGAAGAGCTAATCCCATTATTATTCAAGTAAAAAGGAATGAGAAGTGGACAAAATGAGGCTACTGCCTTAATAACTGTGCTATAATTTAGGTCCTGTTTATCTAGCAAAAACAATTTCCATGTAGCCAAAACAAGTCATTAAGAGGAAAAACAGACACTCTTCAAATGGTAAAGACATACAGTTAGCTTCCTGTCTCAAAATGAAAATAGAGTGGAAGGTTTTGCTCCTAAATTTTTTATTTTATTTTACATTTGACAAAAATGTCAAATAAGTTTAGAAATGGCTCCTTCACCAAAAGAATATACCTTGCTTATTTCAAAAGATGAATTAATTTACAACTAAATTCTCAGTTTGTAATTTATGTTTTCAAAGAGAAACAACATTCAGATTTTTTAAAAATAATATATTCAAAGATATCTCAAACTCTCAAAGGGTTCAGTAATGGCAGCCTTTCTAAAAGATCTATCTATGATAACATTTGACATCCACAAACTAAAAGAAACTTATTCCCAGAAAACAAAGTTGGAAATAACTTTTATTTCTAAACTGTACTCCTAGTTTATTTAAAGGCAGGATAATCTGCCTAACATACTCAGAAGAGAAATGTCTGATTTCAGTGAGAGGAGATGACAATAGCTCTATTAAGAATTATAACTACAGCAACAAAATATTATTATTTGACTTAAAACTTTCTATTTTAACAAGTCAAGTTCTATTAAAAACTAGATGGACCAAAAAAAAAAAATTGACTAGATAAACTAAAACCTGTCATTTCAATAAAACCTTGTGAACTGTTGATTCTTAAATTCCTCTGGACTCTGAAGTATGCTACCAAACTTCTAGATTATTCAGCACAATTGGACTAGCGCTACAGTTGGATGACATTTGAAATAAGCTAATTTCACAAAGTCATCTCTGGACGCAACAGGCTCAAATTATATTTTGTAACTGAGCACAATTAAAAGGTTAAAAAAAGAGATAGTATTTACTTTACATTAGACTTTTCAGAAAATGCAGCGATTGAATAAGAACCTCTAATAGGATACAGACTGACTGTAAAAGGGTGTAGCTGAACACCTGCCAACACTTTGTGGAAAGTGACAGAATAACGTCAAAGTTGATACTTTCTCAATTAATGTGTTAGTTGCACGTGAAAGACTTGAATTTTTATTTTTCTGAAAAATGTACCCTAATTTCAGAGACCTTTCTAAAGTTCACACCACAGTGATCTTGGTGGTGGCTTTGGTTATTTTCAGTTGGAAGTGAGCTAAAAATAAATATCTAGGACTCATGCTGAACGTGGGATTTCCTACCATGAAAGGCACAGGCAAATTCAGCCCCTTATCTGACACATGGCAGAGAATATTTTTAAAGTAATAAAAGTACAAACATTCAAAATGTAAGTTCACAGACTAGTGAATAGGCTATTTCTTTTCTTCTCTATAGAAGTTTACTTCAATGGGTTTAATCACTAGCTCAATCTCAGGAGATTAGGGGAATAAATATTTCAGATTAAAATCATTTCTTTCTTTTCTATCCATTTATTCCACCAGTTAGCGCCTACTGCAAGCAAGGCACTGGGATGAAATTTTCTAAAGCAAATACTTATGGCTGACACAAGGAGGCCAAAAATGTTGATTCCTTTTATAATGAGAACCGTTGTGATGTGAATCTGACTTCTTCAGTTCTTGAGCCTAGAAAGCAAATGTTCAAGGAAGCCTAGGCAACTCAGGGTGCCTCTCCCAACTTCCTGGGAGACTGCTGCTGAGTCGGGACCCCAAAATACTAACTCCCAAACAAGGGGATGTTTCACTGCCTCCTGAAGACCATTTCCTAAGCGGACCTGTTAATTCCATCCTCTAAAATACTTAGTTTAAAAATAAGAACGATTTCCTTTCCCTGTGCTCAACCTAGTTTAACAATGTCCAAAGGAGGCTGACTTCACAGGAGTCACCACAAAATAAAACATCCCCCCCCCCCAAATAATACTGCTCTGACTTCAAACTTCCATTAGGTTTATTTGAGTGGATTATACCTGAAGAGGAGAAAATACCTGCCACAAACATAGCATAAATATTCAGTTATTTCAACTTACTTCAGAAGGTGGAAAATTTCTATTAAAATCCTATTAAATCAAAACCACAAGCTTTTTGCATAAAATTATTTCAATATTCTGACAAGGTACTGTGGGGTGTAGGGGACAGAAAGGCATTCCTTAAATTTTTAAACACACTCTGACTGAGAAGAATCTATTATGTTAAAAAATAAACGTGAAATAAAATGCATTTCTTGGAAAAAAATATATACATACACACACATACACTACATTGTCAGAAGAGAAGACTGGCCAAAAAAAAAATTACAAGACCAACCTCTACGTTAATTTAAAGCAATTTCAAAATTAGCCGGGGCAAATGACTAGTTACTTTCAAATACAAACTCTTTCAAGTAACAGTTACGATTACTATGGCATTTTACTCTCCAGCTAGCTACTTCAAGAAGTCTAAATGAATCCAGCTTCACCAGGAGTGAGATTGAGTCCACATTATTTCATTTTAGACCAATGTGCTTCTTTGTATATCTAGATTCTATTACCTTTGCTCTTTCTAGATTATTTCCTAAGGGATATGTAAAAACCTATGTATCTCACTATTTTTATTCTCTAATGCAAAGATACATAATAGATCTCGCTTTAAAAGGGAGAAATTTATGAATCAAAAGTCATCATAAAGTCATTTATAAGTTTTGATTTATAAGTCAAAAGTCATGATGAACATCACACAGATATAAACCAATATATGCAAAATAAATGCATACTTTAAAAAGTAATTCTATACATCTGTGTATATAAAGGAACATGCTATATTTAAAAATTGTTTTCTCATCACTTCTCGACGCAATATTGGAACGATGACTACAGTTCTGAATTCATAGAGCTTGGGGAAAGGAGATGGAAGGAAGGTGACATTTAAAAGTTCTTCTTTTCCATCTGTACATTTTTTTGAGTTTACCCGGCAGTTTGAAATCACACAGAGCTTCAAAAGCCACCTAATCTCAATTCCTACTTTAGAATTCCACACTATCAAAATCTCCAGTCCTCTCTATACACAAAATGGAAGCATTTTCCTTTTGTATATCCATGAGAGTGGTGTTTACATAAGCAATAGTGAAGAATCATCAGCCCTTTACAGACACTGTTAGAATTTTCATCCATTAAAGCTACTAGCCAGTTTGCGGCTTTAGTTTCCTAAGTTACCAAGATACGACCTGCATTACAAACATAAGCACTTTCATTTCTAAAGAGACATTAGATAACCCAATTACAGACTAATCGCCATGAACAAGGCTGATCACGTGTTCACACTGTATATATAAGCCATCGCTGTTAACTAATCACACTTCGAAAAGCAAATTCATAATTAGCTGGAAAACCTGATTCTGTGTTACAAATCAAGTTAACAAAAAGCTTCCTTATTTAAGGGCTCTGTTAAACTCCCGCTCCAATTAAAATCAACATATTTTAAAATATGTGCAATAATGAGAAATGAAGAAAAGAGGGAAAACAGACTGACATGCCAACTATTAGAGTGGTAAGTGGTACAAAAATGCACTATCAAGACTACATACAAATGTGAACAGTTGTATATTAAGTGATATCATTAAATCTACATGGATTTTCCATCAGACCAGAAGAGGTGACATTAGTATTCAAGCACTTCACCTCTTTAAAAATGTCCCAAAAGGTAGCCATTAGCCACATGTGTCTACCAAGTACTTGAAATGTGGCTGCACCAGATTGAGATGTGCTGTAAGTGGAAAACACACACCACATACTTAGACTTTAGCACAAAAAGCAGAAAACAAAATACCTTGCTTTTTTATGTTGATTTTCTGTTGACAGGATATAATGGATTAAGTTCAACAGTTATTATCATGCATTTCACCTGTTTTTTTTTTTTTACTTTTTTATAAGGCTACTAGAAAATATAAAATTCAGTACTTTGTTATATTTCTATTGGACAGCGCTTATCTATAATGTTTACAGGACTGTTTTCATCAAAGCCACTGGGTGACACTGTTTCTCCACTAAATTGATGCAACCAAAGCAATTTCCTGGCAGAGGAAAAAGTCTTGCACATACACGTACACACACACCAACGGACATCATGTGCTCTTATAACTATTCATATTCTTAGGATGAAAAAACATGAATACATGTAAGTAACTTCATCACTATCTTAGCAGGACTGGCAACACTTAAAATCTGTAATAATCCTTCCGATTCCTCAATAATAAATGACAGCTCTAATCAAATCAAACAGACAGAAGCTGTTTCGTTTGTGACTTTTCCCAAATAGCTTTCCATCTTCTAGATGGTAATGTTCTTCATGACTTCTAATATTACACCCTATTTACTTACATTTTAACAGATTCCTACAGAAACCATGCAAAATAATTTAGGTGAACAAAAACCACCAGCTGTTTTTGCTAACAAAGAAATGCTTTACCCATGTGCAGATGACTTTTCAAACTGAAGTCTGAAATCCTGACTTTTTAAATCAATTTATTGAAAAACTAAAATGAAAACAGAAATCAATATTTACACCACCATCACACACTCTTCTTTGATGAGATAAAGAGTCTACAAAGTAGGACTCTGCAATGCAATTGGCATTCATTTCTGGGACAAGTCCTGATTAATACATTCTGAAGGCTGCCTGGTAGGTGACCAGAAAATTCACTGTAAGGGCTCGAAAGAGTTTTGTGATATGTGTCTTCTAAATGGGTTTTACTCAATCTTCGAATTCTGAATGAGAATTTAGAGTTGAAAATTACAAATGAAACGTAGGCTTAAAATGATCTGCCTTACTCCTTTCCTACTCTGTTCCCCCAGAGGCAGATTCAAGTCCAAGAGAGAATTGGATAAAAGCCAACATTTTGCCGCAGGCTGCCACATACTTTTAACGGGCTCTCCCTCAGTTTCCTTTTCTCTAAAATCAGACTAATTCCAGTCTCCTAACTACAGCCTGCACAGAATTAAGCATTTTAAGATCGCATTACAACAAGTTCCTTACAGCCATAGACTACCTCAGGCTAGGAGAACCATCGTTGTGGTACCTTGAGGTATAACATGTCCTAAATCCTATCATATTTTTACCTGTATTTCAGAAGTCCTATTAGTGTATACTAAATTAATTTCCACTTCAAAGAAACAATTCTCCCTTGTCTTCAAAACCTAAACCTGCTCAAAATCTAAATAAAACATTTATATTTAACCATTATGTATTGAGGACCTTCTGAAAATCTGTGAAAATATCAACATTTTCCCCAGAAAAATGAACAGATGAAGTTTTACATAAAATTTCACAGAAGCGGTGAACAGTTTCTGGATCTAGATTTAAAACCTGCTCTAAGCTATTGTATGCATTCCTTCAACGATTAGCTAAGAGGTCATTTAGATATTTTACTGTGATTTCCCCTTTTCTTATGTTGATGTCTCATTACCCTAACTAGGCTCTAAGCTCTGCAGAGCTAAGCTGCTACATCATACCTGTGTGCAATCTGTATGCTTTCTAGCACAAGGCTTAACACACAGACAAAAATATGTTGATACGACTTTTTATAGGTTCACTGACCAAAAACTTTTATGAATAACATTAGCTAAGGAGAGCATCTTTTAAAATAGTGTACATTTTGGGTGAACACGTATGACTAATATTTTCAACAACTGCTATCTGACAGATCTTTCTCTGAACTACCACTTCTGCATATCTTTAAGCTCTTTCCCCCCAGAGATCAAACCTGTGTATCTTACGTTGACAACAGTGCAAACGCACATTCTCAAGTGCAAAGTTAAGACCATTCCCCAGGAAAGCCTTACGGAAAACAAAAACAAACAAAAAATACTCCTTTCAAAAATACTACCGATAGTAAAAGTATATACTGATAGGTAATTCCTACAAGGATTTAAATTTCTATGTAAAGGAAGTAACGGTCATTTGAATATTAACAGAGCACAGATTTAGGTGCAAGAATATGGAGGTGTCTGACCGGCTCATTCTGAATTCTTTGATAGAGCTTCGCTGAAAACATGAATGTAGAAAATAAACGCAAATTGAGTTTTCAATCTAATATATTTGAGGCTTTTTTTTTCAAGACACAATTATAAATATCACACTCAGAAGAGAAAAGGGAGGCGGAGACTCCATGGAATAGGAGACACATGGCCAATGAAAACGATTCACCAGAAACGAGCAGGATTACGTCTAATTTCGCAAAGCTCAAGAAACTTGCCCCATGCAAAAAAGGTTTTCTGAAAAATCCAACTCCCACCCCTAAACCCCAAATAAACTCATTCTTTTGCTAGATTAAATATGCCAAGTTTTCAAGGAAGTCCACATAGACTCTGCTGGGCTGTTACTGGCACAAACCCTATTAATTGAAAATCTTAAAATGTAACATATATTCTAATTTTGAGGCTCATAAACATCCTACTTCAACATAATAAATGAGAACTTATTGAAAAGGGAAGTGAGATTAAATCTGGTGAGGCCTTTATTCACCTAGAGTCCTGAAGAGATTCTTCTCAGAGCTGTATTTCCTAACAGACTACAACAAATTCACACAAATGTCACTGCAGATCTAATGAATGTTTTTTCATGCCAGTGTCACTCACCCTTGCCTGCCTGCACCCCTCCCCTCCAGGCTTTTCAAAATGTATTTCATACACAGAGTCACTGTTCTGGTTGTTTATTTAATTAACATGACAGCCCAGCATACACAGCATTTCTTTCAGTTCTACAGTTTTAACTTTTTTACACTTTAGGCTCAATACAGAAAGAGTAAAATTACTGTTTGCCTCCTTCCAACCTCTGTAAATTTATATAGATTCACTAACTCTTTCTGTCAAAACAGTTTTTCAGTATGCCTTAAATGTCTATATTCACAAAGTAAAAATCACAATTTTGTCCCTACACACCAAAAAATTCTTTTCCCTCACCTTTCCCAAGGGATGAGAAAATCTTGTTTTTCCTTTTCAGGGTTTTCAAAAATTGGCATTAATTAATTTTAATTCTGTCAGCAGGTAATAAATAATCAATATTGTTCTTTGTATAGCCATGAGCAGAGTTATACTCCTGAAATGTGACAGAAGCTACAATTGAATTAAAAACCCATGGCTGTTTTGGAAACTTATTCAATTTGAGAAATGTTATAGTATCCTGAAATGTATTTAGGAGTTTAAAGGACAATACATTCTGTATTTTCAGAAGCAATCTATACTGTAAATGCAAGTAAGTTATACTTTTTACCAATGATGTAAGAAGGCCTACCGTATGCCTACCATTGAAAACTATACCTACTACTATATTCTACTACTTCTGTTGTTGGCTTTTTTGCTTGAAAATACCTTTCTTACATCACTGATGAAAAACTTGATTCTACTTTTGATAACCAACCACTAGACTCTTGCAAAAACTGCTACATTCCTACAAAAATCTGCTAAAGATGTTTTTGCTAAAGATGTTTAATTGAGAGCTGTAAGGACTTACGTCTGGGAAACTCCTTTGATTTTTAATTACACAATGTGAAGTATACAGCTGTACATTTCTGACTGATAAGGTACCCATCACAAAGAATTTTGTCATGAAGTGGTAAAACTGCATTAACAGTGAGAGGCGTACAGCTTGTGTTTATTTTATGTGAAACCATAGGCAAAGATATTAAATTCTTCTTAATGTGTAACTAAAATAAAATGGCATTGGCTTGGAATCTTTCTTAAATCAATGTGCATGGTGGTCCCAGTAATTAGAGGGGAATGTCTGGCCAATTGCATTCTTTGATGTATAAGGAGAATAGAGAGACATCCCTTCAGATACAATTTCCAAGTGTTAAAAATTGCTAAATTAAAATTTTATGTTTAAAACTAACACATTTATTAATCATGCATAATATCTAATAATTGAAGAAATTCTAAGGACCTTAGAGTTCAGAGGGCACAGTGATACCTGCTCAGGGATGTGAACATCTGCTCAGGAAAGATACATATACCTTAATGGAACCATCTGCCTTCTTAAACAAAATAGTACAGTTTGACTCACTGTTCTACAAAATCTTGAGGATACTGGGCTGGTAGGATTGAACTAAAAGCTATGCAAATGTTACCAACTTTGTTCTTTCCTGAAGTAGATACCTTCACTTGCATCTCACAGACACACCCCATGTCCCATTAATTCTGGGACTGAAGACTAGATCTACGTCTCCTTTCTTTGGTTGAAGCCATCTTTATGATCAATGCTGCAAAACTCAATTCTATATGTAATAGCTGATCTACTGTCTTCAGTATGGTTGGGGAAGGGAGAAAGGGAGTGAGGGAGGGAGGAAGGGAGGGACAGAAATCCATCTGTCATTTGGTTTGCCTTATGAAAATTTTATCATCTATTCTCCTTGACCTTTTAGAATTGAGTCATTGCAGAGAGATAGTTCCCAAGCAAGTGGCCACTATCATTCATCTGGAAAAGAAAAGGCTGGAATTCTCTCACCTTTAAACCTCATAATGAGCAAGGTCCAAATAAATTCTCAAGAGGCCGCTGCCAGCCTCTCTGTGTTTTATGTCCTCACACCTCTACTTAAAATTCACTTGTTGCCTGCCGATTGTCTTAAGAGTAGATGTTCTTTCAGAAAAGAACTCCTAATCAGGTAGCATTCAGGCCAGTGTTACATATGTGTTTTATAATTATTTGGATTCTTGACTTCATAAAGCATGCGGACGACAGTGGTACACTTTGCACCCTTAATGAGAAGTTTGTTTCCTTGTGATAGAACAGATAAGCCAAGTACTATATAGCTCCTGAACTTTTCACACAGGCTGACGTATGAGATATCGCCCTGTCTTATAAGATCCTAGTGCACATTAGTTCCCACCCACCCCCAACAATTATGCTCAGCAACAACTTAAATGGGCCATATATAAAAACTAGCCTTAAGTTAACACGTACACACTCACCCATGCCCTCATTAAAACTTCCAGTAAATAAATTTCTGCTAAATGGAACCTTGTTTTCCCATCAACCATAAGAGATAGTCTCTCACTTTAGAAGAGTCTTCATAAACACAGGCTTTAAAAAAACAGCAGCTAAGAAAACTGACCAAAATAGATTACAAATATACATTTTCAACAGAAGTCATCAGCAAAACACGTAAAAATGCAAAGCTCAGTTATTTCCTTACAAGTCTGCAGATGATTCAAATCCTCCATTTATCAATTCAAACCAGAGAAAACCAATAAAAATCTACAGGTTAATTAACGCTGCTGGTTAACTCCCCTAAACAACCTCTTATCGTAAATCCACCCTTAACTCCTGAACTTCTAAATGTTACTATGAAATTTCAGAAATTTAATTTCAGAGGCTAAACGATATTAATTTGGAGTCAAGTTATTTATGCTTAAATCACAGATTTGACTTAGAAATTTAGGTTAAATTTTGCAATGATCAGATCACATTTCCTTATAAGTTAAAGCAAAGTGTGTTCAAAAAACATTTAAACTAGCAGTGTTTTCATTTAAAAGACATTCCCTAGGTGACTTTAAAAAGAAATTAAAATGTTTTTTTTCCCCTAATTGGTTTACCCTTAAGTAGACAGCTTACTTTATTCTGGTGATGTCCAGATTTCTACCAAAACTGAGTATCAGTCAGTGGCCTGTTTTTAACTTCACTCTTAGAGTAAGCTAAACCCAAGAAATATTTGCTTTATCTAAACGAAAAGCTAAATAAGTACAATTTGTTTTAAAATAAACACAGAGACTATGATGCTGTCATCCATTCTGCTAAATAATGTCAAACAACCACATTCTGTGGATTCAACTCCATTTCAGAAACAAACTGGTCACCACACCATATGGTGACTGCTATTTCTTAGAAACACCCAAATGATTATCCACAGAATAACCCAAAAAGAAAAAGCTTAGTATATCTTAGGATACTCTCTCACTCCCTAAAGTCCTAATAGTACCACAGGTAGGCATAAATTTAAATGGGAAAAGTGTAAATTTCCACTTGCTGTACATAACCAGCTCTCTGCCATCCCTACCCCCAAGTGTCAAATCAGCTTGGAGTAGAGAGGCAAACACTGAGGTACTTCTTCTCAGATACAATCTACTTTTAAAATTGGGATTTGTTCTTTTATGCCCTTTATAGCAACTATACTCCATGGTCTCAAAACACTTAATGATAATAAGGAAATTGGTCCCCATAATTCACTAAACTTTTATTTGGTATAACTTCACTCATAATTCTAGATTCTTCCTCCTCCTTCCTGAAAGACTGATATTACCAGCAATTTAGAAATACTCCCCTGAATTAATGTTTCCTGTATAAATCCATTTGAATTTCTAAATATTCACTTAAGCATGTAGATGACTCAAGAGATACGTTTTCTGAAGTTGATACTAACAGCGCAGTCCATGATTCTGGCAAATTCTTAAGTTCAGACATATTGTTCCCCAAATTGAAGTTTATGATAATACAAAACACATGAGCATGTAATAATGTATGTCCCCAAATCACACTTAAAAACAAACTGGGCACCACCAAACGCAGTCTCTTCAAGTAAAACGTACTGCAAGACGAGAACGCGTATCAGCACCTCACCTTCAAGTATTCCTTGCTTTAACTGTAAAATATTTTTACTGACGTCCATAAACGTTTACCTGTCCCTTTAGAAGAAAGAAATTTTATAAAAAGAAACAGAAAGAATTCTAGTAAAATCCTCGTTTTAAAAATCATCCATCGCTTGAAACAATAATTAAACTTAATTCGAACATTTCTGCTAAAGGAGGAAAGCATGAGGGCAAGCCATACGCAGGTGTAGCAGATCTAAAAAGTTGGCCCAGCTGTGGAAGACCCCGCAAAGCTCATCTAGTTTTACTACTTATTCGGGTTCCTGTTGTTCAGGTTATAAAATACTGTGTGAGAGGGGGAGAAAACCCCGCTAGTTTCCAACTAAGTCTGAAGTTAGAACAGTTTTCTGGGCTCTCTTCCCAGCGCTCAACCACTTTGTGGCGGATCCCAGGGGTTTCAAGTTTTCCCGAGAGGTGAGTGAGAGGGGCTGCCAGCGCTTACCTGTTCCCTCGGGATGCAGGGCAGGGAGGTCCTCCGATGGGACTTGCTGCTGCAGCCCGACATCTCGGCGGACACCACGGAGCTGGACCGCCTCCTCCTCTTAAACACCGGGATCTCTTCCTTGGTCCCAGCGATTAGCTGGGACCCGAAATGCTCCCTCGGAGCCGCCCCCGTGGACTGTGGCAAAATTTGCTCCACGTATCTGGCCAGGAGGATCCCCAGCACTCCGGCCAAGTACGCCAGGTAAGGTCTCCAGGCGACCTTGAACCTCTCTAGGGAAATGAGGGCCACGGTCCTGACCGCGCTAGTCAAGGCGATCATGAGGACGCCCAGCCTCAGCCTCAGTACCAGCCATGTCGCGGCGGCCAAGCAGCTGAGCACCAACCCCGCGGCGGGGAGCGAGAGTAAGTGATCCTCCCCGACGCCCAGCCCAATCTGGACGAGCGCTTCCCCCCCGCAGCAGGCGGCCAGCAGCGCGACGGCCAGAGGCAGGCGCACCCCGGCGCGCTGGAGGTACAAGCCCATCCAGAAGAAGGCACACAGGAGACTGAAGAGCAGCGCCGAGGGCTGCAGCCAGGGGCCGAGCGGCGCGCCGCCCCCGGGAGCACCTCCCCGAAGCCCCGGGAAGACGCCCCCTTCTGCCCCGGGGGCCGCTTCCTCCTCCTCCTCCGCTGCCGCCGCAGCAGCCGCCGCCGCCGCCGCCTCCTCACTCCGCTCCAGGTCACAGCCAATCTCTCCGCGGACCAGCCTCACCAGCAACGCCAGCAGAAAGGACAGGGAGCCCGCGCACAGCGCCGAGGAAAGTTTCTGCGAGCGCCGGAGTAGCCGCAGCACCAGGGCGCCCCAGCAGCCGCGGCAGCCCGGGCCCCGGGGCGATGAGGGGGCCGGCCTCGCCTCTGCGTGGCCGGGCTTGGCCCCGACTCGGGCGGCCTCGCCCGGCACGGCCATGGTGCGCCCTCTTCGCGGAGTCCCCGAGGTCCCCCCGACGCCCCCACCCCGCCACACACACACACAGACACGCACGCACGCTCGCTTGCTCTCCTCCCAATCCCACCCTCGGAATCCCTCCTTCTTCTCCCAGGCCCGCGAGCACTGAAAGTTTCAGCTTTCGAATAACTCCTGGAGAAGGCTAGATGCTCCAGAGAGGAGCTTTCAAGTGAAAAGCTAGCACAGGCAGAAACGATCAGACTTCCTCTTTTTCTCTCTTGGAAAAGCTTGCAAAATTCTCCGCTCCACCCCCACCCCCCGACTTCTGTCCTCCGGGGTCTCTTCGGACTTCAGGGTTTTAAAGATTGCCCGAGGCGTCCTGCGCGCGGGGTCCGCAGCCGCTGCTGGAGCCGGGGGCGCAGGGCGAGCTCGGGGCCATCCCGGGCGCTGCTGCGCGCGGGGCCCGCGGCAGATGGAGGTCCCCCTTCTCTTCCTTCCTGCAGCTCTTTCTCTATCACTCTTTCTTTCTCCTCGGCCGATCCTCCCCGGCCCGGCCCCAGGAAGCGAACCGCCATTCCCTGGGGCAGAAAGCACAGCCTCCCCAGCGTCTGTAGGTCCAGTTCATGGCAAAGGGTGGAGAAAATAGAAAAGGGGCTGAGAAATAACCAAGAAGTTGCTAAGTCCCGTCGGAGAGAGACCTAGTCCGAGAGACGAGCGGCTGCCGCAAGGGAAAGGAGGGAGGGCGAGCGAGCTGGAGAGGAAGGGAGGGTGAGAGGAACGGGAGGGTGAGAAGGGAGAAGGAGATTTGCTCTCTCTCTCGCTCTCTCTCTTTTTTTCCTTCTTTTTGGTGCGAGGTTGGTGGTGATTTGCAATTTTCCAAAGGGAAGCGAGTGGAGACGACTAGTTTCAATTGTATAAAAAGCAGACAGCTGGACTGATCTGCAATCCCGCTTGCTTTCTTTAAGGCAACTCCCTAGGAAAGCTTTCCCAAGCTCAGCTCCCGCCCCTCCCCCGGAGGAGGCGCTGTTCTCAACTCCGGAGATCCTTTTCCCGGAGCCGGGCCGCGCAGCTAGCACCTTGGCGAAGGGGTTGCTCAGACCCGCCCACCGCCCAGCTCTTTGCATCCGGGGGGCGCGGGGGTCTGCGGCTGGCCCTCACGCCAAGCTGACCAGGACGTTGGGGGAAAAAAAGGACTGTGCTTGGATACTTAGCAGGCGATGGGAGTCAACAGACTTCCCACTGTCGTGAAAAATGAGAGCCACGTCTACTGTCTGAGTGATTCAAAGATGCTTATATCAGGTACAACAGCAAACCAATTTCAGGTGGTATTGTAAGGC
Organism: Globicephala melas; assembly: GCF_963455315.2. Taxonomy (NCBI): domain Eukaryota; kingdom Metazoa; phylum Chordata; class Mammalia; order Artiodactyla; family Delphinidae; genus Globicephala; species Globicephala melas. The sequence continues at coordinate 86,365,708 of NC_083323.1, forward strand.
CAGACTGCTCCTGCTGGAAGGTCTGTTTTCAACAGAAAAGCCAAGCTTTTCTGTTGGGCCAAATAATGGAAAATCTCAACAAGTTACCTAGACCGTAATAGCATTATTTAAAAAGAAGGGGGAGGGGAGAGCATTTTTTAAAAATTGTTACTTTAAAAAAAATGCATAAGAACAACAGTCAACAGTTGTTGTTGATGGTGGATGGTAAACTACATTGAGATTAAGTGACCCTGGCCTCAAAAAGGTGTACAAAGTTAGGAAGCCCAAACAGTCGATCAGAAAGTAATATAAAGAAATCTCGGGCTTCCCTGGTGGCGCAGCGGTTGAGAGTCCGCCTGCCGATGCAGGGGATACGGGTTCAGGCCCCGGTCCGGGAAGATCCCACGTGCCGCGGAGCGGCTGGGCCCGTGAGCCATGGCCGCTGAGCCTGCGCGTCCGGAGCCTGTGCTCCGCAACGGGAGAGGCCACAACAGTGAGAGGCCCGCATATCACAAAAAAGAAAAAAGAAAGAAAGAAATCTCAAGAGAGGGACGGTGAGAACAGGTAGGTTAACACTAGAAAAGATCTTAGAAGACCGTCTGGTTGTGAAATACTATGTCTACCATGAATAAAGCTTATGAGAAAAAAATCAGGACCCTAGTTATTGAAGTTTACAGGCTACACATCTCATGTACTGTAGGAATGTAGTATTGGGGAAACTGAAGGAAAAAAATTCAAATCTAACTTTTTTTGGCAGATTATGAGAAATAATTCAATATCTGTTCAATGGACTTTTTTAAAGTCCATCAATGTGGGGAGCTAGTTTCCTTTTACACTTAACACAAGAATAGTCCATTCTTGTTCATTTTTAATATGGCTACCTTAGATGCCATTTGCCCTCAATAATAATAATCCAATCGTGTCTTAATTATCTGAACATTCCAGGTTAAAATGTGTTTAGAGCCTGGAGTATTTGGATAATTGGCTCAATATGCCACTGTATTTTATGTGTAGAGATGAAGCAATATAAAAAGAAAAGGCAAAGGAGATACTTGAGAGAAAATTAAATCATGGGATAGGGTAGAAGATGGCTTAAGTCTTAAGCTTAGCTTCATGGGAAACAGCCTGCTCTAGTCTGGGACAGGTATTAATATTAGGGCATAAAGGGATATGAGGAGCTATGATGATACAGCTTCTCTCCATCAGATGTCCAGAACCATGTTTCCACATGGAAAACAAGTTGGGCAGCTAGTCAATGGCAGTGGGCACCATCTGTTTAATAATTAAAGAAACAGGAGCAGCGATGTCTTTGCCAAAGACAAATGAGCCCCCTAGCCTGCACACATACTTTGAGTTTCCTTTTTCCTGAGACGTATGATTCATATGCCAGCGCCTACCTGAAACATTTCAGAGTGAAAAGCCTTGATTGGAATATCATGCTAATATCCACTGGCATCAAAAATAGCGTATTAAACTGAGAAGCTTAAAATCTGGGCATATATCAAGGTTAGCAAGAAAGGAATAGTGAGAATTTTAGAATATTTCCATTTTCACTGTAGTCTACTCCCCACAATTATCTCAGTTCTTTAGAAAAAAACAATAAATCACCATAAAAACTGAACATGTAGGAGGTGGAATGTAGATATTAAAGCAACATTGTGACGAAAAAAACATAAGAATGGCATTTGTTAATGGCCGCAAGACAGAAACACTAGATTCTGTTTGTTAAACAATGACATTCTTGAGGTGTTCAATAGTATTAGAGAGGCAATATCCTGATTTCTCCCAATTCTCAACAAACATCACAACCAGAAAGTTATTTGTCCCACCAAAAGGAAAGAAGGTAGATTCCACCCCTCACTGGCATTACCATCCAGAATCTGGAGGCAGAGAAATGAAAACAACAAAATACTCTTCTTAGGTAGATGCAGAAAGCTGCAGTGCTCTAGTACCTGAAAGGAGCGTCTAGCGTTGTGCGCAGCATGTTAAATGAAATCAGACCCAACTCGTAAAGCGGGCATTGAGCAACCACATAGAAATAGAAACTTCCCATTTTCTGCAGACAGTGACTGATGCGTTCTAATTCAAGAAAGTGACAACACAGCCAAAAGATCAGGAAAATGTGGTACACACAGAAAAAGAGAATATGGAAAATGGAAAGAAAAATTCAAATTTGACTTGCTAAAACCCTCCACTTAGCCAAAGCCAGGGATTGTGTTTTATTAGTACTTTGTGAAGAGGATCTAGAAATTAACCCCACTGCATATCACTTGCATTTGGCTAAATATAGTTATCATTAAGGGAATTCTGTTAAATTCAAAAGTTTACACCCCACAGTGTGGGTTCACTCATTCTCCACTACACACCTGGCCTCCGTGCATGTAATCCAATGGGTATCTAAAATATAATTTATCCAATACACAATTCTTAACTTCCAGCTCTCTCCCAGCCCTTCCACAATCCCCACACTCAACCTATTTCTCCTTGGTCCTCTCCCACCCCAGGAAAAAAACATAACCAACTATCTAGTTGCTCAGCCCCCCAAGGAGGGTATTGCCCTCCATTCCTTCCTCTGTTTGCCTTGCTCCAGTTCCAGTCTATTAGCAAGTCCACTTGATTCTTTCTCTAAAATACAACCTGAATCTATCCACTTTTCACCATTCCTCTTATAATAACCAACCCAGGACCCATCATCATCCCTGGCCTGGACAATTGCAATAACTTTCTTGGAGGAGGTTGTTGCCCTCCTACCACTCATTTGCTACACGACAGCCAGAGTGATGGTTTTCAAATGTGAATCCTATGATGTCGCTCCCTCCTTAAAACCGTCCAAAGGCTTCCCGTCGCACCTGCATGGCCTAAGGTCCCCCAACAGCCTGCAAGCATTTCTAAGCCACTCTCTGTGACTTCTCGTCCTATTCCTATTCTACTTCACTATGCAACACTGTCTATTAGAAAGTTCTACAATGGAAACGTACTCTGCACTTCAAATATGGTAGCCTCTAGCCATGGGTGGCTGTTGAGCCCTTGAAACATGGCCAGTGCTACTGAGGAACTGAGTTTGGATATTTTATTTTATTTTAATTTAAATTTTAATAACCTCACATGGCTAGTGGCTTCTAATGGAGAGTGCATCCCTCACCCTCAAGCCATATTTCTGTTCTTTATCATGTCAAATCAGGACCTTAGAATCTACAGATTTTCATAGAGCTGGGTCTTTCCGCTCCATCAGTTCTCACCTCAATTATTACCTGTTTACAGAGGCTTTTCCCCAACAGTCTTATCAAAAAGTCTTGGGACTCCATTTGCACGCACACGTTTTTCATTCCCTCTCACACAGCCCCGTCTCATTATATTTGTAGCACTTATCCCTGCACAAAATGGTCTTGTTCATTTATTTGTTTTCTTGTTCATTGTTATTCTTAAAGACAATCTCCGTATATTTTTACACATAATTGCTCAAGTGGGCAGATGCCTCGAAATCTGCAATTGAAGATGCGGTTGCCCAGATTGAACCCATAGGCAAAATCATGCAAGCAGCGCTTTTCACAGAAAGTTGCTTTTTAAAAAATTGCTAGATAAGTTACTCATTTATAAGAGAAAGAGGTAATAGTCAATGTTCTGAAAACTTTGTATTGCTTCTCAGGTGAAATGTGCACCATCTACAACAGTTTTCTGGCAGGCACAGGGGAAAAGCCATTTAAATCTATGTGTTTGGTTAGCAAGTCAGCTGAGAAATCCAGAATTAGGAGATATCTGAATATAAGTTACTGCCCAAAAGTCATAGCTCACATCATCATCTATGAGATAGCCTCTAACTATTCCAATTAACACTACTTGAGGGGTTGAATTAAGTTAAAGAAAATTACACATTTTGGTAAGATAGACCTTATTAACACTAACTATTCCACATCTAGTCAGGGAAAAAATGAAGAAAACTTGCATTTGGGGATGTATTGTCTCCCTCCCCCTCTGTGGAATGCTGCCCCTCTTTTTAATTCCCAAAGAATTTAAGTAACAGCTTTGGATATACAGTTGTGAACTAGTAATAAAAACCCTAAAGAGTAAAAGCAAGATGCAAGAACAGGTTGCATCCACAAAGCTGTTATTCCCAGAGTCAGACTGTCTATAGCAGTAAACCCCCAGGAAGCTTCCCTTCGGCTCATGTGTCCTCTGCTTCCCCGTTGTCTGATGAGAGCTGGCCTTCCTGACATCACATTTTGGGTGTTAAAGGCTGTCTCTACCTTATCTAAACAAATCGTTAAGGAAATCAGAGTGCTTTAGGTACAGGGATTCCCAACCTTGTTCACTTGGTAGCACATGCAGAAAACAATAACATTTTGTTGTCACGTTGGATTAAAGGGACGAAGCTTTTTGCAGATAAAGTCTTCAGGCCTGGAGCCTGAGAGATTATAATCTCAGGTACACCTCTAACCTTTGGCACTTTACATGGGAATTTTTGAGACATCTAGTATTTGACTCACTAATCAAATGTGTAATTCAACTGTATTCTTTATGAAGGCTGTTAAAATAAACATAGTGTAAATGCCAAGACCTTAGTAGCTTGCCAACTGCGAATCATAGTTCTTTATCACTTCCCCATAAATTCCCTCAGTTGGTCTGCAACACAAATGCATGATCTTTGGAAATGATACACACTAAGGCTGATTTATAAAATAGATGTGATCATGATCAGGCCTAGAATCCAAATATTTCCTACCATACATTGATGTGTTCTCCATCGCATCCGCATCCGTTACTCTGATCGATAACATCGGTAACATCAGTAACTCTCTCCTCTGGACTTGCAAGTGTTGTTACTCTTTGAAAAGTGAATTATTCTGTAAAAATACAAATATATATTCTGTTAAAGTCTTACAAATAATGATAAATTGTGCGTGTGAAATCAGCATACTTTTCACTTAATAGTCTCATATACATATATATCAAAAGGTGATGTTCTATTCAAAAGTGAAGACATGCTTTGCTTTACAGAATTCTTTGCACCCTCCATGTCTCAATCCCAGTGGATTATAAGGTTACTAAGGAAGAAGGAACTCACAGGGTACAGAGCACATGAGTCAAACAAAAGAGTGTGAATGCATTTACTGTATATCTGTTTTTTTTACAGATAGCAAAATATTATGGATATTATGAGTAATAAGAGCTTTAAGATTGCTTATATTATTATTTTAAAGAGTTTTATTAAAATGAATTATTCCACTTCTCTGCTTTAGCACCGTCAGCAAAACACATTTATTTGAATCTTTCTGTGGTGATTCAAAATCTTGTGATATCTCAGAGCTACCTTTCTAAGTAGTAATTTTCAGTTGTATTTGTGCAGGTAAGTGGTGGAGGAAGGAAAGGACTGAATGTGAACTGCTTTCTGTTCAGTGATAATTACTTTTAAAATAATCCTAATCTCTGGCTTCCTTGGTGGTGCAGTGGTTAAGAATCCGCCTGCCAATGCAGGGGACACAGGTTCGAGACCTGGTCTGGGAAGATCCCGCATGCTGTGGAGCAACTAAGCCCGTGTGCCACAACTACTGAGCCTGCGCTCTGGAGCCCACGAGCCACAACTACTGAGCCCACGTGCCACAGCTACTGAAGCCCGCGCGCCTAGAGCCCATGCTCCACAGAGAGGCCACTGCAGTGAGCAGCCCGCGTGCCACAGCAAGGGGTGGCCCCTGCTCGCCGCAACTAGAGAAAGCCCGCGTGCAGCAACTAAGACCCAACACAGCCAAAAACAAATAAATAAATAAATAATAATAATATCCTAATCTCAAAATATAAGCAATATGTTGGCAAAAGCCTGAGAGTAATAAAGATTTACTCTTGTGTCTTATTCTTTAAGATCATTCACTTTAATTTAAAAACAAAATAAAAATTCTCTTCCACTGGACTCTGAATGGAGCCACACAGTAATAGTGTAAGAAAATCAAAGAACTTAAAAATTTTTTTGCGGGCTTCCCTGGTGGCACAGTGGTTGAGAGTCTGCCTGCCGATGCAGGGGACACGGGTTCGTGCCTTGGCCCGGGAGGATCCCACATGCTGCGGAGCGGCTGGGCTCGTGAGCTATGGCCACTGAGCCTGCGCGTCCGGAGGCTGTGCTCCGCAGCGGGAGAGGCCACAATGGTGAGAGGCCCGCGTACCGCAAAAAAAAAAAAAAAAAAAAAAAAAAAAATTTTTTGTTGGGGCAAAGGGTGGGCAGAGAGCATGTAATAGGGGAAGAGGTGGCAGGAATTTTCAGTAACATCATCTTCACGAGTGAATTACAGCCCATATTTACTATAATCTACAAAAATGAACTTTTCTGTTAAAGGAACACCTCAAATCCTGTTTTATGAAGAGGAATGAATTTTACTAAAATGTAAAAGGAATATGTAACAGTATGAAAAAAAAAATCTTCTTTGGGGGGAGAGTTAGAAGGAAGAAAATACAGTGCCTGCCAAGTAAATTACTGATAAATGGTCCAAGCCTGAGCTCTTTCTGATTTCGTGAGCAAATACCTCAGTTCTACAGCTGCCACTGATGTGCAGACCATTCTAAAGTTCAGAACTTAAGGACGATTTGTGTTTTCAGTTAGAGAATATTTATAGAGAAAAATTTGAGGGTTGCTTGATAGAAAGGAAAATGTAAGTATAGGCTATTTCTTTTGATAGTCCAATACCACTGAATTTTAAAGTTAGTTTTTACTTTACCCTCAGAAGTTATAATAGCACCCAAACTATTACTTTTTGTACATGTGATAGTAGGATGCCAGGACAAAATTTATATACAGCCCAGAAACATCTTTGGTCTATAAAATTAATCCTCTTTTATATGAAATCTACCAGTGTTTTTAAAGGTCAATAGAGCATTTTGAGCTTCCTTATCGTTTCGGAGGAAAGTTATAATCAGCCAAATGTCTAGAATTAGGCAATTGATGGAAGAAGAGATAAAAAGAAAGAATAGAGATAATTTAGTAATTGAAAATCTTCACTGAATAATCCATCACCCACTGCTCTTTTCCTTTACAACCAACCTAAGGAGAAAGCATATTTAAAAATAGAATGAAATTATAAATTGGAACCAAAACTCATTCATAAAAAGATTAAATTATGTAATTCTGGAAATATCCTAATAGAACATCTATATTGTGCTCTGCAGCTTTTAAAATAATCCAAATTAATCTTCACAATGTACGTGTTGTTCGTGAAGCTTATATTATTATCCCTATTTTACACAAAAGGGAACCGAGACCCAGAGAGACTGAGATCTGCTCGAGCTAATGAAACATCAATGACAACAGAACCCAAATCTCCTGATTCTTCATTCCAGGGCTTATTAATTGCCATAACGTATTCTCTAATATAATCTGAATCTAAGAAAATTTAGAGGTCACCATCTGTCTCTCACCTAATCAAAATTCTAACAGCTTGAAAATTTCCAAAGATGGGAAGTGCCACTACTTTTTAATTGGAGTATAATTCACATATCATAAAATTTACCTCTTTAAAGGGCACAGTTCAGATGTTTTTAGTGCATTCACAAAGTTGTGCAATCATCAATGCCATCTAATTCCAGAATATTTTCAGAACCCCCAAAAGAAACTCTATTCCCATTTGTAGCCACTCCTCATTCTCCACTCCCCACCACAGTCCCCACACCTGCTAATCTACTTTCCATCTCTATGGATTGCCTGTTCTGAACATTTCATATAAATGAAATTATATAATCTGTGGCCTTTTGTGTCTGACTTCTTTCACTTAGCATGTTTTCAAGGTTAATCCATTTTGTAGCAGGTATCAGTACTCTTTTTGATGGCTGGATAATATTCCATTGATGGACATACTGTTGCAAGTGTTCCTTTATATTCTAGATACTAGTCCCTTAAACCCCCAGAATTTAAAAAAATAGATTGCAACAAGAGGCAGCTCTCTCATTCTGTGTAATGATTCTTTCATTGTGTACAATTCTTTCATTGTGTACTTTAGTCAAAAACAAGGGGCCCCTAGGTAAAACAGCATTCCCAGTAAGGGGTGTTCGGTATATTTTGTGGAATGTTACTCAGCAATGAAAACAGACAAATTATTGATACACACAATAACTTGGATAAATCCCCAGGGAATTATGCTGAATGAAAAAAATGAATCCCCCAAAATCACATATTATATGATCACTCTTACATAACATTCTTGAAATGAAAAAGAAATTATCAAAATGGAGAACAGATGAGTGGTTGGCAGAGGTCAGGGAGAGGGTTGAGAGGAAAACATATGTGTGGCTACAGAAGGGCAGCTGGAGGGATCCTTGTGCTGAATCTGTTCTATATCTTAACTATATCAATGCCAATATCCTGCTTCTGAATTTGTCCTATAGTTTTTCAAGATATTACCATTGGGGGAAACTGGGTAAAGAGTACATAAATATCTCCGAATTATTTCTTACAACTGCATATGAATCTACTATATAAAAAGAAAACTGTGGGCTTCCCTGGTGGCGTGGTGGTTAAGAATCCACCTGCCAACGCAGGGGACATGGGTTCAATCCCTGGTCCAAGAAGATCCCACACGCCGCGGAGCAACTAAGCCCGTGCGCCACAACTACTGAGCCTGTGCTCTAGAGCCTGTGAGCCACAACTACTGAAGCACGCACACCTAGAGTCCGTGCTCCGCAATGAAGAGTAGCCCCCACTGGCCAGAACTAGAGAAAGCCCACGCACAGCAACAAAGACCGAACACAGCCAAAAATAAATAAAATAAATAAATTTTTAAAAAAGAAAAGAAAAATGTGTATTTTGCATTTTCTCTGACGCTACTTGAAAGGGAATCGCTACTATCTTTCGTGTGCTTAGGCATGTCACTTAAAAAAACTTACCTTACTGGTTTTCTCTGTACTGTTCAGACATTGAAATTCTTTTGGTGTTTGGTTAATTTGTTTTGAAATAATTGTTATATATCATATAAAGTAAAAGTATAACTAAAAAATAGAAAATACAATAGTTTACTCTTTTAATTATTATGAAACAGTTTGTCCTAAAAAGAAATACAAGTATTTAAGTATAGTTTTATTCTTTGTTTTCAAAGATGATTTACATCGTTCACTATGAAATACACAAAATGGATGGAGCAGATAATAGCATCTTAATTGAATAAATATAGAAACAAGCACAGATGCCTCACTTAAGACACTCCACAATTCAGTCTGGATTCCAGGTCTGGTGATGCCATGATCCAGCAATTATGTATTTTTCATCTTGAAGTCAAGGTAGCTAAAGAACACTGGAGCTTGACCATTTATCCTACACTCCCTACATTTACAATGTTCCTTTAACTCGTAGATGTATTGGATCTTACAGATTCTGGGGCTATCTGTTACACTGCCTCTTAAATTCTTGCCTCCCCGAAAACATTAGCTCCAATAGGGCAATCTCATTTATGACTCTGGTGTGGCGTGCCTTGAACACAATAACTATGTTGTAAGAATATAGCAAAAGTGTCAAAATGCAGCATTTAAACAACAATCACCTGTAGAAACTGTAGAAGAGAAGTAATCAGTGTCTACAAATTATTATTTACTCTTAAATAATAGACTTAAATTTAGACTTAAATGCAAATACAAAAAGGAAAATGCTCAAGTCTATTATTTCTCCTACTAATATGGGGCTCACAAAAGAAGGCATCCTCTGGGCTTCTTGATATAATCAATATCTCACATTCAGGTACTGAGAGGGAAGTACCATGTTAATTAATCTGAGTTATTCTCTGCCTGAAACTGTGAGGCATTTTTTTCAGCCTACTGGAACCACAGAGCTACGGTAAATTTCCACAGAAATTGCAAATTACCTACAGACCTTAGGCTCAATGATTTCCTTTAACCAAAATCTAGAAATGGGGCATTTTGAGCTCTGTAAGAATAGTGATTGTGGAAGAAAGCAATGTGATTCTTCTTCCATCCCAGAAAAGCGTGACTCTAGATAAATCCAGGAATGTGTAACTTTTCTCTGATAATCACTCTCCTCTCCTTGACCTAATCTTTATATTGATTTTATTTTTTCTCTTCTTTTTTTCTTTTCTAAGGATCTTAGTCCATTACTATTAGGAACAAATTGTACAGTCTTGCTGTGATTTTTGTAATTATAATGTAAAACTATGGGTGACACATAGTCAGGAAAAGCTTTCAGATTATGCTAAATTAAAACAATTATTATCATGCATTATGGAACTTATTCCGTTTCCTATCCTAAATATCAATTATTCTAGGGACTGAAGAAAAGCCCAGAAAAAAACACTCAAAATACAAGTCATTTCATCACCATATCTAAACCCTGGTGAGGGTCCTTAAATTAACCCTTATTATAAGAACTTATTAAGAAAGGGGATTTATCTCTCATCTACAAATACATTTATGCCCCAATAAGAAAGTCACAGGTATTTTATTTTGCTACTTCCTAAAAGAAGAGTTTGAGATACAATTTTGAATCGATCCATCTGAATATTCTCCCATAGAAATGTTAATCATCCTCCTGAAATTTCCATGCATATTTTTTTTTCTAGAACTTACTAAGAAGCCAATATTGCAACCCAACTGGAACCAGATTGTAGAACACAAGGATACATCCTTAACCTTATAAAAATGCCCTGGAATTTTTAATGAGCAGAAGTGGTCAGAACCTCAATCTTACATCCCATCCAATAGATGGTTCCCCTACAGCGCAGTGCTCTATAACTCGGGGCCGGGAGTTGGCTCCGGACCACCTTGGGATGGAAGAAGGCCACCTACTGAATCACCGCCACCACATCCTGCAGCATCTTCCATCCAAGTCTTCTCTGGGCCCACCCCTGCCAAACTCCCAAGGTCAGAAGAGATCCCAGCTTTAGAGCATTTCATTACAAGTTTTAAATTTCCAGTCTCTGGTTTTCATATTACATTTCAAGATCAACATCTTTATTAGTAGAAGTATATTTTTTGCTTTAAAATTTTATAACACCTTTTTCCACTGAGAAATTCAAAGCAGGCTACTGAGCTTCATTACCACACAGGCAGAAATCCTCACAACATCTCTATGAAGGAGGTGTTAAATGAGAAAGAGAAAGAGATAGGGGTCACCATCACCTCCTCTTACAAAAGCCCAATCCTCAATAATTAATGAATGAAAAGACATTTTGAATCCAGTCATCACTGGGAGTAATTGGCATATAATTTCTCAGCTGCCTCTAAATTAAAATGGTAATAATTTAACCAATATATTTGGGCTGAAGGCTGAAATAAGTTTCCTCTTGCACCCAGGCAGTAGAACTAAGTGGGATGGGAACAGACAATTCTCTGTTACCACTAGATTGCGGAAAACTCACACGTTCTGCTCAGTAACCGAGGACTTCAAGTCCTACTCCCAGTTACAGCTGTCCTTCTCTGTCCTCATTGAAGAGGTCCTGACATGGGTCATATTTGATCTGATTTATTTCCTTTCCTCTGTCCTCAGGTTTACCTTACGTAATATTTTTGTGTGTCCAAACGATAGCATAAAATAAAGGCTAAAATAAAAGAAGGGCTCCTTTGAGTGATAAAAGCAATAGAGTCCAGCTATCAAGATAAAATCATGTGACATGATGTATAGTTCATAGTACAGCACAGTGGTTCTCTGCCTTATATCTATTGCCCCTCCAGTGTGTGGGTTTTCCCCACACTCTCCAGCAAGCAATTCTTGGACACCAACTGGGTGCCCTACAGTTCAACTCAATTCTGACACTACCTGGTGATAGCATCAGATCCCAAGGTTAATGGCTCAATCCTGTAAGATTGCCCTCCCTCCCATGTCCCCTGTCCCACAGCCCACCTCACCACCACATCAGAACGAGTCAAAAGCCTAGGTCATCACTGTGCTTATGACCAACCGGCTGTAGATCAGAGGTTCCAATGACCTCCTCCACAGGTTCAGCTCATTTGCTAGAGTAGCTCAGAGAACTCAGAGAAACATTTTACTTACTAGATTACCACTTTGTTATAAAAGGAACAGCCAGGTGGATAGATGCATAATGCAAGGCATGGGGAGAAGTCTCAGAGCTCCCAGGCTCTCACCGAGCCACCACTCTTCCCAAATCTCCATGTGTTCACCCACCTGGAAGCTCTCCAAATCCTCTACTTTGGGGTTTTTAATGGAGGCTTCATTACATACACGTGATCCATTAAATGATTCAACCTCCAACCCCAATCCCTTTTTCTGGAAGTCAAGGGTGGGACTGAAAGTTCCAATCTTCTAATCACGTGGTTGATTCTCCTGGCAACCTGCCCCCATCCTTAGCTGAGGTCCAGAAGTCAACCCATTAACATGACAAAAGACACCTTTCTAGATCTCATCACTTAAGAAATTCCAAGAGTTTTAGGAACCTTGTGCCCGAAACAGGGATGAAATCCAAATACATATTTCTTATTATAAATCACAATATCACAGCCTCCAGTAATATCAATGCAGCAGATGTTGTCGGTTCCCCTCCCACACCCCATGGTTGTATGCACCAGTGACTTCTTATTGCTAATCTCTAACTGGAGAAGTTTTCTGGTCGCAGAGAGCACTGTCTCATAGATGACGTGGCAGGCCGGAAGATGCTAGCCTGATAGAATGACCTCATAAGGTGCAGACAACTGGGGAGCAGAGGGTGGCTGGGGCACAGCCTCCACCCCGGGACACAACTGGGGTTTCATTACACCTAAAACTTGGGCTGCTGCCTAGAAACATTGGGTGTCTCATGCCAGTAGACCAGCAGGCAAAGAAAGGAGTTACTCTACTGTACTGATTATCATGAGAAGAGAGGGTTGCTAACTGCATAATGCGGGCAGAGAGGAATACAACTGGAACTCAAGGAATTTATTGAGGAGCCTCTTGGTACTTTCGGTCCCAGGAGATAATAATCTGACAAGATCAAGGCAATTTAGGGCTGAGGGCCCTCCAGAGGTAGCCTGTGATCCATCAGGCAGGAAACTCAGGCCAATGGAAGAGCTGGCTGAGGGTGAGGAGACTCTAGAAAGGGTGGTAGAAAAGGGAGATCTGTTTTAGAAATTGTGTGTATGTGTGTATTTGTGTGTATGTGTGTGTATGTGCAGAGAGTGAAAGAGAAAGAAAAAGAGTCTGGCTACCCCTTTATAGAATCTGTAGCAGAGCTGCTTAATTTCAAGCAGGGCATGAGTGGATCTGGGTGGTGAAAGGGATGGACTGTAGCAGATGTTTTCAGTGTCCCACTCGTCAGCACTCCCTTTCCTTGAAAATGCCTACGGCCTCTTTTTGCAAGCACTGTGCCTCCCTGCCTGGGGTCTTTCTTTAGCCATAGGTTCAGGCCTGAGCCACACGTGAGATAGGTGAGAAGTGTTTAGGAGTTAATGTCCCTGTAATTGATAAATTACACTCTATCTTCCTTTCACCTCAGGTGAAAGCATTGAGAGATAGTGCTCTATGCTGTCTCTCAGCAGCTTCCAGAGAGACTGTGCTTCAGTTGCTTTCAATGAGATGGTTACCTGCTTTTTAATGCAACTGATTTCTTCCCGTTTCTTGTCTCACTTCCGCATTCCCCTGCCAGTGTGTCCTGGGAATTACTTCCCAAACAAACTACTTGCATTCAAATCCTTGTCTCAGGGTCTGCTTCTTAGGGATCCCAACCTAAAACAATCATCTTTACTTCACTAAAATAAAATTCATAGATACCCACCTAGATAACTTCAAAAATCTATATAATCTCCCAGTTTTAATATAAAGGAGACACCTCATACCAGTTATGATGGTTATTATCAAAAAGACAGGAGATAACAAATGTGGTGAAGATGTAGAGAAAAGGGAACACTTATGCACTCTTGATGGGAATGTAAACTGGTACAGCCACCATGGAAAACGACATGGAGGTTCCTCAAGAAATTAAAAATAGAACTACCATATGATTCAGCAATTCCACTTCTGGTTATATAGCCAAAGATTTGAAACCATCATCTCAAAGAGATATCTGTACTTCCATGTTTGTTGCAACATTATTCACAGTAATCAAGGTATGAAAACAACCTAAATGTCTATCAATGGAGAAGGGGTTAAAGACAATGTGGTCATACCATGGAATATTATTCAGCCTTGAAAAGAAGTTAATTCTATTATTTGCGATGATGTGGATGAACCTGGAGGACATTATGCTAAATGAAATAAGCCAGACAAAGAAAGACAAATACTGCATGGTATCACTTACCCGTGGAATCTAAAAAAAAAAAAAAAAGTTGAACTCATGGAAACAGAGAGTAGAATCATAGTTGCCAGAGGCTACGGGTGGTAGAAAGAGGGAGAGGCTGGTCAAAGTGTACAAACTTTCAGTTATAAGACGAATAATGTCTGAGGATCTAATGTATAACACAGTGACTATTGTTGATAGCACTGTATTGTGTTACAGTATACTTGAAATTTGCTAAGGGGGTAGAACTTAAATGTTCTCACCAAAAAGGGGGTTCATAAATATATGAGGTGATGGATGTGTTAATTAACTCCACGGGGGGAATCCTCAACATACATACATGGCAAATCATCAGGTTGTACACTTTAAATATATTACAAGTTTATTTGTCAATTATACATTAATAAAGTGAAAAAATATAAAGGAGAAAAATTTATGATAAGTTAATATGCACTTCAATATGTAAATTGTCAGGCATTACTAAAGAAGACATAATGAAATTTTACCTATACTATCAGTTAACATGATAACATGACCCCAAGAGAGACAAAAGCAGACTGACATGGGTGTGATTTATTGGCTGCCCAAATAACCATGAAATGGTTTCATAAAATGGTAGGCAATTTGGAAAATGTACAAAACAAAATATGATCCTCACTGAATATGCACTGTAGTTGATGTTAAACTGGAATAAAACATTGGAAAGGAAATTTTAATCTCTTTAGTATATAAATTAAGGAAACCTAGAGGGTTCAGATCACAGACAACGGTACAGCAGATCTACTGCTTAGTGGAGATATGTATATGTATAACTGATTCACTTTGCTGTACACCTGAAACTAACACAACATGGTAAATCAACTATATTCCATTAAAACTTTTTTAAAATATGCTTGACAATGAAAAAAAAGAATAATTTCTAGTCTACGGCAGTCCTGGACAATTATACTCATCTCCCCTCAACTCCTTTAAAGGCGTCATGTTGGTGGCCTGAAATCAGCTGTGCTAGCAGTACTTACCCTGTAGAAATCTGCAAACACTACAAATCACTTTTCCTCCCCCAAAGTGCCAGTTGTTAAACATTTATCAGCACAGCAGTGGCCATTAGGCTTGCTAACCTGGTGTAGGGGACCGATATTAGGCAGAGAAAAAACATCTCATTCTCAGGGGTTGTGGGAAGAAGGGAAACAAAATAGAGTGAGTGGGTAAGACACCAGGTTCTGTTTCTCTTCTGAATTTGTTGCTGAGGTTTAAGTGGAGTGACTGAGAATGAAGGTGGAAGTTAGCAACAAGGACAGTTTTCTCCCCTTGTAGTAATGGAAGCCTTGAAGCCCCAAGGAGAGTGACAGGCTTCAGTCAGAGCCATGCCCGACATTGCTAAGGAGAGATGTCTCAGAGGTACTTGTGGATGTTGGGTTTATCTATCAAGCTGAGGCCATGGTTTTGGTTTCCCCTAGCCGATGTCTGGTGTTTAGGGGCCCCAGGAGTTTCTATATACCCCAGTGAAGGGCTACAGATGTGATGAGAACACCAGTAGATGAAGAGACTTGATATCAAATTGAGAGTGGGCTCTTCTATTCTGTGGGTAAAACTGCGAGGCCCCCGGGCTGCAGTGTTGAGTGCTTTCTTATTTGCCTGAAATAGTACATGAACCCACTCACTCCTCAGAATTCCCACGTCTAAGAGGCAGACTGGGGGGCACTTTCCAATGGTCTGAGAGAACAGATGAGCTGAAGGTCACCGTGTGGATCTGAGGAAGCTTCTTCCCCAATGACAAGAAAATATAGCAAGCAGATCTCATATACCTAGTCACCATCTTAGGGGAACAAAGACAGGGGTAAAATCTGAAAGACTGAGCAATTACCTAAGGAAATACAGTCAGCACAAATGTCTTACTGAAACTAGCCATCAAAGGGAGTTGAAATTTGGAAAGAATAAATGTTCTGCTTTGAATTGAAAGAGACAAATATTGTCCATTGGTAAATTTTCGATGTCCATACTCCCCAGTATGCTCGTGTGTGGAGTGGGCAGGTATGAAAAGACTAGTGCAGTCATTGATCCAGTAGAGGAAGTGCATTTTGCTTGCACAACCCTATTGTAAATGTTTTTGTGATCTGGCCATAGAAGAAAGAACTTGCTAACAATGAAAGCCATTTGAAAATGAAAAGATCAGCAACTTTGGGAGTTGGTGATGTTCCTCCACCAAGGGTGTTTTAGCTGAGGATAGACAATCTCTTAGTAAGGTTTACCAGAATCAACCACCAAGCGTAGGAAACGTGGAAATTGGGGGTGAAGTTTGTGATCAAATGCAGCCCAGAGAGAAGCATCCAGTAAGTGAAAGAAAGAAGATTAAAATAAAGGAATGAAGCGACCATTCATGTTGATCAAAGCTGAATTCAATGGACATAGAACCCTAACACCCAAAGTAAAGTCTAGGGAAGCTCCCAATCTCCAAATAATGGAAAAGAAAGCAAAACGCTACTTATGTGGGTCTGGAATAGCTTTACTGTAAAGACGGTGCTCCCCATCTTGTGCATAAGAAGACCAGTGTCGCAGACAGGCTGTGAGCCTGTGATCCTCTGTTCGCTTCTGAACCTCCCTCTGACCCACTGGACTCTTTAATGTCTACTGAGCCCATTCTCCAACCAATATTTTGTCTCCTTCCCCACTGCGGTGCTCCATTCAATAAAATATCTTGGATCCTGACCTTTTTATTTAAGTTCTGCACTTTGTTCACTTTGTTCCTCCCTGGCACAGCATTTTTGGGTGCCGTCTTAGTCACTTTGGGCTGCTCTAACAAAAATACTATAGACTGGATGGCTTACACAACATTTATGTCTCACAGTTCTGGAGGCTTGAAGTCTAAGGTCAAGGACCAGCTGATTCATTATCCGGTGAGAGCCCACTTTCTGGTTGCAGATGACCAACTTCTTGCTGTGTCCTCACATGGCCAAGGGCTGGAGAGAGCTCTCTGTGGTCTTATTCATGAGAGTTCCACCCTCAAGACCTAAATAATTAGGTCTCACCTCCTGGTACTATCACCTTGGAGTTAGGATTTCACCATATGAATTTTGGGGGAACACACACATTTAGTCCATAATAGACCCCAATAATCAAGTAAGAGGTCACCATGGTACAGCCTTAGGACTCTTTTATTCCCAAAGCTAACTCAACTTTTCCAGATCCCAGAAAGGCTGACCTAGATAACTACTGAAAATATATTTTCTAAATAAAAAACTTTATTTCTGTATGTTCTCAGAGTCACAGTGGAAGGGCCTCGATTTACTACAAATTTGGTCATCTCTAGCTACCTTTAAGAAGGTTGGCTGGGGCTTCCCTGGTGGCGCAGTGGTTGAGAATTTGCCTGCCAATGCAGGGGACACAGGTTCAAGCCCTGGTCTGGGAGGATCCCACATGCTGCGGAGCAACTAGGCCCGTGAGCCACAACTACTGAGCCTGTGCGTCTGGAGCCTGTGCTCCGCAACAAGAGAGGCCGCGGTAGTGAGAGGCCCGCGTACCGCGATGAAGAGTGGCCCCTGCTCTCCGCAACTGGAGAAAGCCCTCACACAGAAACAAAGACCCAACACAGCCATAAATTAATTAATTAATTAATTAATTAATTAAAGAAAAAGAAGGTTGGCTAGGATTATATTTTTGAAAGTCATAATTATCCTCATGAGAATGGCAGTGGCAGAATACACGGGGTTCCCAATTTTTTAAAGCATTTAGGCAAAAGTGGTGACCTCTTTTCCTCTCAGGCACTATGGAAGTTTTAAAAGACATTCATACTTGGTAGAATTGTTTTTGAACTTGGTTGGGACACATTGGGAATTAGAGGGGAAGAAAGAAGCAAAATAATATGTCACACAAATTGTCTTCTAGAAAAGCCCTTAGGAAACTTATGCCAGATTCTTTGGGAAAAGGAGGCGGTCAGAGACTATAAATCCATAAATCAAATAGGAAAAAAAAGAATGTGCTACTGTGGGAAGAGAAGGAACAAATCTGTACAGCTTAATCTAATCGTGGAAGGTATTTCTCTTTATTTCACCATAAATACCATTGAAATGGAAATGAAATCAGGGCTACGTCATAATGTGGGTGGTGTCAAAAGGGGAATGTCATCATTAGAGATGTGAACCGAGAGCTACGTGATGAGCACAGGGGATAACGGAGGGAGACAGAAAGAAATGCCAAGAGATGCTGCAGCAGCTATAGCATAGTTTCTAGGAAATACATTTTTGTTTTTATCATTATTTTGCCCCGTATTCTTTCATTGTAACATCCTGTCTATCTATGCCCTCAGACTGATATAGCCTGGAAAAATTAGATGATAAAATATACATTTTAAAAGGTATCCTTTTTTACTTTCACGTTAACTATCAATGTATCATCATATCTTTACGTCCTGCCCCCTGTTAGTACCTTCTTCTAAAGAAAGAAATTGTGTATAATGTTCCAGTGGCTAAACAAATACCACAGGCAAACATCTAAACTCATAAATTGAAAGTGCTTCAAAGAAGTAAGCATAAAACTTAGCATGAAATTTTCAGTTATAGAAGTCATCCTTTTACTTGGAAAAATAACATGGCTTAAAATAGACAAATGTTTCCCTTAAGAATCGACAAAAATACCCAAATTATATTAAGAAACATTCATCAAAAGAACAACAATGGTAGATTCAGTCAGTAGATATCTGTGCTAAAGTAGAGAACTATAGATTATTAAAGAGTCATTACTCCCAAAATGATCTGAAGATTTCAAACCGGTTGGAAAGGAAGTATTATACAATGATCCAATCCCCAATACTGAACTCAGCAATTCCCACAAATCTTTCTTTTTCATCCTACTTCTCTGATCCCAAATCAAGCCTTCTTAGGAAAGATCTTTTAAATATTCCAGAAGAAATGAACAATTCTTTACCTGAGTGTTTATTTCTCTCTTCTTGGACCGGGGCCTGAATTTGGTTTGGGAAAGAGGCACAGTTCAGATTTTTCCACAGGCCTTCTTGACCTACACAAGTCAGCTTGCTATAAACCAAACCCCTGCAGCTCTCCTATCCTGGCAGAGCTGGGCAAGCCATAAATATTTCTGGCAAAGCAGACCCTAAAACAAGACAAGGTTTTTTATTTCAAGATCACATAACATTGGTCAAAGTGGCATAGTGAGGCAAATAGCTAAAACATATTTTTAAAGCAAATATGCGGTGATATAGAAATATTTCTCACACTAATCCATGTCAATGATCTAGTTGAAGGTTTCAAACACTAGGCTGTATAGGATACGTTGTTTCAGGTGGGGATTATAAACGGCACTAGATTCTGTTGGATGGAAGGAAAAGGTGCTGATGGGCCCTGAGCCACTCAGAAACCCAGCCCCTACCTTGTCAGGCTTGAAGTCCCAGAGGCTTAAGAACAGACTCTGACCAGTGGTTTCCAAACTTCAGTGCATTTCAGAATCAACTGGAAGACTTGGCTGGGTCTTACTCCCAGAGTTTCTGATTCATTAGGTCAAAGGTGGGCCCCTAAATTTCTATTTCTAGCAAATTCCCAGTCCTGCTGATTCTGCCAGCTCCTGGACCACACTTTGAGAACTCTTGCATTAGGCTGACAGGGATATCACAGCACCCTTCAAAGGAAAAGGAATTTCAATGCCCCATCAATATTGCAACTTCATGTCATGTTTACTTGTGCTAAACCCACTCAAATTTTGTAGCGTTCACTTACTTGGTGAATAGCTGATATTCAGTTTGTTGATGGATAATCATGTGTGCCAGCCAAGTTCAGAATTTGAAAGGTAATTGGGAGAAGTCAGAGTAAAGAGTAAATCACAAACCCAGAGTTCATACTTACTGTTTTCTCTCCCTATGGGTTTTATTACCACTTCCAAATGTACTGAATTGCAAAGAACCACAACTGATCACTAGCCTGCACTGGAAAGATTTGGTTCTAGTTGACATTCTTTTTTCTCAGAGTGGTCTCATATTCTTATCTACTCCATTGGGTTTACTATAAATGTAGCACTAAGAGATGCTAGAATGTTTTTTTGTTTTTGTTTTTGCAGTACACGGGCCTCTCACTGTTGTGGCCTCTCCCGCTGTGAAGCACAGGCTCTGGAGGCGCAGGCTCAGCGGCCACGGCTCACGGGCCCAGCCGCTCCGCGGCACGTGGGATCTTCCCAGACCAGGACACGAACCCATGTCCCCTGCATCGGCAGGCAGACTCTCAACCACTGCACCACCAGGGAAGCCCCTAGAATGTATTTTTTAAATGTCTTATTTTTTTCACATAAGAAATAGGCAACATAAGATAAGTTTTTGATGTACTTGGGCAGTGAGTACCGTGGTAGATTGTATTGTTTTTTCCAACTCCTCCCTACCCTTCCCTGTAAGAGGATTACATATTTTAGGTCTTTGCCTTGTGCTTGCCTTTCTCAGTGGGACCAACTCACTTTCTACCAGACTGATACTTGCCTTGGTCATGTGACTTGCTTTGGCCAATGGAACACAAGTGGAAGTGATCTACACAAGGCCATGTGTTCCACCAGTATCCTTCCCTCTGCCATCAAACTGACATTTGCTGGGTAGAAACTGTTCTTCCAGCCTTGTTCTTGAATGAAAATAATGTGGAGCAGAGCCCCAGCTGACATGTATCACAAGTGAGAAATAAACCTCTATTTTCCCAAGCCACTGAGATTTGGAGTTTATTTGACCGGACATGTAAGAGCAAAAGTACAACGTGAACACATACAACATGTAAAATAAGAGAGACACTTTAATGACCTCCTTTACTGAGAAAGTGGTCATGGAGAATACGGAAAGGATGGATGGAATTTATGTAGTCTCATTTGAAATTGATAAATCTGAGATTTAGAGACGCCAAATGATTTGCCTAAGGTTACACACCTAAGTAAACGGACTACTATTATTTTCAAGAAAAAGGAAGAGAAATAACAATAAGTGAGTGCCAGGGTGGAGGCAATGGGCCCATCTGTAGAGTCCAGTGAAGTCTAACAGACAGACATTAGAGTTCTATATTAGAGTTCTAAAATCAATTTCTGTTGGAAACTGGTTGACTCAAATTTAAAACTGAGTTTGCTTAACCAGCTAGAATTTTCATTATATGACAAATGTGGAAGACAATACATAGGTCTGCAGTGAGGCCCCCAGCAACCAATGCCCAGATCACTTCATAGATGTACAATCAGTGTGAAGCTGAATACAATAGGTTGCTGCCAGGAAATATTTGAATTATATAACAAACTTTCTTCAATCTAATTCCTTGTCTCCCCCCCAAAAATGTCTGATATTTCTATCTCCATTTTTAGCTTGTTCAGGGGAAAAATATGCTGGTCAGGCTGAGGCGAATATTTAGTTCAGTTGTATTTTTCATTGTATCATGGAATTGCCTTTTTTTGCCCAGCATCTGTCTTACTTTCTAACAGTAATACATAGCATTTCCTTTGAAAAATAATGAATCCTTCCCCTTAGGCCACACAATCAAGGTGCGGTCGACCTCATCTTCAGTCACAGGACCAGCTAACATGAATCAGTACATCCCATCTTCCCGGTCTGGTGATTGGTTCATGGATGGGTATGTGACTCTGTTGGGGCCATGACAATAAGATCCAGGGTAGTCGGGGAAGAGAGACTCTCCTTTCCACACTGGATGTGAAGTCTGGAGCTGCAGTGGTAAGTTTCTAATAAAGAATAGTGATCATGTCTGCAAATGAATCCAACATGTGGAGGGAAATCAATCCAAGACAGAGACCCAGGTAACTATGATATTGTTTGAGCCTCCACATCAAGCCAACCAAACCTCAAACCTCCAGACTTTTTTGGTTATTTAAACTGATAAATTCCCTTTGTGCTCAAGCCAGCTTGACATTGGGAGCTTTGTCACTCAAGATCAAGAGTTCTAACGTACTATATGAACAAAGTTGGCATTTTTCAGCCTCTTATGAGTTTGGAAAATGCATGTCAGCCTCCTTGACTTTCACACACTCTGGGTGACTGACAAGATTATTTTGGCTGGGATGTCAAACTCTGAGACCAGGTAAACTGACCAAGGTAAATGTCACTTCTAAGGCTTACTAACAGCCAACTGTTTTCTCTTTCAAGGTTATCAAACATCCAATCTCATGTTGCTTTTTTTCTTTTCACTGTGTACAGATTATTGGGTAGCTTTATCCTACTTTATTTTAGAGATGAACTCGAAGGAAGAAATTCTTATATTCATGATATTTGGGGTTAAACCAACAGGTTCTTAGTGAACAGACACATTTGCCTAGCCAGGTGATAGTACATTGTATCCTGGTAAGAATAACTTTTCAATAAAGAATGCTGCCCTGGTATGTCCAACATAGGGGCCAGAAATATGCCTGCAAGTTACTGGGTTCAGATTCTATCATTAATGATACCTATAGGGTGTCTTTATCTCAAGACTGTACGAAGAAAAGTATTATAAAAGTGGCATTAGAGTTTACTTACACTTAAGGATAAGTATATGTAACAAACTAGCAATAAAATTGAGTAGAGTTTGGAAATTCTTTTCCAGTTCTGTGTTATTAGCTCAGTGAAACTAGTGAAGTGTCTCTATTCAGGTACCACAGAGAGGAGTTTTCTTCAACTGTTGTCAATTTGTCATCCATATCTTCTTTACACTCCTGGCTCTGCTATACTGAGATAATCACTTCTTTGTATCAAATTCCTTATCCTTTATAGCAGAAAACTCTTTGTTTCTATCTTTGATTGCTTTTCAGATTTTAGTATAGAGTCTTCCTAAACTATATATAGTTCATTATGAAAGCAGGTTCGCTCCTTGCTGTCAGCTAACTGGCTACTGCTAGTATTTATTTATTTACTTATTTTTAAGTTTGGGAAGGATTTGTGACTTATTTGTTGCATGACCTTGGTCAGTTAATTTAATTTATTTTTTTAAATTTTTGCTGTGTTGCGTCTTCGTTTCTGTGCGAGGGCTTTCTCTAGTTGTGGCAAGTGGGGGCCACTCTTCATCACTGG
Organism: Globicephala melas; assembly: GCF_963455315.2. Lineage (NCBI taxonomy): Eukaryota > Metazoa > Chordata > Mammalia > Artiodactyla > Delphinidae > Globicephala > Globicephala melas. Next base: position 86,388,886 of record NC_083323.1, read on the forward strand.
TGCACGGGCCTCTCACTATGGCGGCCTCTCTTGTCGCGGAGCACAGGCTCCGGACGCGCAGGCTCAGTAGTTGTGGCTCATGGGGTCAGTTGCTCTGCGGCATGTGGGATCCTCCCAGACCAGGGCTCGAACCCGTGTCCCCTGCATTAGCAGGCAGATTCTCAACCACTGCGCCACCAGGGAAGCCCTGCTAGTATTTATTATACAGGGACTGGCTTCTGTCTCTATTTGAGCAGCCCGGCAACTTTCTATCTTCTCTGAGTGCTCTTTGTCTGCTGCCTCTGTGTTCTACCAGCGCCGAAGCCGTTGCAAGGATGGGGTGTATATTCTACTGCTTCTGGCTGGAAGAATAAATTCCGGCTTAGGTCCAAGTTGAAAATGAACCTCCCACTCGGCAAAATCATGGACTCTAGGATACTTCCTGTGTACCCCGTTAAAAACCCCTTTGGCTGCAGCAACGTGGAGCTTCACAGTGGAACCATTTCATGCTTAATAACATGTTCTACGGTAGGCACCGTGGGAAAAACAAAGGCAGGAGGCCATGCTTCCTGAGTGGAGAAGTGCAAACTCCAGCATGGGAGACAAGGTTCGTATGTACACAGAAACACACTTGCGTGTGAGTGCACACACACACGTCCACACACCTTGCAACGAATAGAACACAGCTTACAAGATCATGATGCTGACTGCTTATTGGCGAGAAGAAATCAAGGTAATTTTAATTAGTCAGAAAGACTTCATGGAGAAAGCCAAACTTGACTTGTGCTTTGAACTTGAGACTTTATGTGAAGGCTGGACTGGCCAAAGGCGGGATTCTCTAAGTAAGCTGAGAACTACTAACGATCTAGTTAAAACACCTGGCCTCACAATTGCTTGTCATGATGTAGGCCACATGTGTATACACCAAATTCTTCTCCTTGAAATGCCCTATGTTGGCCCTGTAAAAATCCAGCCTATATCTTTTGGCTTTCATCGGGTGATGTATATTTTTAAAAGTTTCTAAGGTTGTGTTTGTTGAAATCTAACAGAACGGTGGTCTGTATTTTAAACATGATTGTCCTCGTGTGAAAAACCACTAAAGCTCTTTAAAAGTTTCAAAAAATATTTCATGTTTAAGAATCATCAACTAAGCAACTCTATCAGTTTTCTAAGTGGATCCATACGGGTGTAGTTTTCTTGGTTTATTAACTGATCTGTTGGTTAGAAGCCTTTATTATAAATCCAGTCATTCTGCAAATATTTCTCTAATGCATTTAAAATAAATAAAATCCAAACTTTGCCTTTTAGCACCAATAAAATCAGGAATGCATCAAAGCAAGAAATTCAAAGTGCAACTCAGTGTGCCTGTGAGAGAACACTGTTCAAAGGCACTGGAAAATGATCCTGGAAAGGTGTAATATTCCTATGTCAAGTCTATCTGACCACAGCTTTAGATCATATTTGGAAAAAATAAATCCCAGCCATTTGCCATTGATTTTTTAGAATGTGCTCATTCATTTTATTTGTTCCTTGAACTTATTTATAAATATTTTCTGCATCATACTAGGTCACTTTTAAAAGTGAGACTATCTCAAGGGTTTGTTTTATATAGTAGTGCAATAAGACAAGCACAATGTATACAATTTACTTAAATAGAAGTATTCTACTTGTAAAGTCTAAAAGTAGTACTTTCTACTTCATGATTTTAACACAACAGCCTGAGTTTACTCGGTCCAATGCCTTGATGGAAAAAACAGCATGGTGAGAGGGGTTAAAGGTGAACCTGCTCTTCACTGATTCTAGAAATGACTAATTCATCATGCTGAAGGTAATCACCCACAAGTCTATAGTATAAGTTTATTTTACCCATTTAGTGCTGATTTCAGCGTCAGCCTCCTCCTTCTTTCTCACGGATGCAAAACTGTAAATGAGTCATGAAAGGATGCTTCCTATGAGAATTATTTTTTTCTCAGTAAGAAGGAAGGCCAAGGATAGCCTTATGCTTTCTTTCTAAAGTTTACAAGGCTTTTAACTAAGATCCTCTTGCTGAATAAGTTACTTTTCATTTATTCTAATTTAAGACATTTGTTTTTTTAAAACATACTTTCCAGAAAACATCTGGTATATTACTGCCTGCATCTACTAGTAGCATATAAAGTTAGAAACAAGGTAAAGCAAATTTAACTATCTTTCTTTCTTGTCCTTCCACAGTTAAAGCAGAACTCTTATGTACAAAGAGAATTTCTAAGAATATTATCTACCTAGTTAGAGATAATTTTTAGCAAACTGAAATACTGGTTTTGGGTACTGATTAGCATTCAAACACAAAATCTTTTCTATGTTCTATCATTGTAGTTCACTGTAATCTGACAGTCGAAAACTAATGGAGCAAAATGTTTGTGTAAAACTTATTGAGTTCAGAATGCTGGGCCTATCATCCTTGGTAAGTATAATCAATTGTGCAATAGGTCTTTTAGGAATATCTTTTAGGGATACATAAAAATATGCCAGTCAAGCTAATTGATGGACCCATTCTTTGTAAAATTTCTTTTTTTAAATTGAGATATAATTGACATATAACATTAGTTTCAGGTGTACAACATAACGATTCAATATTTGTACATATTGGGAAATGATCACCACAGTAAGTTTAACTAACATCCATCACCACACACGGTTACAATCCTTTTCTTGTGATGAGAACTTTTAGGTTTATTCTCTTAGCAACTTTCAAATATACAATAAAGTATTATTAACTATCGTCACCATGCTGTACATTATATCCCCAGGCCTTATTTATTTTATAACTGTAAGTTTGTACTTTTTGACTACCTTCACCCATTCTGCCTACCCCCTCACACCCTACCTCTGATAACCACCAGTCTGTTCACTGTATCTATGAGTTCAGTTTTTGTTTGTTTGTTTGTGGCTTTCCTTCATTTAGGGAATGCTCAAGGAGCTCATTCTTGTGTTTCTGTTACTAAATATATGTACTCTATATTCTCCCCTTATAAAAAAAAGTACACATGAAGTTCTTGAAATTGAGACAATTTTTTTTTATAACTTCTCTAAGGTATCAGCAGAAAACTTCACTTGGAATAGTCATGCCTTTTCCACTCAACCATACCCTTCATTTCTAGGACACTTTTCAATTTTCTAAAGATCAAGCTTCTTATGGCCTTATCTAAGAATGTGTCTGTGTATTAATGAACCACTTGTGAACTAATACAACAAATATTCTTAAAGGACCATTTTTTTAAGTTAAAGTATAACTCATAAAAATATAAAATGAACACAAGTCAAATATATTATTTAATTCACTATTTAACGAGGGAACCAGGAAGATGTTACAACTAAGTCAAAGGAGAGTTTAAAGAACCATATGTTCAGCAATAGGGAATGCTAAAATGAAGTTACAAATAGATGCAAAAGTATCCTATCCATAGGGCAACAATCAGTTGCATTCTACCAGGCACATTTCACTTGTATTTCTATGGATAAGAATCACGTGTGCTGTTATCAGTGTTCTAGAATTTACAGAGTTCTGAAATAGTTCAAAGACAATGAAATGTGGTAATAACCAGGAAGGGTAAATAGACACACACTGTGGTAGGCAGAATTCTATGATGGCCCTCATAATTGCTACCCCCTGGTGGTATTCCTATGATTATGTTATGTTACCTGGCAATACGGTTTTTGCAGATGTAATTAAGGTTACTAATCAGTTGACTTTAAGATAGGAAGATTATCTAGATGGGCCTAACTAATTACATGAGCCCTTTAAGAGAAGGTTTTCTCCAGCTGGTAGCAGAAGGGGAAGTCATAGATTTAACATATAAGAAGGATTTGATACGCCATTGCTGACTTGAAGATGGATGGGGCCTTGTGGAAATGATTTGAGCATGTCCTCTAGCTGCTGAAAGTGATCTCCAGCCAATAGCCAGAAAGAAAATGGGAACCTCAGCCATGCAACGGCAAGGAACTATATTCTGCCAACAACCTAAATGAGCTTGGAAGAGAATTTTCCCCCAGAGCTTTCAGATGAATACTCAGCCCAAATGACACACTGATTTGAGCCTTGTGATTTTAGCCCTAAGCAGAGAATCCAGTCACATTGTGCTGGACTTAATCTACAGAACTGTGAGATAATAAATGAATGCTATATTAAGCTGTTAAGTGTGTGGTAATTTATTAGGTAGCCAAAGAAAACTAATACACACACGAATCCTCTTTGCCTGTTTCACAAATACTAACCACAATAGTAATGATAATACTGTTAAGTGTATAAAAAGACAACTATCCATGCCTTGCAGATTTTCCCCTTAAAATTGGTATTTTTTTCTATCAGAAAGCTTCAAAGATTTGGAGACACAAGGTCATATTTGAGAGATAAGTTGAAAGTGGAAGAACCTCTAATTTTATTAGATGTACTGTATATGGAATCCACAAAGAGAACCATACCCGGAATCCATATTTTTCTTTTCTCTCTGGCCATGGTTTAAAACTCAATAAGCACTGCTTTTAAAAGTAGCTGACTACCAGTTTTTCTAAACACTGTCCTGCACTGATAAATACCTTTCTTTCTAAAAGAAAAGCATTTGTGAACATATTGACTGCAGTCCTCTCCTGGAAAGACGGCAGCTTACTTTCTATCACCTGCAGAGGCATTGGAATGAAAGCATAATCATTTGTATTGAGATTCTGAATCACATGTGCCAGGTTTGAGGGCTTTCAACCTGGATTGGCTGGCCTTTGGGAGCAGGAAAACAGAAAGAGGAAATGTCCATGTTTGAGCTGGCATGTGCCATGCAACCTTCATCCAGCACTGACAAGTCCCTGCTGTTGGAAACCAGCAGAAGTTGTGCAGTTTGTCTGCAGATATTACCATAGGCCAAATAAGTATGCTGTGTGCATAGGGAATATTAAAGAATAGAAAAAAGATAAAAAATTTACATATACACATTCTTAAAAATCAACGTGTCTCATTCTGATTTGACTCCTGAAGCTATGACATAATACGTTTTTAAAAATCAGGTGAATAGTTAAGTTCATCTCTAAATCTTTGTTATCATATTGCAATATGTCAGAACCATTATGCAGCCTCTTTGAAAGAGGATTACCTGTTTATTTTCTTTTTAGACAAATGGAATTTTAAATAAAGGTAAAACTCATTTTACTAACTGATTAAAGTTTCTCTCTCTCATGTCTTTTTCTTCTTCTTTTATTAAGGTCTGGAAACATCACTTTCAACTTCTATGAGTATAAAGCAAGGTACATGAGATAGAAATATTAATAATTATGAGTAAGTATTTGTGCCTCAACACAGCAGTTTTAGCCTTTTGAAACAAAATTAACCTAGGGCATTGCTTTACTTTATAAATGGTATGTTTTTAAATGCCATGCATGCACTATGGTTGATGTATGGAAACATGCCCAGTTACAGACACTATATACACAGATGCTCCTCACTTTTTGCAGCGACGGTGCTCAAGAAAATCTGTGTATATAAATCACACACTTATAAAATTGAAACATTTAGAAATGCCCCATGGGGGGTTCTAGTTCAAGAAACGGTGTATTGATTCATTTTATAACACAAATAATCATGCCCAGAAATTATCTCTTTTGAAAGTACTGTGCCTGGCATATAATAAGTATTAAATCAGCAGAGAGAGGCAAAATCAAATTTAAGAAACAGGACTTTGAAAACAGAAAGAAGTTTTAGGTATTTTTTTTAAAGAAAAATTGCACTCAATAATATTAGCACGGTGTAATAATGCTAGCACGGTGTAATTATTTTTATTCTTTATTCAAAGAAATACGTATTTTTTCTTCACTGACCCAAGGAGATATATATTATATATAATATATGTGTATGTCTATATATATATACATATATATATATATATATTTTTTTTTAACTGACCCATCCTTCCATTCAAGAATGTCTAATTTCAAATTTGGAATTCTTAGCAGAATATCCAATTCTTATCAGTTGTAATTATGCTGAGTTGAAAGATAAGCAAGGTAGAGGGCATAGTATGTTTACCTATAACCAGAGAGTTAAAGCAGAAAATTTTCTACACTGCTCATGTGATGAAGACAAAAATTAACCCTACATTTTTTAAAAAAAGTGTTTGCAACACATATTTGTATGCTGAATTATAATTTTTCCATTTTCCATTTTAAAAATTTGCTTGGCCTGATAAAGAAAAAAAAAAATTCTGTCCCAGCTGTGTATATTAGTTACCTATGGCTGCTTTAACAAATTACCACAAATTCAGTGGCATAAAGCAACACCAACGTATTATCTTACAGTTCGGGAGGTCAGAAGTCCAAAATCATTTGCACTGGGCTAAAGTCAAGATGTCAGCAGGGCTGGTTCCCTCTGAAGTCTCTAGGAGAGAATCCCTTTCCTACCCTTTTCCAACTGCTAAAGGCTGCCCGCATTTCTTGGCTCATGGTCTCCTTCCAAGTAAGCACTTCTCTCCAACCTCAGCTTCTTCTATCACCACATCTCCTTCTCTTCACTCTGGTCATTCTTATAGTGACCCTTGTGATTACAATGGGTCCCCCTTTATAATCCAGAGTAATCTTCCCATTTCAAGGTTCTTAATCACATCTGCAAAGTTCTTTTTGCCATGGAAGGTAATATATTATATTAACAGTTCTGGGAATTAAGACCTGGGCATCCTTTTTTTTTTTTTTTTTTTTTTTGGTGGGTGGGGGACATTATTTTGTCTACAACACTGTGTTAGAAGCTCATTTTAGGATATTAGTATCAAATTTGTTACTCTGCTTCTCTTTTTCAATGCACAAACAAAATGAATGATTTAATTCTCACCTTGGGTTAAAATGAGTCTATAAGAATGTTCCCCGAGCAGTTATCAAACACATTTTATCTACCAGGTAATATGCCAAGTGCTTTGAGTGTATCTACGTATTTAATCCTTACAACAAACCTATACTATTAATATTAGCTCATTGTATACATGAAGAGACTGTAGCACAGAATTCAGTTACTTGTTCAAGATTTTAAATCTAGCAAGTGACAGGGTCAGGATGACTGCAGAGCTTCTCCTCCTAACCCCAATGTTTTTGCTAGCTCTCTCAAGAAATTACCCAACAATTTACATGATTCTCATGTGCAAAAGTATGCATACAATACATTAAACTATATCGACTAAGATGTGGCCACGTTTAAACTAGTTACTGGAGTTAAGGTGGGGCCCCTCCTTAGAAGGCTGATGATGTCTGTTTGTAACTGAGAGAGCATATCAGATGTTAATGGTATTAAATCAACTCTCTGCAGCTTAAATAGAGGATTAATCTATGAAAAGTATAGACTCTTGAAGCCACTTTTGCATTTATTCATGTGTGTGCAGGGGTGGTTTGGTAGGATTTCAATACCTGAATATCAGTGAATCAAATTGCCTTTTTTTTCCCCAACACTACAAGTTGAGTAAAGCATTTTGGGGGTAGTAAAGATGAGAAAACTTCCCTTTACCAGGATGCACCTGAGGGCAGCAGTGCTCTTAGAGAAAAGACCATAAGCCACTTCTCATCCAAACGCTGCCTACAAGTTTGAAATTCCTAAGAACCTCATTAGCAAAAATCGTTTCTTCCTTTTTTTCCTTTTGCCAGTATTATAATTAAATAATTTAAATAAATAAACAAATATTTTTAATTTCATATTTGTCCTTTGGTAGATTCGTTTTTTCTCTCCCAGTTTTATTGGGATGTAACTGACATGTAACACTGTATATGGTTAAGGTGCGCAGCATAATGATTTGACTTAACATACATCATGAAATGATTATCACAATAAGTTTAGTGAACATCCATCATCTCATAGAGACACAAAATTAAATACATAGAAAAAAATTTTTCCTTGTGATGAGAACTCTTAGGATTTATTCTCTTAACAACTTTCATATATAACATACAGCAATGTTACTTCTATTTATCATATCGTACGTTGTATCGCTAGTATTTATTTATCCTAATAACTGGAAATTTGTACATTTTGACTGCCTTCATCTAATTTCCCTTCTCTCACACCCTGCCTCTGGTAACCACAACTCTGATTTCTTCTCTTGGTAGATCTTAAAGCCCCATGAAAACCAGAACAATATCTGTCTTATTCATCACTCCACCAGAGCAACTAATAGCGTGTACGGTGCATATGTACTCAGTATTTACTGATAGATGGGAGGAAAGGAAGAAAGAAGTAAGGGTGGGAAGAAGGAAGAAAGAAAAAACAAAGAAGGTCCAGTCCCTAGTTTGGGTCCCGATAAGAAACAGTGATGCATAGGCGCACATGAAAACTAAAAATGAGACAAAAAGAGTCAGGATACCTCCCGAGATTAGAGCCATAATCCAGCTCCACAGCAGGCTAGGTTGAGAAGGCAAACAGCCATTGATTTAACTCCCTATGTGGAGCCTGGGCCATCCTGTTCAAAGTGGGGATGACTTCATAACGCATTTGGCGGGCCTCAAAGGAAGAGAGAAAGTAAATTTTTGAAAGAAAGCATTGGGATAAAAAAGGCAGTGTGGGGAAGTTGGGCAGGATGGGAGAACAGCGTTGAATCTTCATTAAAAAGGCCTACATTTGATGTTAACAGTATGGTAATTGTTTAGTTCCCCCCCCCCCCATTGAACGGTAGGCAAATAAAGAGCATGGCTTGTGTCTTTTATCTTTGAAATTCAGCATTTAAATGTTCATTTGTTAAATTTAACATGATCACAATGGATGAAGGCCATGGTGGAAGTAAACTGGGCAAGATGGTTACAGAAGATCCGAGGAGCAGCTACCCAGTGGGGCGCATCAGGGTAATCATCCCAGAGAATTATGCTTGGCCCAAGTCTTAAAAGATAAAGAGAGGGTTCCCAAGCTAGGAAAGAAGAAAGAGTGTTCTCAGATGATGTAGGCTGTGCGAGGGAGGGAAGGCTTGAGTGTATTCTGAGAACTACATGTGCTTTGGTATGGAGGGGATAAATGGTAGGAGCATGTGGTTGGACTGGGGAGAAGTGACAAGGAAGATGTGAGGCTGAAAGAGTTTGAGTCTTAGGCTAAAATCACTGGGGGAATATTTAAGGTTCATTAGGCAGCCAGCATAACTGGATCACTTCCCCCAGCTGTGCAGCAATTGAGTTTTAAGGGGGTCGGGGACGGAGATTCTTTTACGTCAAGAGAGCGGTAACTGCAAGTTCTGACGAAAGAAATCATGAGCACCCAAGTCAATGTACTTCCATGGAGACCTTAGAGGAGAGGATGGTTGTTCAGGTGAAGGGTTAGACAGAGTCACTGATGTCTCCCAGGTTTCAGACTAGAGGATCTAGGTGATGCCATTCACTGAGTCAGGTGAGAAAGCAGAAGGAGCTTGAAGACATGAGTGAGCGAGTAAGGAGTATTGCTCAGATATATTGAGCTAGCGGACCCGCTGAAGGTAAAAACAAACAGCACTACTAACTGCTAGCTCTGTGCCGGGCTCTCTTCTTAGTGCTTAACATGTAATCGTGAACTTCAAATGAGATGATGTGTATAAACACTTTTTGGGAAAGAATAAAGTACAACATTATTGAGTGGATTAGTATTTATATCCTCTTTTCTATTTTTACTATATTTAGGAGAGTAAGGCACTAGGAGTTTTTTCCCTTTTTTCTCTTCTTTTCTCTAGACCAAGAAAATTATACTGGAAAAGATAATAAATCAACAAAGTGTCATCTATTACTCTTTTTAGAAAAATGACTTAATGGGACTGTATTTTTAAATGCTTCTAAAATAATGCCTTCCTCTATAGTCAGTCTCAGGAATTGAAAATGTGTTATTTAAAAATTTTTCATCAATTCAGTAGGTAAAATATTTGAATAGAAATTTTAAATTACTACCTCTTACTTTTGTTTATTTCTCCTAAGTGTGAATCTCTTGTCACTGATACACAGTTGACAAAGAGCAGCCTGATCACAAGCAGCTACTCCAGACGTTGTGCTTCTACAAAAATCAGCATCTTTGCATAGCACGAATATTCATCATTTCACCAGTTCACATTTGCAGTTCTTTTTTTTTTTTTTTTTTTTTTGCGGTACGTGGGCCTCTCACTGCCATGGCCCCTCCCGCCGCAGAGCACAGGCTCCGAACGCGCGGGCTCAGCGGCCATGGCTCACGGGCCCAGCCGCTCCGCGGCATGTGGGATCCTCCCGGACCAGGGCACGAACCCGTGTCCCCTGCATCGGCAGGCGGACTCTCAACCACTGCGCCACCAGGGAAGGCCCTGCAGTTCTTTATGTTTTTCAGTCTATACCATAGGCTAAGTAGCTTTCAATGCTTAAGGAAAACATATTGCTCTAGAATTGCTGAGTTTCACATTATCTTGATAAACTACTCATTGGAGTTAACCTGGTATATTGGGTAAACTGTTTACCATGGAATGAGAAGCTCTATAGTAGAAAAAACTGTTGAATTATAAATGATTCAACAGAAAAGAATGCAAAATACTGAATACAAAAAAGAATGAATTCTACCTTTTCCTCATCTGAAGGCAAAGGTAATGAAAGTCCACTAATGCAGCAAATGAAATTATCTTGCACAACCTGGCCCTCAGGAATGAAAGTGAACAGAAGAAAAGGCTAGTAATATGTATTTCAGAATTAAGCAACTGCAGAGTCTAGCCAGTTAAATTTATTATTAAGAATTCTGATTAGAATCAAGGACCTAGGTTTGCACGCTACTGTGTTGCTCGTGTGACTTTGCACATCTCTGTAATCCTTTATTCCCAATCAATGTCCTATGGCATTTTTGTATTTTTCACACTTTAAATATGCATTTTAAAGTTATCATTATTATTATGAACACTGATAATTAGTACGTTGTATATCATACAGTAAGTATACCAGTAATTTTTAATTACTCTTCATTGGATGACTTTATGTTAATGTTTTTTTGCTGAAAATGATTAAAATGAGAGCATGTTTTCTAACTGCATTAGTGAACTATCAAAAATACATTTCACTACTCTAATTTTTCATCAGCATAATAGAATGACATACCAAAAGCAAACTCTTACTTCTTAACATAATAAATTTTAATGAAATATGATGATAATGACATTGACACTCTACTTATGAAGTTCTGTTTATCAGATGAATTACCTTGGGAAAAAAATGAATCTAGTCAGACAAGACTTTCTTGGCCATCTTAAATAAAATAGATGGCAACATTCTCTTCCAAAATTATTTTTATTAGCAATTTTCACTACCTTAAACATTATATTTAATTGTTTATTTGTACATTTTCTGTCTCTCTCCAGTAGCATGCAAACCCCAGGAGAGCAGAGACTTTCATTCAATACTGTGTACCCACTGTCTTGACCACTGACCAGCACAGAGGAAGCCCTCAATAGATATTTGTTGGATAAATGAATTTCTTTCTGCTAGATATCGTGTTATTTTAACGTGTTTTCACATTTAATTCACATATTAACCCTTTAAGGACTTAGCTGGTGGTGCAGTGGTTAAGAATCCGCCTGCCAGTGCAGGAGACACGGGTTCAAGCCCTACTCCGGGAAGATCCCATATGCCGTGGAGCAACTAAGCCCGTGCGCCACAGCTACTCAGCCTGCGCTCTAGAGCCTGTGAGCCACAACTACTGAGCCCTTGTGCCACAACTACTGAAGCCTATGTACCTAGAGCCCCTGCTCTGCAACAAGCCACTGCAATGAGAAGGCTGCACACCACAACAAAGAGTAGCCCCCACTCGCCGCACCTAGAGAAAGCCCGCATGCAGCAACAAAGACCCAAAGCAGCCAAAAATAAAATAAAGGGCTTCCCCAGTGGCACAGTGGTTAAGAATCTCCTGCCAATGCAGGAGACACAGGTTCAAGCCCTGGTCTGGGAAGATCCCACCTGCCACGGAGCAACTAAGCCCGTGCACCACAACTACTGAGCCTGCACTCCAGAGCCCGTGAGCCACAACTGAAGCCCGCATGCCACAACTACTGAAGCCCGTGCACCTAGAGCCTGTGCTCTGAAACAAGAGAAGCCACCGTAGTGAGAAGCCTGCGCACCGCAACAAAGAGTAGTCCCCACTCGCTGCAACTAGAGAAAGCCCACACGCAGCCACGCAGCCAAAAATAAATAAATAACTTTATTAAAAAAATAATAAAAATAAAAATAAATAAATTTTTAAAAATAGATATTTATAGTAGAAAATACTTAAGTAATGCTTTCTAGATGCTAGGCGGTATTCTCAGGACTTCACTCGAATAACATTAATTTCATTCTCATAGAACCTATAAAGTACCCCATTTCACAGATAAGGCAATGGAGGCACCGAGAAGTTAAATGACTTGCTCAAAGTCATTCATCCAGATTGGTTGAACCTGGATTTTGACCTAGCCAGTGGGGCTCTAGTTTCCATGCTGATAACTACTGCCTTTCCATTTTTATCTTACATGTTACATAGCTAAGGCTGAGAGCATTGGATAGGAACTGTACTGTTTCCTTATATATGTCTTATATTTATGCGGTATTCATGTTTATCATTGATTAAAGAATGTCTTTTCATTATCAGTGACTGCTATAATAGAAAATGAATATGGAAAAATATTGCAGAAATGTGTTTAAAACTAGCCATGGTTAGAGTTATTAAATTGCAGAAAGTTAGAACTAAAGAAGACCTTAAATGTCACTCATTTTCAAATTTGTCATTTTACAAATGAGCAACTGAGGCTCTGACAGGTCAAGTGACAGTCTGTGGTCACTTAAAATGTTAGTTCTCATGCCAGTTTGAAGTTCTTTCTCTTGAGCAGAATGTTTTCAAATAAGTAGTCCAGAGGACACACTTTTTCAACCCCTCCCTTTCCTGCTTGCTTTTTACTAAGGAAGCATAGATTGCTATGGTGATAGCACTATATAAATAATAAATGGAACAGAAAATAAACCAGACAGAAGGGAGGAGGGCAATGGTCTCTTCACCTCCTAGGGTTTAACGATTAAGCTGTGCGTCCTGTGGAGACAGAAACAATGACAGAAGCCATTTCACCATCATTTATCAATAGGTGCTTTCAGATTTTAAGATTATTGAACTTATTGTATTAACTACAGCTGTACTATTTATTTGAATAAAGAAATAAACTCTGCCTGCAGTAGTAATTTTGTTTTTTACGTTTGTTGTTGTCTCACTTGAAATAGATGACAAAAGGAGACTTAACACAAACATTTAATATCCACATGTCAGTTTTTGTAATGGACATTACTGTTTCATGCATTCACTCAACAGGTGTTTATCCCTTTCCTGCCAATGCCAAGGACTGTTCCATGTGCCCGATATAGAGTGATATTTAGATAAATAAATATAGAGTGTACTCTCGGGAAGTAACAACCATCAGGAAAGATAAAATAGGACTGAGGGGATAGAGAAACTACTTTTGATAGGATGGTCTGAGCAGACCCCTTTGGAGAGGTGACATGCAATAGACCTGGCTGGATTCAAGGGCTGATCTCTAAGAACGTCTGGGAAAGTGTATGGAGTGTATCAGAAATAGGAACAAGCAGGAAGGCCAGTGTGACATGAGTGAGTAAGAGAGCAGGAAAACCAAGGCAGACACTCACTGAGGTGTCCAGGAGCCAGACTAGAGAGAGGCTTGGAGGCCACTAAGAATTTAGGAGTTTCTTATAAAATGGGACTGGTCCATTTGGGTCCAATAGCAGGCAGAGCTGAATTAACCTGACTTCAGATTTCTCAAGTTGAGTATGAAGTACAAGAAAAAAGTCCCATTGGCAGCCCAGAAATGATGATGAATTCTAAAGGCAGAAAACAAATGGCCGCTGACTGACAAAGAAATGTGAAAAGGCAAAGCATATGAGGTCTACTGGACAGAGATCTCAGAAAAGAAAAAAAACGAAACAGTTCAAACATTTGGAGCAAGAGCAAATAGTCACTTGGGAGCCCTGAAGGCGCTCCCATCCCAGAATCAACAAATGCAAAGAGAAGTAGACCACAGAAATTAATTTAGCAGCTGCTTTCAGACCACCTGGGGGAATTGTGTCCCTTACTCTCTTCCACTGCCTGTGTATTCAGCGTAGCTGGCACTGATTTCTTTTGGCTTAGGCTAAAACTTCAAGAACGTCTCTCTAAATAAAGTAGGATTACAACTCCCAGACTTTGGATCTGAGAGAGATGCAAAGGGGAACTTGAAGGTATCTCAGAGCTGCTGCAAGAGATACAAGGGAGAAGGGAAGAAAAATACACCAAGAAACCCAGGTATAAAATACATTAAACCCTCCACTGCCCACATAAAGCCCTCCTTATATAGAATACTGTAGGGGTAACTAGCCAAACTGCCTCCTCCCTGCCCATCAAGCATGTCTTGATTTTTAACATATATCATCTCTTTTTTTTTTTTTTAACATCTTTATTGGAGTATAACTGCTTTACAATGGTGTGTTAGTTTCTGCTGTATAACAAAGTGAATCAGCTATACATATACATATATCCCCATATCCACTCCCTCTTGCGTCTCCCTCCCTCCCACCCTCTCTAACCCACCCCTCTAGGTGGTCACAAAACACTGAGCGGATCTCCCTGTGCTATGTGGCTGCTTCCCACTAGCTATCTATTTTACATTTGGTAGTGTATATACGTCCGTGCCACTCTCTGACTTCGTCCCAGCTTACCCTTCCCCCTCCCCTGGTCCTCAAGTCCATTCTCCACATCTGCATCTTTATTCCTGTCCTGCCCCTAGGTTCAGCTCTCAGTCAGTCCCCCATCCATAACTCTGAGGGATGATGGACGGAGGTTAGAGGATGCAGAAATGCTATAATAAAATATTTCAGAGAAACTAAGCCAATAAGCCAATGTGAATTAAATTAACATCAGACTTCTCATCAGCAATCCTTTCTGCTAGAAGATAAAGAAATGATGTCTTCTAAATTGTGATGGAAAAATTATTGAGAGTGTGCTTGTACATTTCCAACCAAACTGTCAATTATTGGTTAATGCAAAATAAAGGCCTTTTGTCTATATTCAAGGACTGAAAAGAACTCTTCACTTATTTATCCTGTAGGAAAAAGAAAAGCAAGAAAAGATCTATTTAAGCAGAATAATAAGGGACCTTAGGAAAGAAGATGATATGGGTTACAAAAACATTGACAAGTGAATATGCCCAGAAAAAGCTAAGATGGTAAGAAAAAAGAAAAGAAATCTCCTAGCTTTGATGAATATTCACTTTCAAGTGACCTGTTTTCAAAGATATGGGGTTCTATTTCTTTTTCCCTGAGTCCAATCAAAGTAATTAATTCTGCTGTGAATCTGCATACAAGCATACCTCAGAGACATTGTGGTCCTGGGTCACTGCAATAAAGCAAATACTGCAATAAAGCAAGTAGCACGAATTTACTGCTTTCCCAATGCACATAAAAAGTTAGTGTGGTCTATTAAGTGTGCAAAGCATTATGTCTAAAAAACAATGTACATACATAATTTAAAAATACTTTATTGCTAAAAAATGCTAACCATTATCTGAACCTTCAAAGTTCTAGTCTTTTTGCAAGCGTAACATCAAAGATCACTGATCACAGATCATCATAACAAATATAATAATAATGAGAAAGGTTGAAATACTGTGAGAATTACCAAAATGTGACCTAGAGACACAAAGTGAGCAAATGCTGCTGGGAAAAAAATGGTGCTGATAGATGTAGTGTTGCCACAAACCTTCAATTTGTAAAAACACAACATCTGCAAAGCTCAATAAAGCAAAGAGCAATAAAATGAGGTATGAGGTATGCCTGTAATCATGATACTGTAACTGGTATTTATTGACTTATAATCAACTTACGGGAAAATCTAGGAAAATAATTATAATTACTAAACTAAATGCAAGCTTATAAACTTTTATCATATAATAGTAAGCTAACGGGCTTCCCTGGTGGCACAGCGGTTGAGTCCTCCTGCCGATGCAGGGGACGCGGGTTCGTGCCCTGGTCCGGGAAGATCCCACATGCCGTGGAGCGGCTGGGCCTGTGAGCCATGGCCACTGAGCCTGAGCATCCGGAGCCTGTGCTCCGCAACAGGAGAGGCCACAACAGTGAGAGGCCGGCGTACCGCAAAAAAAATAATAATAATAATAAGCTAACAAAAATCAGCAGGTGAAAGAAATGTCAAATGGGGGAAACAAATTAAAGATGCATTTCCTTGTCTTTTATTGTAGGAATTCAAATAAAATTTAATGTCAAAATTGATGGATTAAAAAAAGAGAAGAAAAGTTACAAAGTTAGACCAGAAGAATAAAATCATGCTAAACTCTGGTAAGATAATCTGGAAATAGGGTAGGATGAGGGCACTACCCTCAGTAGTATTTGTCTGTATGTCATCATGTGCATTCACTACTTTAATAATATATATAAGCTATTTTAAAAGTTTCGCTATTTCTATTATTTATTTCCAATCCTTTTGTAAAAATTCTTAAGGAAAAACAAAGACTTTAACCAGCCAATTCATCTTCTCAAGAAGAACCAGTTGGTCCTTGTGTACTTACTAGTATAAGCAATGTTGCTAAAAGCTAACTATGCTGACAGCATTCTCTCTTTTAACAAATGTTCTAAACCAAAAATCAAAAGATGGCATCCCAGGGAAGGTTTGGTGTGCAAAAATGTTTTATTTAGCCATCATAGATTTTGCTTGCTTATTTGTTCTTAACTGAAATGTCACTAACATTTAAAAGTTCACATAAAATTCCATATTCTGGCATATCTTGCAAACTCAGAAAGCTTTACAAATGTCATTTATAGGCTCCTCCTGGCAACAAGTGACTGGAACCCACAGACCCCAAAACCCATTGGTTTGGTTGGAGTGGCGACATTTAACTTATACATTCATCAGAATCACTTGGAGGGCCGGTTCTGGGTAGACAGCTGGACCCCATCCTCAGAGTTTGTGATTCTCTAGGTCTGGGGTGAGGGAACAAAGGAATTTATATTTCTAACAAGTTCTCAAGTGATGCTGCAGTTCAGGGGACCACACTTTGAGAACCATTGGATTAGGCCATGTTCTCATGGTAGTCACCAGTACCCTTAACCTTTCTGAGTCACTCACTTGTGTCATCTAGCCGGCCACTAAGTTTGTGCTTCCTGCTTCAAATCTTACTTGCGGTCATTTTTCTAACGAATAGGCAGTATTCCTCATTTGGGAAAAGCCCTTCCTTCAGAACTAAGGGGACCTACCAAATATTTGGTCTTATTTGAGCATATAGCCTCAAAGTAACCTTTGTTGGGTTTTTTTTTTAAGCATTTTTATTTTAAAAAGTTAGTTAAAAGAATAACTATACTCTCTTGATTTTCTTCTATATATCCTGGCTTATCTTCATTCATGTAAAGCTGGATGTGCCAGACTCTAGTTGCCATTACATCTGGATTCATGGCCCTGCCCTGATCCTCCTCCGGGCAGACCTTGGGTGCCTTGGGTTACAGACTCCATTTGTCTATGCCTCAGCTTTCTTACCCACAAAAGGGAGGATGGAATATTTATGGTATGATGGCGGTAGGATTGATAGAGCTGATGGCCACAGAGCTTCTAGCTGAATGCTCAGTACCTATCATTGTAACTATGAAGTTGAGGATTCTGATAATGGTGGTGTTGTTCAATCTCCATTCATGTAGCAAATGTGTATTTTCCTGACTATATAATAATAATATTACCAAGCAATATTGAACTTGTTTTGTATAGAAGGATTTCTGGTTCCTTGGTTTGCCACAGGCAAATTTAACACTTCATGAATCAACCCAGTGACAGTGGGGAACTCTAGTATTGCATAATAGAGTGCACATTTGTAAGGAATCAGAAAAATAGGAACTAGCAGAAATAGTAAACAGAGATTGGCATAAAGCAATACAAATAAACTTGGTGACTGCTACTGTATATAACTGAGACCAAATGGTATGGACAGCCAAATTTCTCTCCATTTTACTTCTGAGAGCAGAAAGGTTGGGGAGAAAGCAAATCTCCAGCCAACCTCATGGGTGTTCAGTAAGTGGCCAGGATCTTTCAAGGACATGATAACAAACATTGGAATAACTAGTAATATCCAGATGTTTCAATTGTTTTCCAGTCACAGATATATTGTGTGAAAAGATATGGAAAAAACAGTGGAAGTGAGCAGGAATACAGAGAAGGTGGAGAAGTATCAGAAGTATTTGAGGTCATGAAGCATAACTATGAGTTCCATTCTGATCTAGGGGGCATGACTTTTCAGTTTTACTTTAATTTTACTTTTGTTGAGACTAGCAATTTATAAGTTGCGGGGAATATGCTAAATAGTGACATTATTAGTGCATCTTTCTTAAAGACCTTTAAAAGTATTTTAAATCACATTATGCATGTTAAGTCTTTGGGTAGAGATGCTACATTTAGCTTCCAAATGGCATTGTATAAAACAAAAGGCATAATAATAAAAGTCTCCTTAGAATTTGCTCATTTTCCTGCACCGCTGTGTTTAGAAAAGATATGTTTCAAGCTTATTCAGCAAGACTATTAATGTTTAGTGTTTTAGCAATATAATTATCTGGGTTGTGTGGAATGACGAAAGAACACACTATTCTGAGGATATTTCCCTCTATCTGGATTTGAATAGTACTTGAATAGGGCATCAAGATCATTAGAATCACTTTGTGACTAATTTACTCAGGCTGAGAGAAATTTTGATGAAGCCAAGTGCTTATTTTTACCCAGTGCTGAACATGGGTTGTAAATGAGAAGCCTCCTTATTAGACACATTGAAACAAACAAACAGCATATAAGAATACTAGTTCATGTATCAGAAGACCTGAATTGTAGCCTTGGCTCTACGGACCTTAATGTTCTCATCAATGAAATGAGGGTTTTAAAATAAGTGATTTCTAAAGACCCTTCCAGTGATAAAGTTTTTGATACGAAGTGGACATCAATTATTTTCAACGTATTTCATCAATTATTTTCAATGTATTGCAAATATCTAATGATGATTGTGAAAGAATGTAAGCTGACCTCTCTAAAACTAGGGTATTTATTGAACTTGGAAAAAAAGTTAATGTTCCTGTTTGCAATTCTAACTTAAAAGGACGGAGTTATCTAAAAATAACAACAAATGTATTGGAAGTTGAATAAGTCCTAGAAATCTGATGTACAACATTGTGCCTACAGTAAATACTATATTGTACACTTAAAAACTGTTAAGACGGTAGTTACCTGTTGTGTTCTTTCCACAATAAAATAAATTTTTTTAATGAGAGCAAATGCTGATAGTTTTTACCAAGATACAGATCTTTCACTACTTATAATAGTGGATGTGACAGAGATTATGGTAAAAAGAGTTACAAAAGCCTCACTCACTATGCTTGCTTATTAACATCGCATATAGAATTATTATTATTTTTTAAAATTTATTTTTATTTTTGGCTGCGTTGGGTCTTTGTTGCTATGTGCGGGCGTTCTCTAGTTGCAGCGAGCGGGGACTACTCTTCATTGTGGTGCACGGGCTTCTCATTGCAGTGGCTTGTCTTGTTACGGAGCACGGGCTCTAGGGCACGTGGGCTTCAGTAGTTGTGGCTCACGGGCTCTAGAGCACAGGCTCAGTAGCTGTGGCGCATGGGCTTAGTTGCTCCAGGGCATGTGGGATCTTCCCGGACCAGGGCTCGAACCTGTGTCCCCTTGCATTGGTAGGCAGATTCTTAACCACTGCGCCACCAGGGAAGTCCCACATATAGAATTATTGCTCACAACTCAGTCTTTTTTCTTCTTCAACAACTGTTCACAGGGAACTCCCCAGGAACCTCAGGTACAGACTGAATGTGACCTTGGCAGTGAGGAACAGGTGGTCTTAATGAAGTTCGTAAAACTTGCTTGGAGATACCATTTCAAATGGCATGTTGCCACATTTGCTGGGTCATGAAATAAATTTAGTGGGTTGCAACCAGAATTTGGAAATTAAATAGAATAAAAGAGAATTTTTAAAATCACAGTACACTACACAGGTATGTAAATGTATCTTTAGTTTTGCAAAACATTTTTTTTTCAAATACAGTTGCCCTTTTGTATCTGAAGATGCGAAACCCACAGATACAGAGGAGGGCGTCTGTATTCATTTCACTATGTCATTTTATATAAGAGATTTGAGCATCTGTGGATTTTGGTATCCATGGAGGGTGGAGGGGGAGTGGTTCCTTGAACCAATACCCCAAGGATATTGAGGAAGGACTGTATGAGTGTGTGATGTATATGGGGGGATGGTACCGATGATAACAATATTTCTTATTGTGGATCTTAGACAAAAGTACTCTTGAAAAGTACTCTTCTTAATAATTAAGTGGCGTTGAACATGCATGAATTAGTCACTAAATAAATACAATATCAGCTAGTATCTAATTCGTGATGGTCAGTTTGAGTTCCACATCTCTAATATACTGTGTTCAATCATTCAGTTAACATCCAAACCCAGTAGCGAGCCCGAAACTCTTTCTCAAAAGAAGCATAGTTGCTTGCCATAGAGAAGTTGGCTTTGCTCGAGAGCTGTAAGGGGCACTGATCTCTTATGGGGCTTGCTGCAATGTACACAGCAGGCCGATCAGCAGAGACTCTGTACCTGCTAGATCAGAGGGACTGAACTGCGGAGCCATGTGCATTGCAGGATGACTACTGGAGAGTCTTCTCTTGCTCTGAGCACCAGTGAAAGTTGGCAGCTTTTCTGGCCACCTGGTAAAAGGGTCAAAGCAGGACACCAAATGTGGCAGAAATTGCCTCCAATTTCTAAAGGGCCTCGCCGATAAAGTTTTCTTTTTCCAGTTTTTCTGTGTCTTTGTGTTTTAAGCATGTCTCTTGTAAACAGTATATAGATGGAATTTTAAACATCTGTTCTAATAATTGCTTTCTTTTAAAAGGGAAATGTATATATTTATATCCATCACCATATTTCAATTATCTTTACGATCTTATGTTCTTATTCATTTCTTGGAACTCATTTTTATTTGTTGGTCAACACTGAATGAAGTCTGTGTAAGTCTACCCAGCAAACTGTCAGAATCTGGGTTTTCTAGTACGTGCATCATTATTGGCAAACTGATCTAAAGTTATGGTTTTTTTCACACTTTGAACACTCTAAAATTTCATTTTCATACACATTACTGAGATTGTTCCTAATGTATTTTCAAAAGAGTTCTGTAATTCTTTTGTGTGGGCATTTTCCCTCCAGATTTGGACATGACTCCTGAGGGCATGTTGAGATGTCAATATATTAGATTTTGACAAAACGGGAGGTAGAATTGGCTTCCCTTTGGAAGGTGATTAGGTAAGGAAATGATAGTGTTCTGAAGCTAGAAGAGGCACTGACTAGTGAGGCAAAAGGGGGACAACGGTGGGAGGGGAAGGAGGAGTAGCTACTTTCTTAGGTAGAGAAGACTCGGAGGTGGTGAAGTTGAGTTCTCTAGTTAGTCTTCTGATTTTCTTCTACATCCTCACTTTAATTCTCAAGGCCCCATTTGTTCCAGATCAATCCTCTTTTACATAAGAAATCTCTCCAGGTAAACTCTGAGCTTGATTTTGAGTTTCTTTTTTTAGCTTGTTAGTTACGTCTTAAGAAATTCTTTCACTATGATAGTAGAAATTCTCCTAGAAATCTATCTTCTATTTCTGGCGATATGATGGTTTAGCTGCCTGAAGTAACATTCCCAGTACAGAACAGGAAAAAAGACTGGATCAACTAAACACACACACACACACACACACACACACACACACACACACACACATCACCTTTCTATAGGCATGCATAAGCTAGTTGGAAAGTAAGGTGAATTCTTAGATGCAAACTACACAGGTGTTTGCCTTTGGGGTATCTGAAAATTCTTGACAGGTTAGAGCTTGAATTTTAATGTCCTATGTAACAGGCAAGAGACAAAACTAGGGCACCCCCAATGTCTGAAGTCAAAACAGGGATGTCATTGTATAAGTCAGTGCCCCCAAAGCAATCCCTTCAATGGGTTAACTAAAAACATTCTTGCTGAAAAATAATATTTTGCCTGCCTCAGCCATCACTCTGGATGGTGGTGGTGGAGAAAGGTGGGGAGGTAAGGGGAGGCTTCTAATCATAAGGCAGCCATCATGTGGATTTAGGGCAGAATATCTGATGGATTCAAAAAGTCTTAAGCTGAATATTTAAAGCTATCCTGCTAGTGCCCTCAACTGCCTAAAAGAAAAAACCAAGTGCATTAATTTCAACCTCAGACCTCAAGGAATTCCAATAGATAAAGGTCCAAGAAACATACGCCCATGAGTATAAAATCACAGAATAACCCAAGAAGCAAGCTACTGAAAGTCAGCTGAAATGAAAATTTCAGAATTAAACATGTAAGAAATTTTTAGAATTATCATATAGAAATATAAGATAACTATGTTTAGTATGTTCAAAAAGCATATCAAACTGACAAAAGAACAAATGACTATAAAAAATGATGAGGAGCATTTAAATATCTGCATAAAATTTCCAGAAACAGAAAATATTATAATATATATTAGGAACTCAGAATGTGTTAAATTCAATGAATTTGTTAAGAATACAATGAATGTGTTAAATAGCAGATTAGACACAAGTAAAAATGGAATTGATAAATAGCAAGACAGAACTGAAGATTACACAGAATATACTGCAGAGAATCAAAGAGACAGAAAATATGAAAGTGAGGTTAACTTTTATGGGGATATAGTAAATTGGTCTGGTATATGTCTTATCGGAGTTTTAGGATGAGGGACTGGAGAACATGGTAAGGAGGCAATATTCAGGGCCACTAAGACTGAGGAGTTCCAATATTGATGAAAGACGTCAGAATTCAGTCTTAGGTAGCCCAACAAGGATAAACAAACAAAAATTTTTGTCATTGTATTATAAAATTGCAGAATACCAAGAAGAAAAAAGATCTTAAAGGCATCCAGAAAGAAATTACTGATAACCTATAAAATAATAAGAATTATAACCAATTATTAAGTTCTACAAAACAACAAATAAGCCAGAAGATAAAGATAATGTCTGTAAACGTTAAGAGAAAGTAACTATCACTCTAGAATTATATTCCCAGGGAAACACTTGTTCAAGATTGAAAGTGATATAAAGACCATTTTATAAAACCAAAAGCTGAGAATTTTAATACTAACATACATTGCCAAGGGAACTTCTAAAGGATATACATGAGAACTATAGAAAATGATTTAAGAAGGAAGATATGAGATGCAAGGACTGGTGAGCAAAGAAAATAGAAACGTGGGTAAACCTGACCGAACATTGACTATAGGGAACAATAATAATATCTAATGTGGGGTCTAAACAAACAAATAAAATATAACTAAAATATTGGAGGGCTGAGAATATGGAAAAAATGGGCCAAATAGCAACTACAAATAAATCTACCTTAAACAAGTGGAAAAAGACTAAAATTTCCCAAAAAAGGCAAAGATGGGCAGGATGAGTTTAAATACCCATACATTTTATTTCACTTAATCTAATATACTGAATTAGAGAGGTACTATTATTTTATGGACTACTAAGAAAGAAAAATGAAACACTACATATTAAACTATGACACTGTGTTTTAATGTTAATCCTCTGAATTAGCCACACCAGCCTTTTTGCTTTGAAATATTTTTTATCTATTCTGAGAGACTTGGGATTGTTTCCACCTTCAGTTGCATTTATTACTGTGATGTACAATCCTTTTGCATGTATTTAAGAAACAACACATAACAGCTTTGTTTTCTTGTAAGTATCATTCTGAAGCCACTTCTTATTGATAAAACATTTGACATCTCAATAAGATATAATTTTAAATTTGTAAGAATGTCATAACATATTTTCAAAATACACAGAAGAGGAAATTGATGAATTTACCACCGTATTAGAAAATTAACATAACTGCTTCAATAATTTATAGTTCAATCAGAAAAGAAATCAACAAGGATTGACATGATATGAAAAATACAATGATAAAATTTGCTCAAATGGATATACATAAATAATTGTATTCCCAGACTGCAAAATACATGTTATTTCAAGGATACATGAAATATTTTCAAAAACTGATCAAGTGATGCACAATAAATCAAGCATCAACAAATTTCAAAGAATCAATATTTTATAGAGCATGTTCTGTTTTTTAAAATGTACTTAATACAATAAGAAAAAAAACAAAAATTCATTCAGATAAAATTTAAAAATCACTACTTCATAATTCAGAGGTCAAAAAAATAAAAATACAAACTAGAAAATACTGAGTATCAAAGAATAATAATTATTTTACCTATCATTAACATGTATGTGCCTGACAACAGAGCATCAAACTATGTGAGGCAAAAACTAAAAGAATTGCAAAGAGAAGTAGATGAATCTGCTTTCAGAGTTGAAGACTTCAAAACCCCTGTCTCAGAAATGGGTGGTTTCAGCAGCTACAGAGTCAGTAAGGACACAGTTGAATGCCATCAGTCAACTGGATATAACTGACATCTATAGACTACTTCAACCAATAACAACAGAATATATATTCTACTCAAGCTCACATGGAACATTTGCCAAGACCACATTCTGGCATATAAAACACACTCAACAAAATTAAAAGAATAGAAATCATACTATGTCTCCTCTCAGACCACCATGGAAACTAGAAATCAATAACAGATAACTGGAAAATCCCCAAATACCTGGAGATTAAACAATGCACATCTAAATAATACATGGGTCAAAGAAGAAATATCAAGATAAATTTTTAAATATTTTGAACTAAATGAAAATACAACTTATCAAAGTTTGTGGGATGCAGCAAAAGCAGTGCTTAGAGGGGAATTTATGGCATTGAATGATATACAAGAAGAAAGATCTAAAATCAATAATCTAAGCTTCCACCTTAGGACACTAGAAAAAGAAGAGTAAGTGAATTCCAAAATAAATACAAGAAAAGAAATAATAAAAGAGCAGAAATCAACAAAGTTGTAAACAGGACATCAATAGAGAAAATCAGCAAACCCCAAAACTGGTTTTTTACAATGCTCAATACAATTGATAAAACTCTAGCCAAGACAACTAAGAAAAAAAAAGAAAAGACACAAATTAGTAATATCAGAAATGAAAGAGGGGGGCATCATTACAGATCCCACGGACATTAAAAGGATAATGAAAGAATACTATGAAGAACTCTATGCCCACAAATTTGATAACTTAGATGAATGGACCAATTCCTTGAATGACACAATCTGTCAGAACTCATGCAAGAAGAAACAGACATCAGAATGGTCCTATATCTATTGAAGGAGTTGAATCAATAATTAATAACCTTCCAAAACAGAAAGCACCAGGCCCAGATGGGCTCACTGGTGAATTCTACCAAACATTTAAGGAAGAATTTATACCAATTTTCTAGAAGCTTCCAGAAGATAGAGAGAATACTTCATAACTCATTCTATGAGTCCACTATTACCTTAATACAAAAACCAGACAAAAACATTATAAGAAAAGATAACTGCAAATCAATATCTTTCATGAACATAGATGCAAAAACCCTCAAGAAAATGTTAGCACATTAAATCCAACTGTGTGTAGAAATAATTATACACCATGACTAAGTGGGATTTATCCCAGGTATTCAAGGCTATTTCATCATTCAAAAATCAATTACTGAAATCCATCATGTCAATAGGCTAAAAAAGAAAAATCATATCAATAGTTGAAGAAAAACATTTGACAAAATCCAACACCTTTTCATGATTAAAAACTCTCAGTAAACTAGCAATAGGGGGGAATTTTCTCAACTTGATAAACGCTATTTACAAAAACCCTACAGTTAACATCAAACTTAATGGTGAGAAATTCAAAGCTATCCCATAAGATCAGGTACAAAGTAAGAATATCCCTTCTCACCACTCCTTTCCACCATTATACTAGAAATCCTTGCTAATGCAATAAGGCAAGAAAAGGAAAGTAAAGCTACACAGATTGGGAAGGAAAACAAAAAACTCTCTTTGTTCACAGACAACATGATCATCTATGGAGAAATTCTGAAAGAACTGACAAAAAATCCTGGAACTAATAAGCGATTGTAGCAAGGTTGCAGGATACAACTTAATATACAAAAGTCAACTACTTTCTTACATACCAACAATGAACAAATGAATTTGAAAATAAAAACAATGCCATTCACATTTGCACCCCCAAAAATTAAATATTTGGGTATAAGTCTAACAAAATATGTATGAGATCTGTATATAGAAAACTATAAAATTCTGATGAACAAAATCAAAGAAGAACTAAATAAATGCAAAGGTATTCCATGTTCATGGATAGGAAGACTCAATATTCTGAAGATGTCAGTTCTTCCCAACTTGATCTATAGACTCAATGTAATCTCAATCAAAATCCCAGCAAGTGATTTATGGATCCAACTAACTGATTCTAAAGTTTTTATAGAGAGGCAGAAGACCCAGAATAGCTAACACAGTATTGAAAAGAGAAGAACAAAGTTGGAGGACTGCCACTACCTGACTTCAAGACTTACTACAAAGCAATAGTAATCAACATAAAGTGGTATTGGCAAAAGAGGAGATAAATAGATCAATGGAAGAGAATAGAAAGCCCAGAGACAGATTGCCACAGATATGGTCAACTTATCTTTGACAAATGAGCAAAGGCAATACAATGTAGCAAGGATAGTCTCTTCAATAAATGTTGCTGGAGAAACCAGACATCCACATACAAAAAAATGAATCTAGACACAGACCTTACTCCTGCCACAAAAATTAAATCAAAATGGATTATAGATATAAATGTAAACCACGAAATGATAAAACTCCTAGAAGATAACACAGGAGAAAAACCAGATGACTTGGGATTTGGCAATGACTTTTTAGATATGATGCCAAAGATACAATCAATGTAAGAAAGAACTGGTAAGTTGGACTTCATTAAAGTTAAAAATTTCTGCTGTGTGAAAGATTCTGTCAAGAGAATGAGAAGACAAGTCACAGGCTGGGAGAAAATATTTGCAAAAGATATATCTGACAAAGGACTGTTATTCAAAATATATAAGAACTCTTAAAACTCAACAGTAAGAAAATAAACAACCCAATTAAAAAATGGACTAAAGACCTTTAACGGGCCTCACCAAAGAGGCATGCAGATGAAAAATAAGCATATGAAAAGATGCATCACATCATGTGTCATCTTGGAAATGCAAATTAAAACATACTCTTACCATGTGATCCAGCAATCATGCTCCTTAGTATTTAAACAAAAACCTGAACGTGAATGCTTATAACAGCTTTATTCATAATTGCCAAAACTTGAATGCAATCCTCAGTAGGTGAATGAATAAATAAACTGTAGTCCATCCAGACAATGGAATAGTATTTAGTGCTAAAAAATAAATAAGCTATTAATCTATGAAAGGACATAGAGGAAACATAAATGGGTATTACTAAGTGAAAGAAGCCAATCTGAAAAGGCTACATAATGTATGATTCCAATTATATGTCATACTGGAAAATGCAAAACGATGTAGACAGTAAAAATATCAGTGGTTTCCAGGGCTTTGGTGATGGGATGAGTAGATGGAGCACAGAAGACTTCTAGGGCAGTGAAAATACTCTGTATGATACTATTATGATAGACTCATGTCATTTTATATTTATCCAAACCCACAGAATGTACAACACCAAGAGTAACCCTAATGTAAACTATGGCCTTTGGGTGATTATGATGTGTCAATGTAGGTTCATCAACTGTAACAAATGTACCACTCTGGTGGAGGATACTGATGACAGGGTAGGTTATGCATGTGTGGGGGCAGGTGGTAATATAGGAAATCTCTGTATCTTCCCTGCAATTTTGCTGTGAACCTTAAACTGCTCTAAAATTTTAAAATCTTACACAAAAATGTAATTCTACCTATCACAGTTTGAGGTATAGAGCTAAGGTAATATTACAGGAAAATATATCTCCTTAAGTATCTATATCAGAATACAAAAAATCTGACAATTCATTAATTACCTAGTTAAAGATTTGTGTCCAGCTAGAGGAGTGGGATAGGGAGGGTGGGAGGGAGAGGCAAGATGGAGGAGATTATGGGGATATCTGTATATCTATAGCTGATTCACTTTGTTATAAAGCAGAAACTAACACACCAGTGTAAAGCAATTATACTCCAATAAAGATGTTAAAAAATAAATAAAATAAAATAAAAGGCAAAAAAACAGAAAGGAAATAGATTTTAAAAAATTAAAAATAAAAAGTACTTTCATAGAAATCAGAAGGGTAATCTTAAAGTAAGAGCAAAAGTTAAGGAGACAGAAAACAAATAGAATCAAAAGATAGTTCTTTGAAGAGATTATTGCATATAATAAATTTAGAAAGAAGACTTAACTGCATATGAATCAGATACTAAAATGATTAGAAGGAATATTATGGACAATATTTAGCCAATACATTTGAAAACTTGGTTAAAATGAAATAACTTTAGAAAAATATGACAAATCGAAAGTAGCTGAAGAAGAAAGAGAAAACATTAGTGTTCTAATAATAATAAAAATTCTTCTCATGAATAAGGTATCAGGTGAAGATGATTTTACAGGTGAGTTTTATCAAATATTCAAAAAACAAATAATATATTTTAACACAAAGTCTTCCACAAAAGAGAAAAAAAGAGACCATTCCCCTACTCAGTTGATGTGGGCAGTATAATGTTAGCACAAAAATCAAATAAGGAATATCAAAACAGGAAATATTAAGGACCAACCTCACACCTGAACATAGATGCAAAAATTCTAAATTAATATTAGCAAGCTCACTCGAGTAACGTTAAGCTTTGTCTTTAAAATCAGGAAGAAGTCATTGATGCCCCCTATAATCATTTCTTGTTTTGTTTTGTGTTTTTTTGTTGTTGTTCTTTTTGTGGTACGCGGGCCTCTCACTGTTGTGGCCTCTCCCATCGCAGAGCACAAACTCCGGACGCACAGGCTCAGCGGCCATGGCTCACGGGCCTAGCCGCTCCGCAGCGTGTGGGATCTTCCCGGACCAGGGCAAGACCCCGTGTCCCCTGCATCGGCAGGCGGACTCTCAACCACTGCGCCACCAGGGAAGCCCTATAATCACTTTTATTCTATTATCCTGGAGGTATTAGCTAGTGTAATGTAATAAGTGAAATAAGTATAAGAATTAGAAGAGAAGAAAGAAAACTTTTATTATTTTCTGATAATATAATTGTCCCTATACACAACCTCAATTTTCTGCAGATAGATTATTGGGAGAAGAGTAAAGTAAAATTGCCAGATATAAGGATAATATACTAAAGTCAGTTGAATTTCTGTATACCTATAAATAATAGAAATTTTAATTTCCAAAAGGATACTATTTATAATAGGAACCAAAAATATATGTAGCCAGGAATATGAAGTAAGAGAATACTATACTGAAAGAAATTAGTTAAGATCTGTATAAATGAAAATATATATCATGTTCATGGATCAAATGACTCAAAAAACTATTCCATTCTCCCTAAATGGATTAATAGATTCAATTTAAAAATTCCCATCAAAATTCCCAAAGAATCTGGAATTGGACAAGCTTGGAATTTGATAAGCTCTTTCTAAAAATTTATATGTAAAAACAAAGGATCAAGAATAGCTTGAATATTCATGAAGAGGATGGAGAAAGGGGAGGAGTAGAAGAAAAGGAGGAAGAAGAAAGTGTTTTACTAAAAATAAATCTCATTATTAAAAAATTTAATTAAGACAATGCAGTCCTGGTATAGAAGAAAAGACCAGTGGTACCAAGTGGAGGATAGGCCCAGCCTATCTGTATATGGCTATCTGATGTATGGCAGAGATAGAATTCCCAGTCAGTTGGGAACGAATAACTATTCACAAATAATGCTAGGACAATTTTCTATGAACATAAAATAAATTTTGAATTCTACTTTTCACTAACACACAAAAAATCATATCTGCTTAGACTCAAACTTAATTGTTAAAGACAGAACTTTGATGAAAGCATAGGAGAACACATCAGAGTAGGGAAGGATTTCTTAAATGAGGCATACAAAGTCCAAGTCATAAAGGACAGGATTAATATATTCAAATTCATTAAATTAAAGAACTTATTATTAAAAGACATTGTGAAAAGACAAACAGCAAACTAAGTCAGGAAAAGATTGTTTTCAAAATACTTAACCAAGAAAATCTTATATCCAGAATATGTAAGAATTCCCCCCCAAAATATGTAAAAGCAAATAATACATTAAAAAAAAGGAAAATATAAAAGAGACATTTGATAAAAGAAGAAGTATGGCTAGTCAACCTAACTAATAATTAAGGAAATACAAAAGAAAACAAAATAAGTTAATTCATATCTATGATATAGATAAAATCTTAAAAGATTGATAATTCCAAATATTGGAAATCATATGGTGGAACAGGAATTTTATAAAGAACCGGATATGAGGATATGAGTTGGTACACCAGTGGAAAACAACTAGGCATTACCTTGTAAAGTTGAGATCATGCTTACACAAAACCCAGCAATTCTATTCCAAGGAACGCAGCACAGAGAACTATTTCTAACTATATGCTTATCAGTTGATATATACAAAAATGTCAATAGAAGTAGGGTTTGAAATAGACAAGAAATAATCCAAATGTACATTGATGGGAGACTAGATAAATAAATCATCTTAAATTCATACACAGTAGACCCTTGAACAACATTAGTTTGAACTGCATGGGTCCACTTATACCCATATGTTTTTATACCTATATATATATATATATATATATTTTTTTTTTTTTTTTTTTTTTTTTTTTTTTTTTTTGCGGTACGTGGGCCTCTCACTGTTGTGGCCTCTCCCGTTGCGGAGCACAGGCTCCGGACGCGCAGGCTCAGCGGCCATGGCTCACGGGCCCAGCCACTCCGCGGCATGTGGGATCTTCCCAGACCGGGGCAGGAACCCGTGTCCCCTGCATCGGCAGGCGGACTCTCAACCACTGCGCCACCAGGGAAGCCCTACCCATATTTTTAATAAATAAATTAGAAAATTTTTTGAAGTTTGTGACAATTTGAAAAAAGCTCACAAACCACATAACCTAGAAACATCAAAAATAAGAAAAAGGTATGTCAAGAATGCATAAAATATATGTAGAAACGAGTCTATTTTGTCACTTAGATCATAAAATATATATAAATCTATTATAAAAAGTCAAAATTTACCAAAACGTATGCAATTACATCCCTTATATGGTGCCATGCCAAGTAGAGAGAAATGGTAAAGATGCAGTATTAAATCACGACTACATAAAATTGACTGTAGCACATACTCCACTACTGTAATAATTTTGTAGCCATCTCCCATTGCTATTGCAGTGAGCTCAAGTGTTGGGAATATCTGCTTAAAAGGCTCTGTGAGGCTAATCGTGTCCACGTGAGCAGTTTGTCTCTCCAGTAGATTGTGTATCACAGTAAAAAGTGATCTCTTGAGGTTCTTGAGTATTTTTCATCATGTTTAGTGCAGTAGCGAAAACCTTGGATAAAACCATGGGACCCATAGAAAGTGCCTCTAGTGATGTTGGAAGTGCTCCCAAGAAGCACAGAAAAGTCATGACATTACAAGAAAAAATTAAATTGCTTGCTGTGTACCATAGATTGAGGTCTGCAGCTGCAGTTGCCCGCCATTTCAAGATAAATGAATCCAGTGTGAGGACCACTGTCCAAAAAGGAAATTCATGAAGCCATTGCTGCAGCTATCCCAACAGGCGTGAAAGCTTTGCACTTTTTGTGAAATACTTTTTTATCTCATATTGAAAATGCAGCTTTATGTGGGTGCAAGATTACTATAGGAAAGGCATACCTAAAGACTCTAATATGATTCAAGAAAAAGTGAAGCCATCATATCACAACGTAAAGCAAAAGGAGGGTGAAGGATCTAAAGCTGGAGATAATTTTAGAAAGAGGTTTGGATTTAGAGATGCCAAGATATCAGGAGAAGCAGCTTCTGCTGACCAAGAGGCAGCAGATGAGTTTCGATGCCATTAAGAAGCCTCATTCTCATTGACGAGGAAGGATATCTGCCTGAATAGATTTTTAATGCAGACAAAAATGTCCTATTTGGGGGAAAAGAAAGCCACAAAAGACATTTATTAGTAAGGTAGAGAAGTAAGCACCAGGATTTAAGGCAGGAAGGGATAAGCTAACTCTTCAGTTTTGTGCAAGTACAGTTGGGTTTATGATCAGGACTGACCTTATCTGTAAAGCTGCTAACCTCCAAGCCTTGAAGGGAAAAGATAAACAGCAGCTGCTAGTCTTTTGGTTGGTTGTACAGGAAGAAGGCCTGGACAATGAAATCCTTCCACTGTATCAGTTCCATCAATGCTTTGTCCTTAAGGTCAGGAACTACCTTGACAGTCAATGACTGCCTTTAAAAGTTCTTGCGATACCAGCCACCCTGAACGCTGAGAGTTCAACACTGAAGGTGTCCAAGTGGTCTCATTGCCCCAACACAACACCTCTAATTCACCTTCTAGAACAGGGGGTCATAAAGACCTTTCAGACTCATTACACACGGCACTCTGTGGGAAGGACTGTCAATACTATGGACGGGAACCTTGATAGAGAGAACATCATGAAAGTCTGGAAGGATTACCCCATTGAAGATGCCACTGTGGTGTTATAGAAAAACCCAAGAAAGCCATCAGCCAGAGACAATAAATTCCTGCTGGAGAAAACTGTGTCCAGATGCTGTGCATGACTTCACAGGACAGAGCCAATCAAGGAAGTCATGAAGAGATTGTGGATATGGCAGAAAAAAAAATTGGGGGGGGGAGGGGGTGAAGGGTTTTAAGAAACGGATCTTGGAAAAATTCAAGAGCTAATAGATACCACACCAAGAGGAATGAACAGAAGATGACTTGACGGAGATGAGTCCTTCCCACCCAGGGCCAGACGATGAGGAAGAAGGCATAGGAGAGGCAGTGCTAGAAAACAAATTGCCTTCAGACAATCTGGCAGAAGAGTTTTGATGATTCAAGACCGCTTTTGACTTCTTTTAGGACGTGATATGGGCACTGAAACTAAAGCAAATGGTGGAAGAAGGACTGGTACCACAGTGAAACATTTTTTAGAGAAACGAAAAAGCAAAAAGTCAAACAGAATTCTGATGTATTTCTGTAAGGTTACACTGAGTGTGCCTGCCCCTCCTGCCTCCCCTCCCACCTCCTCCTTCCTTTCAGACTACTCAACGTGAAAACGATGAGGATGAAGACCTTCATCATCATCCACTTCCACTTCATTAATAGAAAATAATCATCACACAGTACAGTTAATAGTTATCTGTTGTATGTGTGTGTGTCCATGTGAAAATCTAATATACAGAAAGAACTGTATGAGAATTTTTGTGTCATCATCATTGCCTAAGTATTCATCGTGTGCAAGACTTGTATTGAAGTGGATAGCCTATCCTTATAGACATGTAAGAGAGTGATGTTTAGTACAAAATTTTAAATGTTTTAGTTTTCTTATTGTTTGATAACTTTGCTGTCAAAAAATTATGTGACCATATAGTATGGCTCTCTGGTAATTGGAGAAACTGCTTATCACAGGTGTTTTTTTAATGTAACGATATTTCCAATACTGTATTATGAATATGACTGTAATATCATATGCCATAAAAATTTTACACTGATTCATTCATTAGTGTATAGGCTAGGCTACCGTGAAGGAACTGTATCGATTACACAAGGCTACCATAAAACAATCACATTGCTACTTCTTCATTATCAGTGCATGAATTGCTATACCTGTAAATAAACATGAATTTCTTTTTCAAGTGACTTTTTCATTTTTGATGTCTGGTGTTAGTAATACATATAACATCTACAGTTTTTTGTATCATATAAGACAATATGGATGTAGATACTGATGGATAGATGATTCATCTTGCAGACAGATGATGTCGGTATCAATGAATACAGTAGAGTACTGTAAATGTATTTTCTCTTCCTATGATTTTCTTATTATCATTTTCTTTTCTCTAGCTTACTTTATTGTAAGAATACAGTATATAATATATATAAGATACAAAATATGTCTTAATCAACTATTTATGTTATCGGTAAGGCTTCTGGTCAACAGCAGGCTATTAGTAGTTAAGTTTTGGGGCAGTCAAAAGTTATACATGAATTTTCAACTGCGGGTGAGGGTCAGTGCCCCTAACCCCTGAGTAGTTCAAGGGTCAATTGTAGTCATATATCACACATTTTTGAAAGTAAATGAACCAGGCTATCAACATGGATGAAACTCAAGATATAATATTTTGGGGGAAAAAGTCACTAAAGTGCATGTAAAAGAATGAGTCATTGGGCTTCCCTGGTGGCGCAGTGGTTGAGAGTCTGCCTGCCAATGCAGGGGACACGGGTTCGTGCCCCGGTCCGGGAAGATCCCGCATGCCATGGAGTGGCTGGGCCCGTGAGCCATGACCGCTGAGCCTGCGCGTCCGGAGCCTGTGCTCCGCAACGGGAGAGGCCACAACAGTGAGGGCCCGCGTACAGCAAAAAAAAAAAAAAAAAAAAAAAAAAGAATGAATTATTATCAGCATATAAAAGTAAAAAGCAGAAAAAGATAACCAGCATTTTTAGGATATACATATGTGGCAAAACCATGAAGAATATCAAGGGAAATGTTAACGAAAGTTTTAGAATATTGACTCCCCAAAAAGATGGGCAGGAATGGAAATGTACTTGACCTGCATCTAATTTTCCAATTTTTAAGGCAGACGGTTTGTATATGCTTATTTCTCATATTGTTCTTTGTAAGATTGTACATATATGTCAAATAGTCCCTTTTAAAGTATATTTCACAATAGGACAATTATAAGAACTCTAATTTTATGTCTGAGTCAAGAATTTGAGCTTGATTTTATCTATATGATCTCAAAAATAGTCACCCTCTCCTGCAGTTCATCACTGAAAAAACTATTTAGTTTATCCTAAGTAATTCATCACTACAGTAAGTTCCCTACATATGAACCAGTTCTGTTCCGAGAGCACATTCATAAGTCCAACTTGTTCCTAAGTCCAACAAAGTTAGCCTACGTACCCAACTAACACAATCGGCTATATAGCACTGTACTGTAATAGGTTTATAATACTTTTCACACAAATAATACATAAAAACAAACACAAAAAATAAAACATTTTTAATCTTACATTCCAGTACCTTGAAAAGTACAGCAGTACAGTCCAACAGCTGGCATACAGGGGCTGGCATCGAGTGAACAGGCAAGAAGAGTTACTGACTGGAGGAGGGAGAGGAGGTGGGAGATGGTAGAGCTGAGGGATCGTCAGCAACAGGAGACGGAGGGCAGGCTGCACTTTCACTCACGCCTGACGCTGACGGCACAGGTTCTGGTTCCTCGCTGGAATCAATTCGATCTACCCTCTTGAAAAAAGGATCCAGTGATGTCTGGGTAGTAGCTCCTTTTTTCTCGTCATAGATGACACAGTAGCACTGGATTGCATTCTGAACGGCTGCTGCAACCTTCATGTACAGTTCTGTGTTCCGGTCCTGTGCCTCAAAAACTAACAGTGCCTCCTCAAATAAAGAAAATCCCCTTGCCATTTCCTGCACTGTGAATCTCTTCAGTTCTTCAGTTCCTTCTTCCTCTTGTCTCTCTTCATCCTTTCTCTGGGCCTTCAGTTCCATCAGGTCTTCATTAGTTATCTCCTCGTGTTGCACACAAGGAATTCAGTGAAGTCGTCCTCTTGCAGATCTAGCTCCAGCTACTCGCTGAGGGTCACTGAGTTGCTGAAGACCTCTTTGGACTCCTCATCCACCTTCTCAAATCCATGAAAATCATGAACAAACAGCAAGCAAAGGTTCTTCCAAATCCCATTCCCGCACGTTCACATCTTTGAAAGTTCATAACTTAAAGGTTTATATGTAGGGGACTTACTGTATTTAGGAGTGGTAGCCATTCTGTGTTGCTTTGGGGTGATCACTGCAAATAATTTATCACTGCGTGCTAGGGGCTGAAGTTCTAGAACATTTATGGGACTGTCCCTGGCTTCCACTGCATCTTAGACTTAACCGACCCAAATCCCTCATGTTTCCCGAAACTTTGTTTGAAACCTACTCTTAAATATCACCTCCCATATCATTCAGGGTTCTAACTAACCTGACACAATTGTTCTTACGTAAACATGCTGTTTGTCAACCTTAGCAAGATATGAAAGGAAAATAACTACATATTTTGAAAAGATGACACATTAACTTCCAAGGACATGAAAGAAATTTAAGAAATAGTATGAACTTCAAATAGGCCCTGGTAGAAACAGGGAAACTAGAAAATCATAAACAACTATAGATAAACATCTGCCAAAGTGAAAGACCTCATGGTTGACAGATTTAACAGCCTTTATAGATTTCTATCCTAATGGACTTGCTCTGACACCCTGAATAAATTGTAATCCACAATTACTGAAGCAGCTATGTCTCCTTGAAGTTATATTTTGAAAACAGGCATATCCAACTACGGCTAGAAACTGTTATTTTAAACAGTGAAAGGAAAGGCTAAGGATAATTCATTTAGGATAGACAAAGATTGGGATGTCTCAGTGTTACTTGAAAACACATATAGATTCAGTTAAGAACCAAATATTAACTTTTTTTTTTTCCTTTCTTAATGTTGATCACAGGAAAAGTGACCTGACAGGGAGACAGGATCACTGATACACTGTTGTCTCTCTCCTAGCAGTAGAAAGAAATATCAGAAAGATCTTTCTAATTCCAACATCCTGTCTTCTTATAGCTACTGAACACGGTCCATCTCAGATAAGTCCTGATTACTGCCCTACAGCACTGGTTCCAAAGGACTGTTCCTTCCCTCTGGGTAGGAGCAGATATAATTAGCCTGAATCCGTTGAAGATAAAAGAAACAGCTTTCGGAAATAGGTCAGAAGAAAGAAACAATCATTGCAAATAAGTAAAGACTGGTTGACAGACTAATGTAAAAATAGTCTCAGACTGAAGTTTATAACTGTTTGTATTTAGATTGAGAGTACAGGGTCACCATGAAACTTTAACTTTTAATACTGT
Organism: Globicephala melas; assembly: GCF_963455315.2. NCBI lineage: Eukaryota > Metazoa > Chordata > Mammalia > Artiodactyla > Delphinidae > Globicephala > Globicephala melas. The sequence goes on from NC_083323.1 coordinate 86,426,001, forward strand.
AAATAAACAATTTCAAAAATAAGGTGTTGCAAAAGTAGCTACTATAATCATTTCCCATCATTCTCTATTAGGAGCTGAAGATGCCGGATCAGTCAATCACTTGCTGGGCATCTTTTCCTAGGTCCTCGTAGCAGACAAATGTATGTACATATCTGTCTGAGGGTGGTATTTAGTTGCTGTTTGTGCTGATGGGCTTTTCTCTTCTACTCTGAATTTAAAATAAAACCTGAGGAAATCTTGTTTAGCTATGAACATTATGTTATTAAGCCCTCAGCACGGTTTCTTGATCTAACAGCGAAGGATATAGAAGACTATTGATACTTGTTCCTGAAAAGGCTACTCCGCTTCAACTTTCCAAGGCTTTTTACTGTCTGTTGGGACTAAACCTTCTCTTCTTTTCATCCTTTACCTAAGATTCAATTTATTGCTCGTCAGAAGTCTGCTCGATGGTTTATATGCATTACCTCATTTGGTCTCCCATCCACACTTAATATTTGAGGAAACCAAAGCTTACAGGGGTTAACTTGTCACATGGCTCATAAATGGTGGAATCAAAGCTACTTCCGATTCGCCTGCGCTACAGCTGTGGCCCTGGAAGTGAAGGCCAAGAGGCTTAAACTTCAAAGACATTTTTCTGTGACAACTGACAGGATTCAGTAATCATTTGGATCTGGGATTGAGAGGTAGGGAGTAATCAGGGATAACTGGAGGCTTCTGACGTGGGATCACCAATAACTAAAAGCAAATAAGAGCTCTTGAAGCCAACTCAATGGGAAAAGGAGTGAGTTCGGTTGGGACAGAATGAGATCTAAGCAGCTGTGGGACAACCAGGTGGTGTCCACTTACAAGTTAAGCAAGGTCATATTGTAGTCCTGAAATAAGATATAATGAAAATAAGAAAGAGGAATTTAGGATGTAAACTGGAAAATAAAATTAGGGTAAAAAATCCTTTTGGCTCTAAAAATAATACACACATATATGATACACACATATAATAAATGATATAATGCACACGTGTATATTTATATTATATAAATAAGTGTATAAATTTATAATATAAATGAAATATATAGCCACATAAAAGAAATATAACCTAGTTTTCTAATCAGAACAAAAAGTTAACATTATAACCAACAAAAATCTTTCAATTTAGTTAGCTTATTTAACGAGTTACTTTCACATTTTGTAAAAAATCCAATAGCTCAAATACACAAAACTTAATTTGGAAAGCAAATGCTATATTGATCTTAGGCTGAAATGAAATAGAACGTGTGGTTATGAGAAGTTTCTCAGAATTTGGGTTTGTTGTATATTGTGAAGTCACTACTAAAGCTCATTCGATTCAGAAACTTTGAGTGGGTTTTACAACCACTATTTAAGACGATGTAGAAGAATCAAACAAGAATTTAAGAGTGGCTATCAACATTTTTTCTGTTTCTCAGTCTTAAGTGCCTATCATATATAATTTTTTTTGTTATAAATTTATTTATTTAATTTATTTTTTGGCTGCATTGGGTCTTCATTGCTGCACGCGGGCTTTCTCTAGTTGCGACGCGCGGGGACTATTTTTCGTGGCAGTGCGTGGGCTTCTCATTGCGGTGGCTTCTCCTGTTGCGGAGCACAGGCTCTAGGCGCACGGGCTCAGTAGTTGTGGCTCGCGGGCTCTAGAGCACAGGCTCAGTGTAGTGGCGCACGGGCTTAGCTGCTCTGCGGCATGTGGTATCTTCCTGGACCAGGGCTCAAACCCGTGTCCCCTGCATTGACAGGCGGATTCTTAACCACTGTGCCACCAGGGAAGCCCCTATTATATATAATTTATTTGCTGGTATTTGTTTTTCAGTATGGTTTTTTTTGTTCTTTTTAATGAAAGGGATTTCCATAAAAGATTTTATGGGGCTTTATATAAAAGAAATGTTCCATTCTTTTTATCTCACACACAGAAAGAGAGAAAGAAAGAGAGAAAGAGAAGGAAAGCATAAAAGAAAAGAATAAAATCTGACTTAATTTAAGCTCTGGCTAAACTTTCAAAACTACAAGGCATTAAGTATGATTATTAAATTAAATACAAATGTTAAAACTTCTTGACTTATGCCACTATACCATATGTGCTAATTTCTTTGAATTGTTCCCAGCTAGACATCAATTTTTTTTTAATGGAGTTAAAGAAAAAGAAGAATGGAAAATTCTTAACCTGGATAGGTAATAATCTGCCTGCAAATTGTTCATTTATGTCACCAAAGGGAAAGGGGAGTTTGCATTAATACCGCATGCTAATATGCTTCCTCCAGCTTTTCCCACACACTTTAACCCAAATTGCTCATATTACTCCAGAGAAATGTCACAGATTGTCTGCGCAAGCTAATTTTTATAGATTTTCATGAAAAGCTTGGGAAACACAGACAGAAAAAGCTCTACCCATCATGGTCACTCACTAGATGACTTTCAGAACTCTTTGGATATAAAAAGAAACCCCATCACAGCTTTTGAACATCCAATTGCCAAATACACTATGGCTTTTTGTTGACTAGAGTAAAAGGTATCAGACGGTTTTGTTCCTAAAATACATAAGTGATCTAAAAATGCTTACCTGCTTTCTGTTGTATATGGAGTGACTCAAATTTAAAGTAAATCTCTCCTCTCTAATGGCTACTCTATTTAAACAAGACATGGTCAAAATAACTATTGAAACCCATAATCTGTCCATTAAATACATGGGCCAGACTCTTAGCTTTAAACAAATTCTGAAGTTTGTTAGCACTTAGTGAGTTTGTTTCATAGAGACACACAAGAATATTTAAGGATCTAGTCCAACTACATTTCACAGATGTGGAAAAACTGAGGCCAGTGAAGGGCAGTAACTCCCCCTTGGTTCTAAAACTTATAAGGTGACAAGAGTCAGAACTTTACCCCACGTGCCAGCCTCCCAGTTCAATGACGTTCCTCCTGGTCTGATTTCTTCAGGATTGCTAACACACAGGAGGCTAAAACTCTCATCCTGTGCACTGGCAATAACAATCAGTTGTTTAATCCCCCGATTGCTATTTCTCTAGGAAAATGAAGTGTTTCCACCAGATTGAAAATTTGAAAAGCAAACAAATATATATGTATATATATATATATATATATATATATATATATATACATACACATACATACATACATATACACATCATATATTTTACACATCCACTTCCAATAGAACAGTCCTGGGAAGGAAAGACACACCAGAGTCCTGGTCTAGGAAAAGAGCATCAACAAAGGCTAGAGAGACTATCAATTAAGTGAACAATTTTCAGCCACTAAATGGACACAGAGAAATGAGGAAAATTAATTTTGTTTCTGAATCCGCTATACTGTGCATGTGACTCGTGTTTGCTAACGTTGAGTCACTCTGTGATGAAAATACTGGGCCCATTCCTCTCCGGTCTTACCAACACACATAATACAAATGTCATCAAGTGTGTGTGAAAACATTTCTTTGCTGTTTCTCTTTCCTATTAGATTGTCAGCTCCGTGAGTGTAGAGACCATGTTTGTTCCATTTATCTTTATAACTCCAGTGCCATGCAGTGCCCCATGCATCATGGGTGGTCTTTAAAATTGTGTTAAATGCACTAATAAAGAAGAAGTCTGTATTCTAAGAGGAATAGGGGCTACAGGCTATTGCTGCTCTCTTCTGTTCCCACACGCCTAAATTCCTGAATCCCTTTACTCAAGCTTAATCCTGAAATTAGTCACAAGTTTATGCCATGGAAGGTTTAGTGGATTAGCAGGCAAGCCTAGACTCTGTTGACTACCTGGATGATGTAATTAACTTCTCTGGGCCTTAGTTTTCTAGCCTATAAAATGGGAAGAACATTTGCCATAGTTTCCTCTTAGGGCTCTTGTGAGGATTAAATAAAACAAAGCTGTGTAGAAATTATACTCGGCTATTTAGCCAAAAGGCCTACCACTCCCCACGCCACCCTCACCGTCCTGGGACCCACTCTGGGAAGCTACTCTTCTCCCTTCTCTGAGTATACATTTGTCCCAGGCACAGAAGGCTCTTATCAGGAGCCGTTCCAATGCTAATGGCAGCACCCACTTGAGTCTCCTGTGCAAATAAATTGTTAAGAAGGAAAGTAAGTATATTCCTTTAAAATGACATTTTCTGAGGAATAACATAGTTTACTTTAGGAGTTTCCACGTGGAAACTTTCAATGGTGCATTGTTGATTCACTGCCTTTTAGTGGATTTTATTTCTAAGGATGTTTACTTCTAAAAATTCGTGGATGATGACAATGGAGTCTGACTCTGTGAGCCTCATATTGTGGTAATTCTTTGAACATGAATTAACATTCCCAGAGAAAACACATTTCGTCTTATGTTTATAGAGGCCGTGGAGTTTTTTCGGGAGCTGAGTAGTTTTGAGACCTTCTGAACACAGAAATTAGTTTTTAAATTATGCTAAAAGATTTGAAATTATATTTCTTTTGTATAGAGATGTTTCCTATTCAATTGTAAATCAATTACCTCTGATAAAAGTATATTGTCAAAGGTGTCAGCTACGGAGCTCATCATAATTCTTTGGTATATGGAAACAAAAAAGCACTTTTTATATTAAATTCTCCAATGGAGTGTTGAAATTTGGCTTTGATAGCTTCTCTTTGTTTCTACACAGTAAACAATTACTCTTCTCAGTAAGTTTAGAAAAAGGAAATATATCTAAAAATTGAATTTTCTTTTTGCTTGAAAGTTATTGAAGTGAGCAGGTTTTTAGTTTTGTTTTTTGATTTTTTGGCTTATTTTAACCGACAGTATGAAGCTTGAAGATTGACTAAGCAAGCAAATCATTCAGGCTCTTAATCTCAAGAAATTCTACAGGAGAGTAAGGTCACTATATATATATTTTTTTTTTAAGTAATTAATTAATTAATTTTTTTATGGCTGCGTTGGATCTTCGTTGCTGCGTGAGGGCTCTCTTTAGTTGCGGTGAGTGGGGATTACTCTTTGTTGCTGTGCACAGGCTTCTCATTGCAGTGGCTTCTCTTGTTGCAGAGCACGGGCTCTAGGCACACGGGCTTCAGTAGTTGTGGCTTGCGGGCTCCAGAGCGCAGGCTCAGAAATTGTGGCGCAGGGGCTTAGTTGCTCCACAGCATGTGGGATCTTCCCGGACCAGGGCTTGAACCCATGTCCCCGGCACTGGCAGGTGGATTCTTAACCACTGCGCCACCAGGGAAGTCCAAGTTCACTATATTTTAAAGTACAAGTGAAACACATCTCAAAGCTAGCTAAGATTTACTAAGCCTACTTTGGAAGAAGACTCTTGGAACTGGTCATCATCATCATTTACAAAAGACTTTTTTGAATTACTACCTTGCATAGGACATTCTTATAAGGGTTGCTTATAAAAAATTGTGCAAGACATAGTTTGCTCAAGAAGCTACTAACCCTGTTGGTATTCAGTACCTATGTGGTTCAAGTTAACCACCAATGCAAGCAAGAGAGTAATTTCAGTGAAAAGACCAGATTTTGCATCAGAAGGGTCCCAGTTCTTCTGGTTTTAAGAACTTGGACAGCTTGTTTAATCTCATTCAGTCTCTATTTCCTCAACTGTAAAATGGGGTTATTGATACATTTATAGGATTTTTATGGATTCAAAAATGTGTTTTTGGATGTGAAAGCATTTTGTAAATTGTGCAATTTACAGATATGTACAAATGACAAGTTTTATTTAAAGACAACATGTGCTAGGACCATGAACACTGTCTACACAATAAATGATACAGCAGGTCAGAGGAGGAAACAGCTTGTCCTGGCAGGGAGTGTTTTCAATGAAGTATATTGAAAGGTTCGTTTAAGCCTAAAATTAAGTTAGGCAAATTATGGAAAAACACAGCTTTGATGATGCTTCCCTTTCTCACCAAGTTAACGGTATAGCTTTCTTTTTCATCTTCACATTTGTGCCAACTGAAACCATGTCTAGATTTGAAAATGTGGTTTGAAATCCAGCCTCATCTAAAATGTATTTTCTTCGATAGAGATATCTTTGCTAATTTCAGCAGGAAGTGTGATAGAGACACCGTGATCAGCAGAGAGATGGAGAGAATGTGACCAGCAGCTGATTGGACCTGAGCCCAAGAACAGTCATCAGATATTAACCACTTTGAGCCACAATCTTGAGTGCGTGGAATGCATGTGAATGGGTCATTTAATTTCCTATCATCCAGTCAGCTCAGTTCCCTTACACGGAATGTTCTATTTAGGTTCTTTTCTGTTTTGTAAAGTTCTTGATTGAAACATCTATATTAGAACTGAAATGTAAAACTGAGAGAGCTAAAAAGAACATTCCATTTTTGTTTCTCCCTGCAATTCAACTGTCAGCCTTAGACTTTTATTTACCATTTATATATTTTAATTTTTTGTAAGCATCTTTTCTGTACAATTACCATCCCTTCCCAAACAGTAATACTATTTTTTATTCTACTACCAATTTTCAGATTCTCTTCATGTTATGAAAAGTAAGCCTATACTTTTCCTTCCATTTAGTAGGTATACACGTTGATGAAAAAAAAAATAAAGATACAAAGTAGCTTTCATGAATCCCTTAATTTTTTAAAAGAGGAGCTTTATATTTTAATATGATATTCAAAACTGGATGCTGGGCTTCCCTGGTGGCGCAGTGCTTGAGGGTCTGCCTGCCGATGCAGGGGACACGGGTTCGTGCCCCGGTCCGGGAACATCCCACATGCCGCGGAGCGGCTGGACACGTGAGCCATGAGCCTGTGCTCCGCGGCGGGAGAGGCCACAACAGTGAGAAGCCCGCGTACCGCAAAAAAAATAAATAAGTAAAATAAATTAATTAATAATTAAAAAACAAAAACAAAAAACTGGATGCTGAGTCATGCCCTTGGTTACCACAAGATAAAAGATTAAAGAAAGCAGAAATTTAATCAGCATATATCAGATTTTTAGAATATTTCTTACATGCAGTAGCTGTGGCCAGTAACAAATGTGACCAGCCTAGTTTTTTTTTTTGGCAGAAGATACTTTTTTTTTTTTTTTTTTGCGGTACGCGGGCCTCTCACTGCTGTGGCCTCTCCCGTTGCGGAGCACAGGCTCCGGACGCGCAGGCTCAGCGGCCATGGCTCACGGGCCCAGGCGCTCCGCGGCATGTGGGATCTTCCCGGACCGGGGCACGAGCCCGTGTCCCCTGCATTGGCAGGCGGACTCTCAACCACTGCGCGACAAGAGAAGCCCTGTCAGTGCCATTGTTAATTGCCATTGTCTGCATATGCAAAATATAAGAAAGACATGACCATAGAAAAGAGCAGACTGATTTACAAAAAGGAGTGAAAGGACATGGAGGGAGGCCACAATGTTAGAATTTTATACGAATGGAAGAGACAACTACACTTCTCGAGCTTAAACAGGAAAAACATAAAATTTTTTTTTCATATCTTTATTGGAATATAAATGCTTTACAATGTTGTGTTAGTTTCTGCTGTACAACAAAGTGAATCAGCTATATGTATACACTTATCCCCATATCCCTGCCCTCTTGAGCCTCCCTCCCACCCTTCCTATCCCAACCCTCTAGGTCATCACAAAGCACTGAGTTGATCTCCTTGTGCTAAAAACAACATAAAATTAAGAAATGTTCTGAGAGGGGGCTTCCCTGGTGGCGCAGTGATTAAGAATCCACCTGCCAATGCAGGGGACGCGGGTTTGAGCCCTGGTCCGGGAAGATCCCACATGCCGCAGAGCAGCTAAGCCCATGCGCCACAACTACTGAGCCTGAGCTCTAGAGCCCGCGAGCCACAACTATTGCAGCCCGCGCACCTAGAACCCGTGCTCCACAGCAAGAGAAGCCACCGCAATAAGAAGCCCGTGCACCATAACGAAGAGCAGCCCCCGCTCGCTGCAGCTGGAGAAAGCCCACATGCAGCAACGAAGAACCAACACAGCCAGAAGTATAAATAAATAAGTAAATAAATAAATAAATTTAAAAAAGAAATGCTCTGAGGATAAAGGCTGATTAAAAACTTGACTTTGTAATAAGAATCAAAAGAAGGGTATACGTATTCATTGTTAAAACTTCTGAATAGATTAAGGGGGTGCCCAGGAAATCCTTAAAATAGGACAAAATGACTCAGTGAATTGAGACTAAAGTTGTAGCTCTCCCACCAAAGTCTGATATTTCCAAGGTATTCATAAGGCAAGAAAGAGTAGCGTGAGGGAGAAGAAAACAACCAAAAAGGGCATATATACACATAATATATATGTATATACACGCATACATGTACACTTCTTGGATTTGTTTTTTATATACTAACATACATAAAATCTAAGAAGTGTGTCTAGAAAAGAACAAAGAACCACGGCTAATAGTACATGGAGCTAACTGAAAGTTAATAGATAAGAAGCCAATCATTTTAAGAAAGTTTATAGCTATAGATACCATGAGTCTGGGCTAAGAAAGACTTTTTCAAAACGGAACATTATCCTTCAGTCTCCACGTTTCTACAGGCTGAGAATGCTTCTAGCTTCTAAGAAGAGGCAATTTTCCAATGCTCACTTCACATGGGGCCAAGGAGGACAATGAGTAAAAGAAACAAAAACAAACATGCAGAGAAAGGAAACAAAGGCCACCAGAGAACAATGGACTGGAGAGCCCCTCCCAGGGAACAGAACTGGACAAAACCAAGGAATATTCCCATCCTGCGGGCGTAGAGGGATTTCAGAAACTAGCATATCCAGGTATACAAAAGTTTTCCCAATGGGTTTATAACTGATTCTAAACCATCATAACAAGTGTAAGCAGCTTACATGACCACATTTTGTGTATAAACCTGCCTGCATTACATTCAGAGTGCACTTGTAGGAACTTAAAGTGCTAATTCTGATTCCTCTTTATACGATAGGCACCATCACCAACCACACACACACAGCAACAAAATGGTGAGCATGACGATGATAAAGAGTAGGCCATAAAATGGCACCATCCAGCCTTATTGCAAGTCAGAAAATACAGATTTAATAAATGAATGCTTGCCACATTGATTACGTATTCTTCATAAATAAGTAATGAAACCGTCTTCAATTTAGACTTCTTATAACTTAAATTCCACTTGCTGAAAACATCACTAGCTGTGCCATTACCTTTTCTGCTTATTTTCTTTTTTTAATTAATTAATTAATGTAGGCTGCGCCAGGTCTTAGCTGCAGCACGCAGGATCTTCATTGCGGCATGTTTAGTTGCGGCCTGTGGGCCCCTTAGTTGTGGCGTGCAAACTCTTAGTTGCAGTATGCATGTGGGATCTAGTTTCCTGACCAGGGATCGAACCCGGGCCCCCTGCATTGGGAGTGCGGAGCCCTACCCACTGGACTAGCAGAGAAGTCCCCTCTGCTGATTTTCTTAACATTCAACTTCAATCATGTGGCCTCCCTACTCATAATCTTTCCATGGTTCCCCATTACCTTCCAAATCATGGACAAACTCCTCACTCTGGCATTCTAGGCTCTTCTCCTTGGGAGCCCCTCTAATCTTTCCAGCTTTATTTTTTGCCTCTAGTAGAGTTGCACAGAACTTCCACAAAAGTGGGCGAGTAGAATGGGTGGTGCTTTCTGCCCTGGTGTAGAGAACAGTTCCATCTACCAGGAGATAAAACTGAAGATGTTTTATGCCACCAATCCTTGTTGGACTCTTAGAAATAACAGCACCCCCTTCCTTACACTGTCAAAACAATTTGACCCTCATTGAGTCCCCTTTCTGGCCTATCAAATCTTTGTTTTAAACCTTGTCCCTGATGGCACTCACCCAGAGGTTTCAAACCCAGCTGGGCTACTGGACTTTTGCCTTTGGAAACTTGCCCTGCCCCTGTGTTGACACCATGGCATCCATCCATTTCTGACTCCTGGTCTTTGCTCTCAGATTTCCTTTTGGCAACTGTGTAGTTGCTTCAGCTTCAGCCGGTCCTGACATCACTCTTCATGCGACTTGGCCCCATCTGTCATTCAGTCATCCTTCCCGCCCTTCTTGGCTTCAGCAGCTGTTTACCCAGAATCCTGCCCTCAGGTAGGGATTGGAAACACCCTCCTCTGGGAGTCTGCAGCCGTCCTCACACTATACCCTATGCTACAGGCAAACTAGCCTAGTCATCTAGTCTGGTGTCTGCCTGGAATTTCCATCTTCCTGCTAGGCCTTTGAAGGGCGGGAAGATATTGTCTGTCCTTCTAGATCTATCCTAAATGTCACCTCTTCTGTGAAGCTTTCTTTATCTCACCTCCCTGGACAAAAATCAAGCAGTTCTCTCTCTGTACTCTCACAGAACTTTTTGTTTCTTCTAATTGGTAGTAATTTCATCATTTCAAAGTTCCAAACCAAGCAAATGCTTCATCTGCTTTTATGGCCTGGCTCACATGTCACTCTCTGTACCTCTCTTTGGCTTTCTCCCTGTTCACAGCAGAAGGAAACAATTCCTTCTCCTGTTTCCTTGACACTCATGACAGATCTAAGTACCTCAATGGCAAGAATATACTTTGTTCTTCTTTGTATTCTATTCTATGCCCAGCTCAGTGCGTTGTCAATAGGTCTCTGTAAGACCTCACTGATGAGATGGACTTTTACCTACATTATTTCATTTGATCCTCACAATGACAAATAAGGAAAAAAGAACAGCTACTCTCTTCATGAGAAGAGGAAACCGAGGCTCAGAGTAGCTAATCAGGTTAGTCCAATCTTGCATAGGTATAAACAGAACCAGGTCTTAAACAGACTTTAAGTCTAATTAACTTACTACTCTTGATCCATTCATTTATTCATTCATTATCTGGCTATCAGAGTTTCAAAGGCAAATGAAATGTGCTGTTACCCTAAAAAGACTCACCTGATGATGAAGATTAAAAAATCTAATAAAATACAGTCTAACGCATGCTTTGGTAGGAAAAAAGCTTAGAATTGTATCATAACACATATATGACTGTATACCCAGCTTAGATGGGGTTGGAAAAGGTCCTGGAAACAATTTTAGATGGGCTAAATCCTAAACCGGATCTTAGAGGATAAGTAGCTGTTATTCAAATGAATAAATGGGGGTAAGAAATTTCTGGACACGAAGAAAGCAGCTGTAAAGCCATGGACTTGTGAGAGGAGATGGCCCTTCTGGGGAGCTGCAAGCACACTGGAATAGCAGCTGTGCAGAGTATGAGGAATGGGCAGACAGAGAGTTGACACACTTCTTGGAGGAGATGGTATCTAAATAACAAAGAGTGCCAGAGCAGAATTACTCAGCTTGTATTTGGCTTTCCTGTTGCCCATGAAGGGACAATGATATTTTTTAAAAAAGCAAACCCATATTGGTCATCATCAAGATATAAAACTGAAAGTTGTATGAAAACAGTGGTTTCCTCTCTCTGGGAAAATAAATAAATAAATAAATAAATATATATATATATATATATACACACACACATACACACATATATATATGATATGTATCAACTATATATCATATATGTCATACTGCGTATCATTTTATACTATACATATATCTTGCTTTTTGAGTTATTCTTGGCAAGGTCATTGTTCTGTCACAAAATAACTCCACAATAGCTGAAAGTCGTTATAAGGATGATATTTGATATCAATATATGAAGTGAGTAAACAAAAATAATTTGGCTCAAGTGACATTCTTCCATTAAATTACTGGAAAGAACTTACTCATGTTACTTTCTAATACTGTCAGATCTCTGCAGAATGATACAAAAGGGGTAGCAATTACTAGAATATAAGAAGTATTCTCCCAGTGCTCAGAAAGAACATAAAAATAATTCCCCCAAATACAAACCATTAAGTTTAATTTTGGTCCTCTTTAAAATTTTAATGTGGATTATCAATTGTTTTCTGGCTCTTATAAAGGTAATGCCTAGAAGCCAGCATAGGTTCACTTAGAGTAGACTATGCCACAGAGAACTCATTTGTTTTTTGTGGGTTTTTTTTAACATTTTTAATTTCTTTAATGTTGTATCTATTTTATGTATTTATTTTTGGCTGCACTGGGTCTTTGTTGCTGCGTGTGGGCTTTTTCTCATTGCGGTGAGCAGGGGCTACTCTTCGTTGCGGTGCGCGGGCTTCTCATTGAGGTGGCTTCTCTTGCTGCAGAGCACGGGCTCTAGGTGTGTGGACTTCAGTACTTGTGGCTTGTAGGCTTTAGAGTGCAGGCTCAGTAGTTGTGGCTCGTGGGCTTTAGAGTGCAGGCTCAGTAGTTGTGACGCACAGGCTTAGTTGCTTCGTGGCATGTGGGATCTTCATGGACCGGGGCTCGAACCCATGTCCCCTGTATTAGCAGGCAGATTCTCAACCACTGCGCCAACAGGGAAGGCCCTCATTTGCTTTTTAATAGCCTGACCACACAGGTAGAAAATAGAAGTTCTATGGCAATGCTATAGTGTCAAATATCTATATTCAATCAAAATAATTTGAATAGACTCATAATGACTTTTTGGACATGCATGATATAATTAAGTAAAAAATAAATTGTCCTGATTGAATCCTAGCCAGAGTGCTTATTAATAGAGCTGAATATCAACTTACACTGTAGTGTCCAGAGACATTAGTTTGCCCTATTCTGTTCAACAAGTTTGTCAGTTAGTTTAACAGCTTAGAAGGCATGCTTATTACATTTTTTAGTGATATAAAGCGGAGAAATCTTAATTCAGTATGAGAAAAGCAGAATTCTAAAAGTCTTCTAAAGGATATAGACTGTAAGACCAAATATTTAATAAGAATAAATATAAATAAAAATGGGGGGTTGGGACGAATTGGGAGATTGGGATTGACAGATATACACTATTGATACCATGCATAAAAGAGATAACTAATGGGAACGTACTGTATAGCACAGGGAACTCTACTCAGTGCTCTGTGGTGACCTAAATGGGAAGGAAATCCAAAAAAGAGGGGATATTTATATATACGTATAGCTGATTCACTTTGCTATATGGTAGAAACTAACACAACATTGTAAACAACTATACTCCAATAAATAAATAAATAAAATGTAATCCTGTATTTAAAAAAAATAATTGAATATGTATAAAATGGACGTTACATTTTATTTTAAAAGTCTCAGACTTTGGAATACACTGGCGAAATTGTAATGTAAGACCAAGACAATGAGAGTTATATGTCGTATTTGCCTGCCCTCAGTTGTTCTAATGTGGATTTCAGATTTTAATCGAAATACTAGCAAAGTGTGATACATCTAGAGAAGGATGACTGAGATGGTGGTCAGGAATTGTTGAAAACTTGGGGACTTTTTTGCTCAGATGATTTGGAATTATAAATCCTATTTTTCCATCTTATAGTTCGTCTCCATGAAAATTCAGGAGAGAATACAGAAGAACTGTCATGAAGGAGGAAATAAACTTATTGCGACAGGAAAATGAGTATACAGGAAGCATACTTTTAACTTGCTGTAAGGTATCACTTTTTCCTAATTACAGATGTTGAGAACTAAACGGGCTATATTGAGATGATGAGTATGTATTTTTTTAATTTAAAAATAATTTTTAATTCATTTACTCATTCGATAGCTACTGAATGACTAGCCTGCGTCAAGCATTGTGCTCCGTATTAAAGACACAAAGGATAATTACAAATAGGACCTCCTCTCAAGGAGCTCCTGAGTAGGAATGAAGTGGGAGGGGAAGATACATGATAAATAATTATAATAGAATGTAAAAGGTGCTATAGTAATTGTCTTCAACAAGCCATAGCAGTGGATAGAATTACCAGTTCTGTCCCAGGAATAAGGGAATATCTAGGAAAGCTTCATTACCATAAAAAATATTAGCTAAGAATAGTTGGCTTTTTCTATGTGTGACGTTCTATACTAAATGCTGTGCACCCATTATCTGATCTAATCCTCAATACCACCCTATAGTCCATTGTTTTTCTCATTTTACAGATTAGGAAACCAACACACAGTAAGGCTGTGTAATTTTGCCAGGGTCACCCAAATACTAAGTGGCAGAGCTGAGTTATAAAACCGGGAAATTTCACTCCAGGGACTATATTCTTTTTTTTTTTTTTTTTTTTTTGCGGTACGCGAGCCTCTCACTGTTGTGGCCTCTTCCATTGCGGAGCACAGGCTCCGGACATGCAGGCTCAGCGGCCATGGCTCACGGGCCCAGCCACTCCGCGACATGTGGGATCTTCCCGGGCCGGGGCACGAACCCGTGTCCCCTGCATCGGCACGCGGACTCTCAACCACTGCGCCACCAGGGAAGCCCCAGGGACTATACTCTTAACCAGTGCTTTCCAAAATCTTTGTTACAACCAATTGGTGAGTCATGAAATCAATATAGTGTCTTTAACACCACTCTAAAAAATTAATAGAAAATATCTGGACACACTCTACATAGTAAGGATGAATATTGTTCTAATATTGTTTTTAAGAAACTCTTGCTTTAGCTACAGAAGTGTGTGTGCAGGTGTGTGTATTAAGTCACAATATAAAATGTATTTCTTATACCTGTGTATTAGGTATCTACTGCTGAATAACAAATAACCCCAAACCTTAGTAGATTAAAAGAGCAACATGTCTCATCTCACAGTTTCTGTGACTCAGGAATCTGGGCATGACTTGGCTGGGTCCCCAGACTCTAGGTCTCTCACAAGGCTACACTTCTCTCAAGGCTTGATTGAGAGTACAGTAAGTCCCCAACATACAAACAAGTTCCCTTCCAAGAGCGAGTTCACAAGTCCAATTCACTCGTAACTCCAACAAAGTTAGCCCAGGTACCCAACTAACACAATTGGCTGTATAGTACTGTATTGTAATAGGTTTATAATACTTTTCACACAAATAATACATAAAAAACAAAAATAAAGAAAACATTTAAAATCTTACAGTGTCATACCTTGGAAAGTACAGTAGTACAGTACAACAGCTGCCATACAAAGGGCATGTTTGCATCTTTGAAATTTCACAACTTGAAAGTTCATGTGTAAGGGACTTACTGTATTTACTTCCTAGTTCACTTGCTTGGCTGTTGGCAGGATTCAATTTCTTCTAGGCTGTTGTACCAAGGCCTCAGTTTCTCACACACTATTGGCTGGCAGCTTCCTTCAGTTTCTTGCCACATGGTCTCTCTGTAATCATGTCTCGACATGGAAGCTGGCTTCAGAGAGCAAGTGAGAGAGCAGGAGGGCCAGACGGTGTCAGCACCAAAAGAGGGATAGCGAGACAGAAGCCATAGTCTTCTGTAACCTAATCATAGAAGCGACGTCCTTCTACTTCTGCCATACTGTATGTGTTAAAGCCCAGTAACTAGGTCCAGCCCACACTCTGAGGAGAGGATTCCTCACAGGCATGAAGTCCAGGCAGTTGGTATCAATGGAAGTCAGGCCAGAATCTGCCTAACATGAGAAGGCTATAGGTATTGAGAATTACATACCTCACTTCCCTTAAACTTGCATAATTAAACTTAAGGAGCTGTATGGGAGGGATTCTTTCACTGGCAGAAGATTGGCATAGAGAAGCTTCACTGTCCTCTCCTTTTAAAACTCTTAAAATCTAAGTACTCTCCCTACAGCTTTGATAACCATCATTTCTAACACGTAATAGTATCTACAACACGGCAGGCACTGTTCTAAACCTCTCATGAATATTTTAGCTCATTTAATCTTCAAAAGTACAATATGAAGCTGTCCAGCTTTCCCAGCACCACTTATTGAAGAGACTGTCTTTTCTCCATTGTATATTCTTGCCTCCTTTATCAAAAATAAGGTGACTATATGTGCGTGGGTTTCTCTCTGGGCTTTCTATCCTGTTCCATTGATCTATATTTCTGTTTTTGTGCCAATGCCATACTGTCTTGATTACTGAAGCTTTGTATTATAGTCTGAAGTCAGGGAGCCTGATTCCTCCAGCTCCGTTTTTCTTTCACAAGATTGCTTTGGCTATTCAGGGTCTTTTCTGTTGCCATACAAATTATAAAATTTTTTTTCTGGTTCTGTGAAAAATGCCATTGGTAATTTGATAAGGATTGCATTGAATCTGTAGATTGCTTTGGATAGTAGAGTCATTTACTCCTGCACTGTTGGTGGGAATGTAAATTGATACAGCCACTATGGAGAATAGTACAGAACCTCCATTTAAGGAGGTTACTTAAAAAACTAAAAATAGAACTACCATATGACCCAGCAATCCCACTACTGGACGTATACCCTGAGAAAACCATAATTCAAAAAGAGACATGCACCACAATGTTCACTGCAGCACTATTTACAATAGCCAGGACATGGAAGTAATTAAGTGTCCACTGACAGAGGAATGGATAAAGAAGATGTGGCACATATATACAATGGAATATTACTCAGCCATAAAAAGAAACAAGATTGAGTTACTTGTAGTGAGGTGGATGGACCTAGAGTCTGTCATACAGAGTGAAGTAAATCAGGAAGAGAAAAGCAAATACTGTATGCTAACACATATATATATGGAATCTAAAAAAAAAAGGTTCTGATGAACCTAGGGGCAGGACAAGAATAAAGACACAGACGTAGAGAATGGACTTGAGGACACGGGGAGGCGGAAGGGTAAGCTGGGACGAAGTGAGAGAGTAGCATTGACATATACACACTACCAAATATAAAACAGATAGCTAGTGGGAAGCAGCCACACGGCACAGGGAGACCAGCTCGGTGCTTTGTGACCACCTGGAGGGGTGGGATAGGGAGGGTGGGAGGGAGATGCAAGAGGGAAGGGATATAGGGATATATGTATACATATAGCTGATTCACTTTGTTATACAGCAGAAACTAACACAACATTGTAAAGCAATTATACTCCAATAAAGGTGTTAAAAAATTTTTAAATAAATTAAAAAAAATTTTAAGTACAAGATGAGTTAGGTAGTATTATTATCACCTCTGTCTTTCAAATGAAGAAACTGATGCACAGAGAGGACACACAGTTACAGAGTGGCAGAGCTGGGACTTGATTCCAGAGAAAATGCTCTTGGTCACTATGTATAATAGAAGGCCTCCCACTGAATCTCCTAAAAGCTAGACCCAATGCCCCTTCTCTACCTCACCTTCTTTGATCTTCCTGTAGCATTTGGTCTGTTGACAACACAAAATTTCTTAGCATTTTCATTTCCCTTGGCTTTCAGAACACTACAACATCAAGACTATAGATCAGGCAATCCCTTCCACTGATATCAGATCATGGTACATATGTACTTTGTCTCCTCTACTAGATTTTAAGCCATTTACAGGTACAGATCAGTTAAAGTTGTCTGTGGAACTGGTTGAGTGAGTGATAATAATTGATTGGCTAAACTTAGAAACTTTCCATTTATTCTGAACATAGGAATTATGCTCTCGCTGTGTGTATTCACTCCACAAACTGGTATGGGGCAACTACTCCATGTCAGGCACTGTTCTAAATGCTGGGTGAATAGCAGAGAATAAGCTAGATAAAACTCAGCTCTCATGGTGCTTATATGCTACTTATATGACTTTAAAAGAAAATGAATACGAGAAATGGATTCTGATTAGCTCACCTCAACGTACAGCCGAACACTAGTAAGTCATAAATACACAAATCACAAGAGAAATGGTTGCCAGAGAAAACTGAACAGACTTAGGTGTCTTTCTTTACATTCAAAACCATGAAATTCTTCCTCAGTAAAGTGCTGTGTCTCTACTGAATGTTCAGAAATGTTCTAGGCATTGATATAACAGACACCAAAAGGAAATGAAAAAGATGCTCATTTTTATCCTTGGCTGTGCGTGCTTCTATTGCCTGCCTTTTCAAGGAATAAAAGATAGAGCTTAATGTAATAATTTTCTTTCCAGAAGAATTCAAAGCCTGTTTTCTTATTCAGCCTATTACTTTCTCAGGTTTCCTGACTTCCCCTAGCACTATTTTCATATCAAATATTCATATTTTCTGGACAATCCATGTTTTCCCCAGCCAATGCCACCCCCCCCCCCACTTTTATTTTAGTTCACTAATTCTTAAGGCCACCGTGTTGCCTCACTCAGCTGTTCTCAGTTTCAACTATGCAAGCACATTCTGGAATTATCTCATTATAATATTCCAGAAATATGTCATAAATTAGGATTCTATTGTGGTTTAATAATTAGCTGCAACCATAGAAAGAATTTCACACCAGATGCGGAAGAGCATTTTGACCCTGCCAGGGGGCCTATTTTCTTATTCATTTGCAAATTTCCCAGTTCTTTTCTGCAAGATGGTTTCTAAATCCTACAAGGTCTAACCTACACAGCTAACTGGAGGCCTCATAAGGCTGCAATTACCCTTAAGTGATTTGTTTCTTTATTATAATCCTTGGCAAGTAATATTTATGGGACATCAGAAGTACCAAAGTTATCCAGGTCCTTTTTAAATTAGAAAAGAATCTGTGTTGCTACCCACCCACTACTTTGTGTATATGGCTTTGATGAAGCCTACAAGTTTTTCAAATAAGATATACTCCCAAAGATCGTGTCCTGTTTTGGATGACAAATGCTTCCTTAGGCACTGGGGAGGTCGGTGTGGAGACAGTCATTCGTTTTGTTTGTTTATTTGTTTGTTTCTAGCCATGCAAACAATTGAATCTAGTAATAGGGAGAGAAGAACATTTTTAAAAATTTTCTATTGGACTACAATTAATTTACAATGCTGTGTTAGTTTCAGGTGTACAGCAAAGTGATTCAGTTATACATATACATGTATCTATTCTTTTTCAAATTCTTTTCCCATTTAGGTTATTATAGAATATTGAGCAGAGTTCCCTGTGCTACAGTAGGTCCTTGTTGGTTATCTATTTTAAATGTAGTAGTGTATATACATCAATCTGAACATTTTTAATGAGAGCTGTACTCACCATAGAGCAATGATCAAAATGCTTGCATTGTGTACATGTGGAAGCAAAACAGATGACGAGATTTGCTTTTAAAGGTTTATGTACAAAAGAAAGATCTGTAGCACTTGAAATCTTGAAAGAGAAGTTGATATTAGATTTATTTTTTTTAGACGTATCTGTTCTCTTTTCATGTTTACATCCAATGATTTTGCCATATGTGGCTATTTCCCTGTTAAGATAGATGTGTATTCAAGATGATCCTAATCTTAAATACTTTCTAGATTGAGGACTTTAAGTATTGACTTCTTACTTTAATGATGCTTTTAAGTTGTCAAATACATTTTAGGTATCTCAAGTCCATTTGAATTCAGTTGACATTATACATTACAAACATGCATCTGGATGGACATAAAACCAGTTGCTAATACGTATATATTTTTATAAATGGACTATTTTGTTCCTGAGAATAAGAAAACTTCATTTTATCAGCATACATGAAGTTAATGAGAAACTACTTTCAAGTCTGATATATTTACTTTTCCTAACCCGTAAAATCTCTTCACTTAGAATTTACACAAGTTAACTCCACTGAAAAAAAAAAAAAAAGACCTTGGAAATACTGTATCATTTAGTGTGCGGCATTAAAAGAAGAGACAAGAGATTTTGATGGAGTGTTATAAAAATATTTTTCCATTTATTTTGCTCAAACTACTGTATTCTTTTGAAAGATGTATAATAAAAATGAATTTATTTTATTTTTTTTAAATTAGTTATATTTTAGGAACACATTTTAAAATGTTAGAAAAGGTTTTCGCTTGATACTTTTCTTTTTATTAAGAATATCTTGGTTATTCTGTCTTGTTTATTATGAGATGAATTTGAGAATTCTTGCATTAATTTCTTTAAATATCCTGTTTTTCTAAATAAATAAATAACTAAATTTATTTTTTATTTATTTATTTTTGGCTGCGTTGGGTCTTTGTTGCTGAGCCTGGGCTTTTCTCTAGTTGTGGTGAGCAGGGGCTACTCTTTGTTGCAGTGCGCGGGCTTCTCATCGTGGTGGCTTCTCTCGTTGCAGAGCATGGGCTCTAGGCATATGGGTTTCAGTAGTTGTGGCACGCAGGCTCAGTAGCTGTGGCTTGCGGGCTCTAGAGCGCAGGCTCAGTAGTTGTGGCGCACGGGCTTAGCTGCTCCGTGGCATGTGGGATCTTCCCAGACCAGGTTTTGAACGTGTGTCTCCTGCATTGGCAGGCAGATTCTTAACCCCTGCACCACCAGGGAAGCCCTATCCTGTTTTTTAATTGGAATTTTGTTGAAAATACATTAATTAATTTCTAGTGGATTTGATATTTTACAATAGTGAATTTCCCCAAACAGAATAATGTTGAGTATTAACATTTAAAAATGAATTTCTATAAACATATACTGTTTGGTAATCTATATCAGACCTTTCCTTGAAACATATTTTAGAGAATATGTAAATAAATCTTTGATTATAGCAAGTATATGTGAACTCTCCTTCCCATGTCATTAGTTTTTTCTGTATTTATTGCTGCTCCTTCAGCCTCCTCCTGTGAAAAACCCTCCCTTTCTCCTGCTTTTTTTTTAACTAAACCAATAGTATGCAACATCTTCTAGGAGAGAGATTTATAATCAGGAAGTTTCCAGATTTCTATGATTATAGGAATTTACTCATTTTTTTCCCAGGGTTCCATGGTTAGTGGTATCCACACAGCACAGTGCTAAAAAAAACCAGGGAAGAGAAAGAATAGCTCTTGACTGGCTTCCTTGAATTTTTTCCTTGAATTTATTTTTCCTTTTACTGGCTATGATCTGGAAAACAGGACTACTGTTTCTCTGTAAGTTTCAGATTTGAATTGTTGCTTCCCCCAACGTTAAATTAAAAATCTTTCTACACATCAGGCTAAGGAAACAAGAGGCTGAAAACTGAAATAAGAAGGCTGAGGAAACAAGAGGCTAAACCAAGAGGCTAAGGAAGTTGTCGCAGCTCAAAAACGAACCCAAAATGGACTAACCAGCTGCCTCAGGAGGTGCCTCACAATTGTGCACTGCCCAATGATCATCACTATACAAGATCTGGGCCGAAGCTTTAATAGTTAGAGTTGATGAAAATTTGGAAGGACAGACTCATAATAACGAAACCCCAACGAGGCTGATGCATAAACAAAAAGACCAATTAATTAATTAAGAGAACTATTGAGAAAAAGGGGTCTTTCCCCCCTCTTTGTCTTGTCAAGATGAAGTTCCTGTATTTCTCTTTATAAAAGTAATGTATCAGCACTGTTGTTATAGGCTGAATTACGTCCCCCCGCCAAATTCATATGTTAAAGTCCCAACCCCAGTATCTCAGAATGTGACTGTATTTGGAGATAGGGTCTGTAAGAGGTAGTTAGGTTAAAATGAGGTCATTCCAGTGGACCCTAATCCAATATGACTTCTTCTTTCCTTGTAAGAAGGGGAAATTTGGACACAGACCCACACAGAGGGAAGACCATGTGAAGACACAGGGAGAAAACAGCCATCTATAGGCCAAGGAGTGGGGCATCAGAAGAAACGAACTCTGCTGACACCTTGATCAAACAGCTGGCTTCCAACTGTGAGAAAATAAATTTCTGTTGTTCAAGCCACTCAGCTTGTGGTATTTTGTTATAGCAGCCCTAGCAAACTAACTCAACTGTGGAAAAGACATCAGAAACTTAAAAAAAAGAACTAGACAAAGACAGTAAAGAGTACATATAATTCCCACAACGCTGTGGTTACAATATTGAAGTATGCCCTGTTGTATACTCTCTGGTATATATATGGCTGTTTTTCTTTTAAATATGTAATTTTACTAGATGTCATTCTTAACTTGCATTCCCACTATTTCTATCTGCAGAATACCTTTAATAGCTGGAAAATATTTCATTGTATGATTTTATTTTTTATTATCTCGTCAAGCCTTTGGTATCGAACATTTAGATTGTTTTCAGCATTTTTATTCTTACATATACCATCTTTGGTTGAAAGCCCAGTGCTACAACTTTATGACTATGTGGATTTAAATAATTTAATTAGCAATAAATTTGGGGACCAAACAACTTCATTAAAAAGTGGAACTATCAGTTCTGAAATATATGGGCCAAAATTACATAAATGAGCTTAGTATTTTTCTCTTAGAAATAATTTCTTTTTTGGCTGATTCAAATCTTTAACACCATATCATTGCATCTGGGTCATGTTGATAATATTCTTTGCCAAAGCCTGACTGCTGGCACATATTCAGGATTTATATCCTACTTTGTATTTCAGAGTCTTCGTCACTCAAAAAATTAAAACGGGCAGTTGATAAATTATTAATTCCATTTTCCAGTGTAGGCTTAATCTAAATGTTTTCCTCACATCCAGCGTTCTAATAATATATGAGCATTCATACAACTTAACCTTGAAATTTGGGCTGGGATCACAAGCATCTACTCTGACATAAATTAAATACGTTGGAGTTCTTTTTCACATTAGTAAAAAGGAGACTGGCCAATAAAGGATGGATTGAGGGATGAAGAAAAATTATGAGTATTTGAATACTCAGTGATGTGCTTATATCAAAAGTTGTCATCACATTCTTAAGCAGCTTTAGCTCAGCTATTATAAAATTGAAACTTTTTTCATTTTGTCTTATTTCAAATTTGGAGATTACTGGAAATCAGTTGACATTTTGTCTCATTCTCCTAGAGCAAAGTTATGCTTTAGTTACCTTCTTTGTAACTAGGAAAAGGAAAAAAAATCAGCACTATATTTTGTGATATATACAAAAGACATGAATGATTTATTTCTATATATTTTTGAGACTAAAATAAAGCATTTTTAATTAAAATGAGCAATATAAAATTCAACCTATAATACTGCAAAACAAGGCAACTTGAGTGTTCTTATGCAGTTCACTCGGTACAAACAAAATTGATGCAAATACTACTACTCCAGGGCCACTCTACCTATAAGAGAAGAGTGACCGTTTATATGACTTAAGGAATTAAACTGGAAATTACAAATATAAATTAAATGTACTTTGTTTTTCTTGATTTATAGAACTCAGCTTTTCAGCCTTACTTGAAAGAGATAAAGGCAAGTACTAGAGGGCTCGCCTCCTTCAGCTATTTAGGAAGAGTGTGTGTTTGAGCCACACTGAGAGCAAGAAAACCCCTAAGGAGGCTGAGTGCTTCCTTCCAGAAATTAAGTTTGAAAGTTAGGTACCAATTGAAAGGTGAATGTGGTAGGTGCTCATGAATTTGGGGCCAAGGTTTTGATCAGGCCCGAAAAAATGAGAGAAACAAGCACATAGCACAGAACATCTCCCCAGTACATTGTGCCTAAAATATAACTAAATACATTAATAGAATCAATTTTGATTGATTTGTAATTTCCACATAACAAAACATGCTACGGAAGTCAGGGCAAGGTTCAAATTGTATGATACAAAGGTTCAAGTTAATTCTGACTGTTACTAGGTGTCATTACAAAGAGCTTAACTCTTTGTTCCCGCCTGCCGATTTACAGTGGGATTTTGATTTTGCTGTTTTAGTTATGATAGATGCTCATTATTTTTTTTAAAAAAGCAAACAGTTCAAAAGCAAGAAGGAAAAAGTAAAATATCATGAAAAGCCCACCACTTAGACGTAACCTGTATTCAAACCCTGGGAAAAATCTCTCTATGCATGTATGTGGTTAGCAGACATTTGGTCCTATCCAAAATGACCATGAGCAGATGTAGTCCACAGCAAATGGTTTTGGACAGTCCCAATCATCAAAAACTTTTTGGCATGGACCAGATGTATAATGGACATTTTGAACAGGACCAAATGTCCTGGAAGGATGTGTGTAAATACAGAAATAGGGGTGTAATCTTACATGAATGGGATATAGCACAGGGGTTAAAAATATGGGCTTTACAGAGTACCCATTTCACAGGGTATTGTAAGAAAAAAAATGAATTAAAAAACAAAGAATTGTGCCTGGAACATAGTAAACGCTCCAAAATATTTGCTATTATTACGTACAGATATATGTAAGGGTCATAAGTTTGCAACCCCTGAACCAAATCTTCAAAATAAACTTTAAAAAAAACTGTAAATTTAAAAGGGATTGTTAACAAATATGAGTATGATTCAAGATAATATTTACCTGAGTCAAAGGAAAAAAGGGTAGTGAGAAGAATCACCTAGATACATGATGGTCAGGGTGCTAGCTTTTCTTCACGGGGAGAGAGGCTGAGTATATTCTTGGGTGCTCATTCCGTTAAAGAAGTACACACATTAAATTAGAAAGAACATTGGGGGCATCCTGGCCTCAGGA
The DNA here is from genome assembly GCF_963455315.2 of Globicephala melas. Lineage (NCBI taxonomy): Eukaryota > Metazoa > Chordata > Mammalia > Artiodactyla > Delphinidae > Globicephala > Globicephala melas. Next base: position 86,450,210 of record NC_083323.1, read on the forward strand.
CCTGTGTTTTTAACTTACTGGTACCCGATAAATGGTAATCGTGATGATAATAAACAATTACAAGGCGGACCTTCAAGATGGCAGAGAAGTAAGACGTGGAGATCACCTTCCTGCCCACAAATACTTCAGAAATACATCTACACGTGGAACAACTCCTACAGAACACCTACTGAACGCTAGCAGAAGACCTCAGACCTCCCCAAAGGCAAGAAACTCCCCGCGTACCTGGGTAGGGCAAAAGAAAAAAGAAAAAACAGAGACAAAAGAATAGGGACGGGACCTGCACCAGTGGGAGGGAGCCGTGAAGGAGGAAACGTTTCCAGGCACTAGGAAGCCCCTTCGCAGGCGGAGACTGCGGATGGCGGAGGGGGGAAGCTTCGGAGCCGCGGAGGAGAGCGCAGCAACAGGGGTGCGGAGGGCAAAGCTGAGAGATTCCCGCACAGAGGATCGGTGCCGACTGGCACTCACCAGCCCGAGAGGCTTGTCTGCTCATCTGCCGGGGTGGGCGGGGGCTGGGAACTGAGGCTCGGGCTTCGGTCGGATCCCAGGAAGAGGATTGGGGTTGGCGGCGTGAACACAACCTGCAGGGGACTATGCGCCACAGCTAGCCGGCAGGGAGTCCGGGAAAAAGTCTGGAGCTGCCTAAGAGGCAAGAGACCATTGTTTTGGGGTACGCAAGGAGAGGGGATTTAGAGCACTGCCTAAACGAGCTCCAGAGAAGGGCGCAAGCCACGGCTTTCAGTGCGGACCCCAGAGACGGGCATGAGATGCTAAGGCCGCTGCTGCAGCCACTAAGAAGCCTGTGTGCAAGCATAGGTCACTCTCCACACCTCCCCTCCCGGGAGCCTGGGAAGCCCCCCACTGCAGGGTCCCGTGACCCAGGGACAACTTCCCCGGGAGAACGCACAACGGGCCTCAGGCTGCTGCAACTTCTCAGGCTGCGGGCCTCTGCCGCCGCAGGCTCACCCCGCAATCTTACCCCTCCCTCCTCCCGGCCTGACTGAGCGAGAGCCCCCTAATCAGCTGCTACTTTACCCCTGTCCTGTCTGAGCGAAGAACAGATGCCCTCAGGCGACCTACATACAGAGGCGGGGCCAAATCCAAAGCTGAGCCCCTGGGAGCTGTGAGAACAAAGAAGAGAAAGGGAAATCTCTCCCAGCAGCCTCAGGAGCAGCGGATTAAATCTCCACAATCAACTTGATGTACCTGCATCTGTGGAATACATGAATAGACAACGAATCACCCCAAAATTGAGGTGGTGGAATTTGGGAGCAACTGTAGACTTGGGGTTTGCTTTCTGCATCTAATTTGTTTCTGGTTTTATGTTTATCTTAGTTTAGTATTTAGAGCTTATTATCATTGGTAGATTTGTTTACTGATTTGGTTGCTCTCTTCCTCCTTTTTTTTTTAATATATGTAGATATACATTTTTTTTTCATTTTTCTCTTTTTGTGAGTGTGTGTGTGTGTGCTTCTTTGTATAATTTTGTCTGTATAGCTTTGCTTTTACCATTTGTCCTAGGGTTCTGTCTGTCCTTTTTTTTTTTTTTTTTTTTTTTTTTTTAGTATACTTTTAGCTCTTGTTATCATTGGTGGATTTGTTCTTTGGCTTGGAAGCTCTCTTCCTTCTTTCTTGCATTCTTTTTCTTTTCTTTTTTTTTTTAACTTTTTATTTTTAATAATTATTTTTTATTTTAATAACTTTATTTTATTTGATTTCTTTCTTTCCTTCTTTCCTCCTCCTTCCTGCCTTTCTTCCTTCTTTCCTTCCTTCCTCTTTCTTTCTTTCTTTCTTTCTTCCTTCCTTCCTTTCTTTCTTTCTTTCTCTCTTTCTCTCTTTCTTTTTCTCTCCATTTTCTTCTGAACCATGTGGCTGACAGCGTCTTGGTGCTCCAGCCGGCTATCAGGCCTGTGTCTCTGATGTGGGAGAGCTGAGCTCAGGACATTGGTGCACCAGAGACCTCCTGGTTCCACGTGATATCAAATGGCAAAATCTCTCCCAGAGATCTCCATCTCAACACTAAGACCCAGCTTCACTAAAGGACCAGCTAGCTACAGTCCTAGACACCATATGCCAAACAACTAGCAAGACAGGAACACAACCCCACCCATTAGCAGAGAGGCTGTCTAAAATCATAAGGTCACAGACACCCCAAAACACCACCGTATGTGGTCCTGCCCACCATAAAGACAAGATCCTGCCTCATACACCAGAACACAGGCACTAGTCCCCTCCACCAGGAAGCCTGCAGAACCCACTAAACTAACCTTACCCACTGGGGGCACACAACAAAAACAATGGGAACTACGAACCTGCAGCCTGCGAAAAGGAGACCCCAAACACAGTAAGTTAAGCAAAAGGAGAAGACAGAGAAACATACAGCAGATGAAGGAGCAAGGTAAAAACCCACGAGATCAAACAAATGAAGAGGAAATAAGCAGTCTACCTGAAAAAGAATTCACAGTAATGTCAGTAAGGACGATCAAAAATCTTGGAAATAGAATGGAGAAAATACAAGAAACATTTAACAAGGACCTAGAAAAACTAAAGAGCAAACAAATAATGATGAACAACACAATAAATGAACTTAAAAATTCTCTAGAAGGAATCAATAGCAGAATAACTGAGGCAGAAGAACAGATAAGTGACCAGGAAGACAAAATAGTGGAAATGACTACCTCAGAGTAGAATAAAGAAAAAAGAATGAAAAGAATTGAGGTCAGTCTCAGAGACCTCTGGGACAACATTAAATGCACCAACATTCAAATTATAGGGGTCCCAGAAGAAGAAGAGAAAAAGAAAGTGACTGAGAAAATATTTGAAGAGATTATAGTTGAAAACTTCCTTAATATGGGAAAGGAAAGAGTCAATCAAGTCCAGAAAGGGCAGAGAGTCCCATACAGGATAAATCCAAGGAGAAACACGCCAAGACACATATTAATCAAACTATCAAAAATTAAATACAAAGAAAAAATATTAAAAGCAGCAAGGGAAAAACAACAAATAACACACAAGGGAATCCCCATAAGGTTAACAGCTGATCTTTCAGCAGAAACTCTGTAAGCCAGAAGGGAGTGACAGGACATATTTAAAGTGATGAAGGAGAAAACCCTGCAACCAAGATTACTCTACCCAGCAAGGATCTCATTCAGATTTGATGGAGAAATTAAAACCTTTACAGACAATCAAAAGCTGAAAGAGTTCAGCACCACCAAACTAGCTTTACAAAAAATGCTAAAGGAAATTTTCTAGGCAGGAAAAACAAGAAAAGGAAACAACCTACAATAAGTAACCCAAAACAATTAAGAAAATGATAATAGAAACATACATATTAATAACTACCTTAAATGTAAATGGATTAAATGCTCCAACCAAAAGATATAGGCTGGCTGAATGGACACAAAAACAAGACCCAGATATATGCTGTCTACAAGAGACCCACTTCAGGCCTAGGGACACATTCAGACTGTGTGTCTGGGGATGGAAAAAGATACTCCATGCAAATGGAAATCAAAAGAAAACTGTAGTAGCAATTCTCATATCAGATAAAATATACTTTAAAGACTATTATAAGAGGCAAAGAAGAATACTACATAATGATCAAAGGATCAATCCAAGAAGATATAACAATTGTAAATATTTATGCACCCAACATAGGAGCATCTCAATACATAAGGCAAAATCTAACAGCCATAAAAAGGGAAATCTACAGAAACACAATCATAGTAGGGGACTTTAACATCCCACTTTCACCAATGGACAGATCATCCAAAATGAAAATAAATAAGGAAACACAAGCTTTAAATGATACATTAAACAAGATGGACTTAATTGATATTTATAGGACATTCCATCCAAAAACAACAGAATACACTTTCTTCTCAAGTGCTCATGGAACATTCTCCAGGACAGATCACATCCTGGGTCACAAATCAAGCCTTGGTAAATTTAAGAAATTTGAAATCGTATCAAGTATGATTTCTGACCACAGTACTATGAGAATAGATATCAATTACAGGAAAAGATCTGTAAAAAATACAAACACATGGAGGCTAAACAATACACTACTTAATAACCAAGGGATCACTGAAGAAATCAAAGAGGAAATCAAAAAACACCTAGAAACAAATGACAATGAAAACATAATGAACCAAAACCTATGGGATGCAGCAAAAGCAGTTCGAAGAGGGAAGTTTATAGCAATACAATCCTACCTCAAGAAACAAGAAACATCTCAAATAAACAACCTAACCTTACACCTAAAGCAATTAGAGAAAGAAGAACAAAAAAACCCCAAAGTTGGCAGAAGGAGAGAAGTCATAAAGATCATATCAGAAATAAATAAAAAAGAAATTAAGGAAACAATAGCAAAGAACAATAAAACTAAGACGTTGTTCTTTGAGAACAAAATTGATAAACCATTAGCCAGACTCATCAAGAAAAAAAGGGAGAAGACTCAAATCAGTAGAATTAGAAATGAAAAAGGCGAAGTAACAACTGACATTGCAGAAATACAAAGGATCATGAGAGATCACTACAAGCAACTCTATGCCAATAAAATAGACAACCTGATAGAAATGGACACATTCTTAGAAAAGCAACACCTTCTGAGACTGAACCAGGAAGAAATAGAAAATATAAACAGACCAATCACAAGCACTGATATTGAGACTGTGATTAAAAATCTTCCAACAAACAAAAGCCCAGGTCCAGAGGGCTTCACAGGAGAATTCTATCAAACATTTAGAGAAGAGCTAACACCTATCCTTCTCAAACTCTTCCAAAATATAGCAGAGGGAGGAACACTCCCAAACTCATTCTACAAGGCCACCGTCACCCTGATACCAAAACCAGGCAAAGATGTCACAAAGAAAGAAAACTACAGGCCAATATCACTGATGAACATAGATGCAAAAATCCTCAACAAAATACTAGCAAACAGAATCCAACAGCACATTAAAAGAATCATATACTATGATCAAGTGCGGTTTATCCCAAGAATGAAAGGATTCTTCAGTATACACTAATCAATTAATGTGATACACTGTATTAACAAACTGAAGGAGAAAAACCATAGGATCATCTCAATAGATGCAGAAAAACTTTCGACAAAATTCAACATCCATTTATGATAAAAACCCTCCAGAAAGTAGGCATAGAAGGAACTTACTTCAACATAATAAATGCCATATATGACAAACCCACACCCAATATCATCCTCAATGGTGGAAAACTGAAGCCATTTCCACTAAGATCCGGAACAAGGCAAGGTTGTCCACTCCCACCCCTATTATTCCACAGAGTTTTGGAAGTTATAGCCACAGCAATCAGAGAAGAAAAAGAAATAAAAGGAATCCATTTCAGAAAAGAAGAAGTAAAGCTGTTACTGTTTGCAGATGACATGATACTATACATAGAGAATCCTAAAGATGCTACCAGAAAACTACTAGAGCTAATCAATGAATTTCGTAAAGTGGCAGGATACAAAATAAATGCACAGAAATCGCTTGGATTTCTACACACTAATGAAGAAAAATCAGAAAGAGAAATTAAGGAAACACTCTCATTTACCTCTGCAACAAAAAGAATAAAATACATAGGAATTAACCTACCTAAGGAGACAAAAGACCTGTATGCAGAAATCTATAAGACGCTGATGAAAGAAATTAAAGATGATACAAACAGATGGAGAGATATACCATTTTCTTGGATTGGAAGAATCAACATTGTGAAAATGACAATACTACACAAAGGAATCTACACATTCAATGCAATCCCTGTCCATCTACCAATGGCATTTTTCACAGAACTAGAAAAAAAGAACTCACAATTTGTATGGAAACACAAATGCCCCAAATAGCCAAAGCCATCCTGAGAAAGGAAAACGGAGCTGGAGGAATCAGACTCCCAGACTTCAGACTACACTACAAAGCCACAGTAATCAAGACAGTATGGTACTGCAGAAAAACAGAAATACAGATCAGTGGAACAGGATAGAAAGCTCAGGGATAAACCCACACACAAATGGTCACCTTATTTTTGATGAAGGAGGCAAGAATACACAATGGAGAAAAGACAGCCTCTTCAATAAGTGGTGTTGGGAAAACTGGACAGCTGCATGTGAAAGAATGAAATTAGAACACTCGCTAACACCCTATGCCAAAATAAACTCAAAATAGATTAAAGACCTAAATGTAAGGCCAGATGATACAAAACTCTTAAAGGAAAACACAGGCAGAACACTCCACGACATAAATCACAGAACAATCCTTTTTGACCCGCCTCCTAGAGAAATGGAAATAAAAACAAAAATAAACAAATGGGACCCAATGGAACTTAAAAGCTTTTGCACAGCAAAGGAAACCATTAACAAGACAAAAAGATGACCCTCAGAATGGGAGAAAATATTTGCAAGTGAAGCAATTGACAAAGGATTGATCTCCAAAATGTACAAGCAGCTCATGCAGCTCAATATCATAAAACAAACAACCCAATCCAGAAATGGGCAGACGGCCTAAATAGACATTTCTCCAAAGACGATATACAGATTGCCAACAAACACAAGAAAGAATGCTCAACATCACTAATCATTAGAGAAATGCAAATCTAAACTACAGTGAGGTATCATCTCACACCAGTCAGAATGGCCATCATCAAAAATTCTACAAACAAAAAATGCTGGAGAGCGTGTGGAGAAAAGGGAACCCTCTTGCACTGTTGGTGGGAATGTAAATTGACACAGCCACTATGGAGAACAGTATGGAGGTTCCTTAAAAAACTAAAAATAGAACTATCATACGACCCAGCAGTCCCACTACTGGGCATATACCCTGAGAAAAACCATAATTCAAAAAGAGTCGTGTACCACAATGTTCATTGCAGCTCTATTTACAATAGCCAGGACTTGGAAGCAACCTAAGTGTCCATCGACAGATGAATGGATAAAGAAGATGTGGCACATATATACAATGGAATATTACTCAGCCATAAAAAGAAACGAAATTGAGTTATTTGTAGTGAGGTGGATGGACCTAGATTTTGTCATACAGAGTGAAGTAAGTCAGAAAGAGAAAAACAAATACCGTATGCTAACACATATATATGGAATCTAAAAAAAAAAAAAGAAAAAAATGGTTCTGAAGAACCTAGGAGCAGGACGGGAATAAAGACGCAGATGTAGAGAATGGACTTGAGGACACGGGGAGGGGGCAGGGTAAGCTGGGACAAAATGAGAGAATGGCATGGATTTAGATATACTAACAAATGTAAAATAGATAGCTAGTGGGAAGCAGCCGCATAGCACAGGGAGATCAGCTCAGTGCTTTGTGTCCACCTAGAGGGGTGGGATAGGGAGGGTGGGAGGGAGACGCAAGAGGGAGGAGATATGGGGATATATGTATATAGCTCATTCACTTTCTTATAAACTAGAAACTAACACAACATTGTAAAGCAATTATACTCCAATAAAGATGTTAAAAAAAAAAGTCAGATGGAAAATTCAGAAAAAAATAAATAAAAAATAAAACAATTACAAATAACAGTCATTAATAGGTAATACCACTTGACATCTTACTCTGCAACAAGCACTGTTCCAAACACATTAGCACATTACATATATTAGCTAATTTAATTCTCACAACAACCCCATGAAATAGGAACCATTATCTCCATTTTAAAAGTGAGGAAATTGACATGATAGAATAAGGAGCTTAACAGCTCCCCAGCGAAAATGATATAAAAATACAACCATTTAAAAACCTCTGGAAATGGCGTTATAAGAATACAGCAAATGAATAAACATTTATTGAAGAAAATCTATAATTTTCTGTAAGAAAAGCAAGAGTCTGTGGTGTTTGAACCCAGACCACTCCCGCACACCTCCCTCCCACCTCAGCAAGGCAAAGATGCCACTTCAGACTGGTACAGCCAACAGCACAGAGAACCTTCTAGTTACAGTCTCCAGCTGGAGGGCTTTCTTCCAGGGAGGAGCAGGATGTCAGCATTTCTTACCCTGCTCCCAGTTACCTGTCACTGAGGCTGTGTTCCAGGTGAGTGTTGTCATAGGTGGCTTCTGCCTAGCCCTTACTCTGGAAATGCAGGCTCTGCCACTGAGAATGCTGGGGCCAGGTCACCCTTGCTTGGCTTCACAAGGTGGTGGTTCCACATCAGGAGAGGCAAGCTAAGAACACCTTGGGTACTGCTTCCCCTCTACCTAGCACTCAGGAACGAAACTGAGGGTGTCAGTCAGAGAGAAGTGTGCCACTGTCCCCACCCCCAGATCCAGAGCCCTGGCTCAAATATTTTGCCTGGGACAGAATTAGGCCATAAAATGGATAGCTCCTAATCTCTTCCCAAAGGACCTGACTTCATTTGCAACAATCTGAAAAATAAAATTTAAAAAACAATTCCATTTGTATTTTATGTTATCATTATAAGGAATAAGATACGTAACTAAATTAAACAAAATAAATGCAAATTTTACCTTTTGAAAATGAAAAAAAATTGTTGGAAAAGTAAATAATATCTAAGAAAACAGTAAAAACATCTCAGGTTCATGGATTGGAAGCCTTCATATTCTTAAGATGCAGATATTCCCAAATTAATCTATAGATTCACTGCCATTTCTAGCAGAATCCCACAAGACTTTTTTGTAGAAATTGACAAGCTGATTCTAAAATTCATCTGGAATTGCAAGGGATCCAGAATAGCAAAATAATCCTGAAAAAGAAGAACAAAGTAGAAGGATGCATCCCTATTCTAAAACTAGCTAAAAAGCAACAGTAATCAAGACAGTGTGGTGCTGACACAGGCAGACATATAGATCAGTGGAATAGAATAGGCAGTCGAGAAATAAAATCATGTATCAATGATCAGTTGCCTTTTGGCGAGACTGCTGAGACCATTCAATGGAAAAAGAATAATTTTTCCAACAAATGGTGCTGGGAAAAATTGGATAGCTATATGCAAAAGAATGAAGTTGGATCCTTACCTTATATCATCTGCAAGAACTAACTCAAAATGTATAATAGAGTTAGATGTAAGACCTAAAGCTATTAAACTCAGAAGAAAACATAGGAGTAAATCTTCATGACCTCAAATTTGGCAAAGGATTCATAGATATGATACCAAAAGTCTAATCAACCAAAGGAAAAAAATAGATAATTTGGACTTCATCAAAATTTTAAACTTCTGTGCTTCAAAGGACATTATCAAGAAAATGGAAAGCCAACCCACAAAATGGCAGATCAAAAAATGTCTGGAAATCATACATTTAATAAGAGACTTGTATCCAGAATGTATAAAGAACTCATAACTCAACAGTAAAAAGACTAATACTTAACTGAAAACTGGGCAAAGGATCTAAATAGACACTCTCCAACACACAAATGATCAATAAGCACATAAAAATACGCTCACTCTCATTAAGTCACTAGGGAAATGCAAATCAAAACCATGATAAGAGGGCTTCCCGGTGATGCAGTGGTTAAGAATCCGCCTGCCAATGCAGGGGACCCGGGTTCAATCCCTGGTCCGGGAAGATCCCACATGCCGCGGAGCAACTAAGCCCGTGTGCCACAACTACTGAGCCTGCACTCTAGAACCCGTGAGCCGCAACTACTGAAGACCACGCGCCTAGAGCCCGTGCTCCGCAACTAGAGAAGCCACCGCGCTGAGAAGCCTGCACACCACAATGAGGAGTGGCCCCCACTTGCCGCAACCAGAGAAAAGCTCGCGCGCAGCGAGGAAGACCCAGCACAGCCAAAAACAAAATAAAAATTAAAAACAAATTGTTGTCATCTCTATTGAGATTTACTTCTAGTAAGATGACTAAAATGACTAGTTATTTAACTTGTAAAAATGCCAACAATAAATTCAAAAAAAAAAACCATGATGAGAGATATGACTTCACACCCACTAGAAGGTCTAGAATAAAAAAATCACATAGTAACAAGTGTTAGTGAGGACATGGAGAAATCAGAACCCTTATACGCTGCTCAAGGGAATGTAAAAGGTGCGGCCACCTTGGGAAATAGTCTGGCAGTTCCTTGAATGAGTAAACATAGAGTTATTATATGGCAATTCCACCCTAGGTATATGTGCAAGAGAAATAAAAACATATGTCCACACAAAAAATTGCTTATAGCAGCATTATTCATAATAATGTTTATAGCAGCAGTATTCATGACCGCCAAACAATGGAAATAACACAGATGGCCATCAACAGGTCAACAGATCAACAGAAAGTGCTGTATCCATACGACATAATATTATCCAGCCATAAAAGGAATGAGGTACTGATACATGTTACAGCATGGATGAATCTTGAAAACATTATGCTAAGTGAAAGAAGGCAGTCACAAAAGGCCATGTATTATATTATTCCATTCACATGACACGCCCAGAATGGGAAAATCTATAGAGACACAAAGTAGATTAGAGGTTGCTTGCAGCTGGAGGAAATGGAAAGATAGGTGGATAATATCTGAAGGGTACAAGGTTTCCTTTTGAGACAGATGAAAATGTTCTAAAATTGACTGTGATGATAGTTGCAATCTGTAAATATACTAAAAACCTTTGGATTATATACTTTAAATGGGTGAATTGTGTGGTGTGATGGTTAATATTACATGTCAACTTTGCTAGGTCATGGTACCCAGATATTTGTTCAAACATTCTAGATGTTTCTGTGACGGTATTTTGTAAATGAGATTAGCATTTCGATCAGTAGATTTTAAGTAAAGTAGTTTACTCCCCATAATGTGGGTGGGCCTCATCCAATCAGTTGAAGGGCTTAATAGAAAAACACTGACCTTGGAAAGCAAGAAGGAATTCTGGCACCTTTGAACTTGAACTGCAGCTCTTCCCTGGGTCCTGGGCCCTGCATAGTTTGGGCTTTGCCAAGCCTCCACAATCACATGAGCCAATTCCTTAAGATCGATCTCTCACAATCTCTCAATCAATCTCTCTCTCTCCCCTTCTCCACACACACACACACACACACACATCCTGTTGGTTCTTTTCTCTGGAGAAACCCAATACATATGGTATGTGACTATATCTCGGTAATGCTGTTTAAAAATGAGGAAACTCAGGAAGAGTGAGGCTAATTAACTGCCCAAGCTTCCACAGCTGGAAAGTAGCAGAATGGAAAGCCTCTGTTTAGTACAACCTGCCACACGAGGTGTTCATTTGTGCTCTTGTTAACTTTGGGCCAGGCGTGGAATGTTGTTGAGAAGTTTGCGCTAAGTCTAGGATGGAAGCACCCTGGGTACAGACATCGGGGGTGCTACAGCAGGGATACTGAACAGGTGGAATCAGGCTCTGATGAGATTCAACACGTTGAGCGACTGCTAGACTATAGACATTAGCCTGTTAGAATGGACCCCCGTCATGTCCAACTGGGACTGGACAGAAGTTCACATCAGCTTAACATCAGCCCTGACCTCTAAAAGGGTTATGATTCGTGGCATTCTCCTTGGAGCAAGTACCTATCACGTGGCAGCTTCATTACTTACTATTTCCCTCGCTGAAGCACGGCAGAGGTGCCAAGTCACAATGAAATGATTTCTGCAATTGACTACAGAAATACACACATATTCTTCTTAAGGTAAGGAAACATTACTCTAACAATGAGAAACATTTCATTGCTTTATGTTTTAACCATTTTGTAAAAATGACACGTTTCCTGCTTTTTTTGAACAAAGTAAACAGAATGTCATGTTTTCATGCGTCATCATTATGATCAGAATGACGGTAGAATTCCCCAGAAAGGCAGGGATACCCTCAGAGGTCATTGAGATATTCTAGGCTGGTTGCTTATATATTAAATGGCCCTAATGCCTTCTGAGTTGTTATGCCTGGTTTCAAAAAAAATAATTTTTCAATATCTCACACATTTTCAGACTGTTGCCCTTTCAGCAGTGATACGTTTTTGCTTTTGCTATGTCCTTCCTCATCTGGGACTGAGAGATGAGAAAACTAACATGCTATGATTTTTGAGTCATGGGCCTTAACTTTAGTACATGTTTTTTTGTATCATTTACGCTGTCCATTCAGGTGCCTTTGCCCTCTTTTCTAGAATTCCTTCTGCAGTGTTTGATAGGCAACACTTCCAGATCAGATGAATTTTGCTTGTGGTTATGTAGCATTGCTCAGCTGATATTTTCAGGTAGAGCCCCGCAAGGTAGAAATCATAAGTATTTAGTCTATGGGGGATTGATTGGCATTAACCAAATTCTCAAAGACCTGTTTTAATTATTTCCTATATTTATTGAAGACATTTTACAGAATAGGAATACTGCAACACACAAGACAATGTGATAGTTATCGGGGATGAAATGCCCTCATGAAAGCCACAGGAAAAAAAAGGGGAAAAGACAGTCATTTACGTATCTAAGCAATCAGTACACTTAAGATTGGTTTATCGGATTTCCATGATCAGGGTAGCTGAAAGCCAAACAATTAATCAGAAAGATTTCTGATGTTGCCTGAATCAGGGAACAGTGATCTCTATATTCTTCTGGGGCCACTTATCCTGACTAAAACTTAGAGTACTGCTTCTTTCTAGAAACTGTAAAACAATTAGAATGCCCTATTCTTTTCCTTTTATTTATTCATTTGCTCATTAATTTATTCCATACAGGCCACCATATAGTGATACGTAATGTTTATAATCCCCAAAGGTGCTGGGACAAGGGACGATGAGGGTCTGAAATCTGGTCTGTGCTTTGTTCACCAAGCTGTTTCCTGAGGGACCGTGACCTTTGTCCAATTCATCTGCCGAGAGGGGAGGCCTTTTTAAAATCCTCCGGCTCACAGGTCTGTTGGTGTAATCCGCAGTCCTGTGCTTGGGCTTAGGTATAAATAAGATATAGTGGTCTAACCCTTAAATGAGCTTGAAGTGTAGCAATGCTCTATATATTCTTCCTCTTATTTACACAGTTTTGAATAGACCTTGATATATCTAATTCAGCTCCTTTTGATTCAATATTCCTTACAAATTATAAAACATTTGAGTCATTCCATGGGCTCATTAATTTTAATAGGTTGCAGATAGATGACAGCTTGTTTTATCTGAGTCCCATTCTACACTGATGATTTAAGGAGATTTATATCCTTCACTGAGCCCTTTGGGAGAGGTCATAATCAATAAAACATTTCTAACATAATTTAACACCGTGGACCACTTCTCAGAAGGCACAAGCGTAATGTGGACTTCAACTTCAGAAGGATGCCGTGTCCCTAAATTTTGGAGGCTGCCAGCTTCCCATACCCTGACAAATCCTCTCCTGCTCTATGCCAACAACCCTGTGAGGGGGAAATATTAGATCTTTCTGCGTCATCTCTGCTGACTGACTGCCTAGCTGCTGTAACTGTTCCATTCATGGAAAATTTTGTATTTAGAAGCAGACTGTTCCACCTTCTAAACACTGTGTTAGGATCGTTTTTCCCTTAAAATAGGCCATTACCTACTTATTGTGTCTACCTATACTGATCCTGGACCTATTTCATGGGGTACGTGCAGGACAAGTCTAATTGCAAATCAACTTGAAATGCCTCCTGGTACTGAAAAATTGGAGTATACTCATCCACCTAGTTTTTCCTCCAAACTTCTCTTCTTTCAATAGATATTAAAATTAATAGGTAATGTAAAAAATACTGGCTTGGCAGACTATTCCATTAAATCTTATGAATTAAATACATATATCCTGGGCTTCCCTGGTGGCGCAGTGGTTGAGAGTCCGCCTGCCGATGCAGGGGACGCAGGTTCGTGCCCCGGTCCAGGAAGACCCCACATGCCGCGGAGCGGCTGGGCCCGTGAGCTATGGCCGCTGAGCCTGCACGTCTGGAGCCTGTGCTCCGCAACGGGAGAGGCCACAATAGTGAGAGGCCCACGTACCGCAAAAAAAAAAAAAAAAAAAAACAAAAACACATATTTCCTTAAAATGAGGCATTTCAATCATTTAAATGGTTAGGCAAAACAAACAAACAAAGCAAAAAGAATCAACAATTTCTCTGCTAAGGCACTGGTTATGACAATTTAAGTTACAAAATTAGTTCTGTATACTAACTCTGCACATACATGAATGTTTCAGTGTTATTCATTGGGCCACTATAAACAAAGGACTAAAAAGATAACACAGATTCTTATATTGCTTGCCTATAAAATGCACGGCTTAGACAGACAGTTAACGGTAATAGTATGTACTGGAAAGTGTATTTCTTCTCTGTGAATTAGCGATTAACATACACCCCTCATAGAGAGAAAAGGTCGTTTTTTTTAGCTCTCTAAGAAGCTTTCTCAAATTCCATCACTGGAAAATTTTATTTCTTTTATCTTTAAAACTCTATACATCTGTGCTCCTCATCCTGTGATACTGTTGAGATATCACATATTATACTTCTGAATAATTGTATTAAAAGCAGCGTTTATGATTTGTATCAAACTACATGCTTTTACTTTTGTTGCTGTAAGACATTTAACCCATTGTCAGTATGACAGGGGCCTTATTGAACAAGATGCTGCCACATGAGGGAAGTATGCATTGTCATTGGACTTTCCTATCAACATAGCATAATCAGTTATTAACACAAGTGGCACTCAATGGGATTTATGCCAATTTTTGTTCAGTCTCGTTCCTTCCGTGGCTTAGCAGAACTTAGCAACAAACTGAGCTACTTAGGGAGAAAAACCCTCTGTGCGTGGATCTATTAGAAAACGGGAAACGTGCTCTAAGAGAAGATGCAATTGTATTGGGTGGGGCAAAAACTGCCTTCAGTTTTTTAAGTAAAAATAAAAGACACGTTTTTCATTTTCATCAAGACCTTCATTGACCAACGTATTCACCCTTTTGTGCCACTACCTTCTGCCATTTTTCAGGCAGCTTCATAATACCATCTTCCCAAAACTTTTTATCTGTTTGAGCAAAGAACTGCTCCAGGTGCCTTTTACAGTCTCCCAGGGAATTGAAAGTTTTTCCATTAAGAGAATTTTGTAAAGACCGAAATAAATAGAAATCTAAAGGTGCAATGTTTGGTAAATACGGCGGATGAATCAGAACTTCCCAGCCAAGCTGTAACAGTTTTTGCCTGGTCATCAGAGGAACATGCAGTCATGCATTATCCTAATGGAAGATTATGCGTTTTCTGTTGACTAATTCTGACGCCTTTCGTCAAGTGCTGCTTTCAGTTGGTCTGATTGGGAGCAGTACTTGTTGGAATTAATCGTTTGGTTTTCCGGAAGGAGCTCATAATAGAGGACTCCATTCCAATCCTACCATATACACAACATCACCTTCTTTGGATGGAGACCGGCCTTTGGTGTGGTTGGTGGTGGTTCATTTCGCTTGCCCCACGATCTCTTCCATTCCACGTTATTGTACAGTATCCACTTTTCATCGCCTGTCACAATTTATTTTTTTTTATTTTTTTTTTTTTTATTTATTTTTTTTTTTGTGGTACGCGGGCCTCTCACTGTTGTGGCCTCTCCCGCTGCGGAGCACAGGCTCCAGACGCGCAGGCTCAGCGGCCATGGCTCACGGGCCCAGCCGGTCCGCGGCATGTGGGATCTTCCTGGACCGGGGCACGAACCCGCGTCCCCTGCATCGGCAGGCGGACTCTCAACCACTGCGCCACCAGGGAAGCCCCTGTCACAATTTATTTTAAAAACGGAATGTTTTTATTACATTTCAGTAGAGAATCCCATGTGGAAATATGGGAAAAAGGGTTTTTTTTTCACTTATGTGGAACCCAAACATCAAAGTGATTCACATAACCAAGCTGGTGCAAATGATCTTTAGCGCTTGATTTGGATATTTTAAGTACGCCGGCTATCTCCCTCATGGTATAACACTGATTGTTCTCAGTTATTGTTTTGATTTGATCACTATCAACTTCAGCTGGTCTACCCAACCGTGCAGCATCGTCCATCGAGAAATCTCCAGCAAGCATGAAACTTCACAAACCACTTTCGACACGTTCAATCAGTCACAGCACCTTCTCCATACACTGCACAAAATGTTTTTGCGTTTCAGTTGCGTTTTTACATTTCTTGAAATAATAAAGCATAATATGCTGAAATTGTTGCTTTTTTCCTTCCATCTTCAGTATTAAAATGGCTACACAAAAATTCACCAATTTTAAGTATTTTTTTAAATGCACGCTGATATGACAGCTGTCACATACAGTCTAACAAAATTGTATCAAATGAAGTTAAAGACAACTAAGTGCTACTAGAGTCATCTTACGGAAAAGAACGAACGTACGTTTTGGCCCACACAATACTATTTTACTTCTTAAAACATTCCCTTTCATTACAAAGACTGATTATATATTGTGAAAGTGAGGAGGCAATATATTTGGGGCCCGGATTCCAAAATAAAATACAAATTCTCTTCTGTAGTTATCTGGTATCATTTGTTAAGACTGTTGACTATATGCACAAAAAGATGTTGGACATAAACTTGACTGTGTAGTCATGCTCCCCAGTGGCAAGTTACACATTTTTTTAAATTAAAACTTTGTCTCAGGGCTTCCCTGGTGGCGCAGTGGTTGAGAGTCTGCCTGTCGATGCAGCGGACACGGGTTCGTGCCCCGGTCCGGGAAGATCCCACATGCCGCGGAGCGGCTGCGCCCGTGAGCCATGGCCGCTGAGCCTGCGCGTCCGGAGCCTGTGCTCCGCAACGGGAGAGGCCACAACAGTGAGAGGCCCGCGTACCGCAAAAAAAACCCCACAACTTTGACTCAATGTGTATGAATATTTGGATATGTTCTTCTATTGCACCTTTTAAGCCAAGATTGCAATCACCACCATATTAAAATAATTAATCATCAAAGCCTGTAAAGTTGTTAAAACCCTTTTGGATAGCTGAAAGGCTTTCTCTGGGATACACTTATTGTTTAAATTCCAAAAGTCCTAATTCCTTCTTACAGCTCTTGGAGTGTCACAGACTTCAGTAAGTTTGCTTTCATGCATTCTGCGGTCTTGTAGCAGGAGCAAATAAACTGTGCCTTCATGAGTGTCCCTGTACCTTTAGTCACTAAGTCTACAGGAGATTGTTACCAGGTGTGTGATGTTTTAGGGTCTAGTTCTCTTTTTCATTGGAAGAAGGAGTCAAATATTTCATATTGGACGATGTGACATATTCTAACAGATGGTGTCTTCTTCCTTTTGCAGATGCTTCTGATTTAATTCATGTATTAGAAGAAGCCTATATTTGCTGTTCTCATGGTGAGGATGTCAGAAATTCTTTCTTAAGTTAGGAGATGAAAGCCTGAAAGAACGGTTTTAATCTCTAGGTTTTTTTTTTTTTTTTTAACCACAGGAGAATATTATGGGAAATATATTCTGCTCGTCATCTTCACACCCTATATATTCTTGGGAAACGGAATGAGAAAACACTCTCAGTTTTGCTAATATCCTGATTCTATTCTTAGATGTTAACAAGCAAGATGTGGAATATAAACGCCATGGCAGAACTGCTAACAAAAACAGGGTCAAGGTCTTTAATAGCAAGGGAATGACTGGAACAAAGCTCTGTAAGTCATGTTTATTCAACTTCGGAATCTTCCATTACAGAAGGCACATTCTTGCATGGTCATCTGCACCCCAGATGCTGGAGTAGTTACCATCTCAGAGAATAACTGGCCCTGGGATTCTAACAAACTCTCTGATACATGTGAAGCACAAGTACTATTCTTCTCCACCTTCACAAGCTGTCAAGGAGGGAGCACACTTTTGGCTGCAAAGTAAGATTTTCTGTGAGAGGAAGAGGGGATGGAGATAGGATAGATGGAAAGAGGTCAGCCAATGTCAGGGACAGGAAAGTGATCGACAGTTGCTTCCCCATCTCTCTGCCCAGTCTATAGTTGTGACCTAACGGAGGAATTGAACTTTATGTGCACAGAGAAATGTAGACTGACTCTGTGGGATTAGGTCCCAGTTCTGCAATTTACTGTCTGTGTAACCTTAGGGAAGTCACCCAACTCCACACAGCCTGAGGCTCCCCATCCATTCTTTTTAAATTTGGAAATAAAGATTTTAAATCAATACATTCTAATTATTTTTAAACAGTATATAAATGAATAAAATAAGAAATGAAAGTCCATAGACACATATACCTAACACATTTCCAAGAGCTGGCTACTGCTCACCTCTTGGAAGGTATCCTTTTGTTTCTTCACCAGTAAATTGGAGATGAAAATAACTGTATCTTAGTGTTTGTGAGAATAAAAGGAGATATTTTAAATGCCTAGACCATTAGGAAGTTTTCTTTGTCTTTTCCCTTTCGCTCTGCTTCCCTTTCTAATTTTTCTTGTTTGACTTAATCTGATGCTTGTTCATAACCAGACCAATTTTGAAGTCCACAGTGTATTGTATTAGTCAGATGTTGCCCAAAACAACCCAATATCTCAGTGTCCTATCACCGCCAACATTTACTTCTAGCTCATGGGTCTGCAGTTCGGCTGGTCTCTGCCGTTTCAGGCTACAGATGGGTCAGCCGCCCTCTGCATTTCACTTAGTGCTGGAGCCAGGCTAAGTAGCGACAGCTGCAGGGCATTTTCTCTCATGAGGGATGGCAGAGGCTCAAGGGGGGCAAGTGAAAGCATGTGGATGCCTAATTTCGAGAAAGAGAAAGATATATAGCAAGGGTTTTTCATCAGTTTAGTTGGACAGTGAAAGGTGTGACTCTCCCCCTCTAGTTTCCCTCACCCCCTAAGAAGATGTTATGGACTATTTCTTACTTTTCCTTGATGCTTTGTTCCTGAATCTTCTTAAAGAAAGCAGAAAGAAGTGCTAAGATCTATTCCAAGACTGATGTCAGTGGGCAACAGAAGCTCCTTGGGAGGACAAGCAGACACTAAGTTAAACATGAAAGAAGTGTAAGATGGTGTTACTATTAGAAGGTTTCTACTATGGGAGGATTGCCAATGAGCAAAATAAAAGATGATGGGGGGAGGGGAATGGGTGTTTGGGGGAAAAAGAGTGAATTAAGGGCAGTGGGAGGAAGCAATGGTCCCAAACAAAGCTAGAAATGAAGAGGGTAGAGTGATAAGGAGACATACGCTAATCAAGGAAAGAAGAGGTACCTTGGATTCCTCAAACTAATCTTGTTCTTTTTTTTTTTCCAACTTCTAAAAGAAAAAATAGATGGAATGGGAAAATAAATATTATGTGCAGATTATCAAAAGGAGAGGGTTAGCTTTTTTAAAAAAACTTGTATTCAACCACCATTTCCCAATTTTATGAACAGTTTAATCTTTTATTTTCTTCCACTCTTATAGAGAAGTAAGCAACGGAAATAAGCATGGTCTCCTCCACTAGCTTCTGCCGCCTCATGGCTACATGGACACCATGAATAAAAAAAGAGGTTTCTCACTTGTGTGACCAAGACAGTAACTACGGCAATTTTTTTTTTCTTCCAAAATTGTCAATGATAATGGTAAAATCATCTAAGTATCTCACTTAAAACATGCCTTTCCTCCTATTTGACCTCCTAGTAGCTTGGAAAAGTCAGTTTCATCCTGGGATATTTTATATAATCAATACTGTATAAAAAATATTTCAAAAAAAGGCTTCTTTAAATTACATTGCTTTAGCAAATTCCAGATATATGTTACAAACACACACATGCATGCACGTGCACACACATCCTGTCCTTAATTTGTAATTTCAATTTTTAAAAAGGTAAAAATAGGGCTTCCCTGGTGGTGCAGTGGTTGAGAGTCCGCGTGCCGATGCAGGGGACACGGGTTCGTGCCCCGGTCCGGGAAGATCCCACATGCCGCGGAGCAACTGGGCCCGTGAGCCATGGCCGCTGAGCCTGCGCGTCTGAAGCCTGTGCTCCGCAACGGGAGAGGCCACAACAGTGAGAGGCCCGCGTACCGCAAAAAAAAAAAAAAAAAAAAAAAAAAAAGGTAAAAATAAATTAATAGATTGGATATTAGATAGCTGTTCCCTTCCAGAATAACATTAGGTATATTTAATTTTGAATCATTCTTGGCATTCCGACTGGGTTTATTCTAGCTCAGCTGTCAATCTCCCATTGCACTGTCAAGGCCTGCCTTATTTAAGGTATTTCTTTTAGCATTATAAATTTACTACAGTTTTCTCTAATTCCCTTCTCTGTATTCCTTCATCTCAGTTTCTCACATTTAGTCAGGTAAACTTAATGATAGTAGTCAAGGTTATCTTTAAAAAAGACTGTCCACTGAAAACATAAAATAATCATTGGCTTTCTTTGTTTTTTACATACACGCATGGATATGACTATATTGCTCATAAAACTGACCCAAAGAAAAATACTTCTTTTCTGGTTTAGAAATCTCTGTAGGAACATGTTTAGGCACACAGAATATTGTGTGGGGACAGCCAAACGGCTCTCTCTAGGGTAGGAAAACCTTTAAATCTTATTCATTCTACTCATCTTATTTCCACTTAAAACAACTGTGATTGCCAACCTAGCTGAAAGATAAACTTAAGCTTCAGCATTATAAGAAAACATCTTTCAAAGGAATATCAGAGAAGGCTGTACGAAGGGAGAAAAAGTCATAAATAGTTCTCAGATTTCATTATTTCAAACCCGTCTGCATTTTTCCTTATAGAGAACACCTTTAAACAGACCTTTACTGAATTTTCATCTAGAACACTTGCAGTTTCTTACTGAATTAGAAGTTACTTTTAAGATTAATTTCATATGTTTTACAGCCAATCAAGCAACTTTAAGGGTTACCTAAAGTTATCCGTAGTGAGGGGTTATCAGTAGCGAGTATTCAAAAATTATTCAGAGAGATGGTGTCAATTACTCCCAAGATGAGAAGGGAAAGATATAATGTATTAATTCATCTCCCAATTAGGTAAACTGTTAAGGGCAAAACTCCAACTAAAATAGGCTTTGTGAATGAGACTGATGGAAACAAGAAAGACCATTAATCATTTTGACTAGAAAAGGAACAGCACAATTTCAGGAATAAGTTTTAGCTATTTCTTCCCACTGGCATTAATCAAGAACATTAGGTAATTTTTCTCCAGGTTATTTCCCATTATATACATTCAGAATTATGCTGCATAAAAATATCCAATATCACAAAGTACTCCCAGGTTTTTAGAGATGGTAAAATACCAGAAATAGTAAGTGATGCTTTATTTCTATAACCTGTTAGAGCTTTTAAAAGGCTTCCATACATTATCTCATTTAACCCTAGAAATGATCTCTCCTCAGAGAAGTATTGGGACTGTCTATCCAGATAATAACTAACAGAACTCATTTGATTCTAGGGCTCTGGATTTCAAAAACTGTGCTAGTTCTAATTTATCACTTTGCATTCCTGATTTTATGAACACACTCATTAACCACAAATAGTAGTTTAGAAAAAGATAGCCATAAAAATGTGATAATTTATACTTGGTAGTTTTTTGTACCCTCATTGCTCAGCAGTATACAGTCAACACATCATTAATTCATTTTTGTGATGTTTTTAAAAATCATGAAAGTTATTTTATTTGTATCTAATTATCTAACTGCAGCTCAAGCTATTAAATATGTAGCAATGCAGGACAGTTAGATGCAATAAAATTTCATCCATTTATTTATTTAACACTCATGCATTTCTCACAGTCTGTGCAATAATTTCTGTATTAAATGCTGGGGATATAAAGCCCATTAAGAAGTAGGCCCTTTTCCCTATATGGGAAAAGAATCTAAAAAAGAGTGTATATATGTATATGTATAACTGATTCACTTTGCTGTACACCTGAAACTAACACAACACTGTAACTCAACTATACCCCAATAAATTTTTTTTAAAAAAGTAAATTCAATAATATATTGGAAAACAAAAAAAGAAATAGGCCCTTCTGTCAAGGACCTTATAATTTTCTTGAAGAAAGGCAAGTAAATCTTGAAGAAAGGCAAGTAAAGAAAGGCAAGATTACCATAGCTAGATTAGTGCTCATAAAGCTATTCACTATGTCATCGGTGCATAGAAAATAAGTAATACATTGTACTAGAATCAAGACATATTCACTGAGAAGGTGATACATGGTGTAAACTTTTTAAGACTTAACTGTGAAGGGTAAGATGGAGGCAGAGTGATTAGAAGTGAGACCTAAAACAGGAGAACTCTTTCCAGGATACTCAGAGTCACTTAATCAGGAGATCTGATGTTAGGTGGGGATTTTCCCAGGCTCTGGACTCAGCCAGTAGGGCCTATGAGGACAGTGACGTATTGAGTTATAAAGAAGAAGAAAAACAGAGGTGAGAGAGAAGTTGCGAAAGCAATGTTCGCAGGGACAGATTTTCCTTCCCTTCCCCTCTGGAGAAGGAAGGAATGGTGACCCTCATCCTCCAACAGAAGAAAGGTCATTGAAAAGGGGCTCCAAGGGGTCTAGAAAAAAACAGAGACCAGTGTCTCATTGCCTGCTTGGACCTGTGTGTCGGCCGTGGACTTGTTGATTTTCCCACCTGTGCCTCCTTGAACAGGAGAACAAGAGATCTGGGGGAAATATTCCAGGGCTTGGGGGAGGGGAAGTGGGCAGCAGGGAACATCCTGCGACCCAATGGCTGGTCATCATAAGAATGTGTGAGCTGCCTGTGGATGAATGCAGTACTGTGAAAGATAGTATGGGCCATCTGTCCAGGGCCAGACCAACAGAACAAAATGATGGGAAGTGGCAGGGGAAAGTAGTAAGAGGCTGGTGGTGTCCTGACGGACGTGGGTAGAAGAGGCCCAGGTGGAGCTGGCTGTCTCACAGCTGGGAACTGTCAAGTTAGAAGACTCCCAGGAGAGCTGCTGAAGGGCTTCAGCATTTGGATTTCAACAACAGAGGGGCCCTGATGGCCTGTCACTGTTAGCCGGGGAAGCAGCCACCACTAAGAGCAAACTCCCAAAGTGTCTGATAAGGAAGAGACACTATTTTACTCCCTCCTACTTCCCCCAGCACACGGCGGGCAAGAGCTGGAGCCAGGGAACAGGAGACAAAGGAAGTGCCCCAGAGACACACGTGCTGCTTCCACTTTCTGCTCTAAGGCGAGGGAGTGAGAAGGGGAGTGAAAGAGCAAATCAGCCCCCGAACCACAAAAGTGATGGACCCTGGAGGTGAGAAGTAAGAGAGATGTAAAATACATGAGCTCTGACGTCTAAAATGGAGAGATTTTTACATAATCAAGAGCCTTAAGGAAATCAGTGAATTTGTATTTTGTCATGTACTATCCAGTGGGTGGAGAAGTTTGACATAGTAGAGTTGAGGAGGGTGATTGGAGAAAACAAAATTAGGTTTATGTGATGTCTCCACTGAACACTGAACAGTTAGCTGATTCTAGCTGGACATCTGGAGAAGAGCCAGAGGTGAGCCTGGAGAGGGAGGTGGGAGGGAGGACAATAAGGCTATAATGTGCTAAGCTAAGGGGTTAGAAACTTGGATTGAAAGCCCTGGGGAGCCATTGAAAGAATCTAAACAGGGAAGTCATATAATCAGAGGGTAAAATGTACCCTTTGGTATCAGTGACTGTTCACCTACCTACCTAAACTCATCTAGTTTAGGCAGGGAAAAAAAAATGTAATAAATAAAATACCATTTTGTTAGCAAATGCCTAGGTCACTCTTGGCAACTGTGTCAATAAATTACAATATTTTCTTCTCAATGTAAAAAAATCAGCCCAAATCTAATGACAGAATAGTTCCCTATGTCTTCAATGTATACGCCAGTAAAATGTGCTTGAACTTTTCAACAACTATGAGTTAATACAATTTGTAACTGGTTTAAATTGTATGCCTTAGAAAACAAACGACTATGTAGAAGTCAGAAGCTAGAGACACGTAACTTCACAAAATTGGGACTGAATCATTAATCATGATTGAACAATATTTTTTAAATTTCCAGGCAAGAAAAGCTCATAAAGATATTAGTTCAATTATAAGCATATGTGCTCAAACCTATACATTTTAACATCTTTGCACAAAAACAATGTAGAATGCTAAACTAAGTTAATCTGTCAAAATTCTATCTTTTACCCCCACCTTTGACATGAAAATATTCAGTAGAACGAAGGTAGTACTAAAGAGAGAAAATTTCCCAATGGTATTTCCAAAAATTCATCAGCAGTCTGGTCATAGTTAAGAATGTTCCTGAAAACCGAATGCCAAATAGAAAAGTATTTCTAATCAACATTGCTGAACATGGACATATTTACCCAATTAGACACTCACTAGAAGCTGAAAAGTGAACCTGGTTCCAATTTTTTGACTTCAGGGAAAGTAGAATATATTGGTGAAAATTTGATTGGAGAAAACTGGAAGGTGATTTTAACCCTGTACATTTAAGAAAACAGGATTGAGTCTGTTATATGCAACATGTATCACTAAAGTGCTCTAAGTTAGGAGATAGGAGAGGAAGAGGAAAAGTCTAGGTCAGTCACTGACTGTTCATTTAAACTCCCTACATTTACCTCGGGTGCCTATTGTACAGGAAGATGAGAAAAGCTTTTCTTTCTTTTCATCTAACTCTAGAATATTATGCCATTCATTTATTTTTTTCATTTCAGTTTAGCAGGCAAAAAAAAAAAAATCCAAAAGGATAAATATCTAACATTTAATTAGATGAAACATGTTGAACGTAAGGAGCATAATAAAGGAATGAAGGTATTTCTTTTTGAAAAGTCAAAATACAGTGGAAAAACAAAAATTAAAACAATTAGGAGTTGCAAATTAAATCACTTTTTTTCAGTTATTAAAAAAAACCTGAAATGTCTACAACATTATAACTCAAAGTGTGGTCTTCGAACAGCATTATTGGAATCACCTGGAAGCTTATTAGAAATGTAGGCTCTCAGGCCTCAACCAAGTTGCTGAATTCGAATTTACATTTTAACAAGATCACTTAACAATTTTTTAAAAATTTTATTGAAGTACAGTTGACTTAAAATATTGTGTTAATTTCTTCTGTAAGGCAAAGTGACTCAGTTTTATATATATAATACACACATATACATACATATATACACACACACATATATATATATATATATATCCTTTTTTCATATTCTTTTCCATTATGGTTTGTCACAGAATATTGAATATAGTTCCCTGTGCTATACAATAGGACTTTGTTCTTAATTCTTATGCCCGTTGAAGTTTGAGAAGTTATAGAAAGCCCTGTTGAATGCCTAGAACGCCGATGAACGGTTTCTACCTCATAACTTAGGAAATTAATTTAGCCCAAGTCCATCATTAAAATAGGAACACTTTAATTTTCCAGATAGCTAAAGCAAGTGTAAGTTTGCTTGTTTGCACATATGTAATTTTTTTCAAGTTTTCAACACATTAATACCTTTATATATGGAAACTAGTTTTGTTTTATCCAATAAAAGGCATCCAATCAGCTTGGATTTGGGGGAAAGCGTTTCTAGAAATAAATCCCATGTTTAGAAATCACCCTCAATAATGGAAAGTTCCATTTCTCATTGCTGAGACCTGGCCCCAGTGTGCTAAAATGAAAGAGGGTTTTCTTTATGTCAGCTGTGCTTTTTTTTTCATTTGGGCCAAGTTAGAACACAAGCCATTAGCTAATTTTTATTACTCTTCCCCCTCTTTCTTTTGCAACAGTTGACAGCACCCCTTCTTCAGGTGACTGCCCTGAGAGCAGGAAAGCCTGGGAGAAGGGGATCACTCATTTGTACTTTATTATTTCAAAGACTTAAGGAAAACATTAGAAGAATCATGGAGGAGAAATGTGGTGATGAAGATAAAGAGCAAGAATGGATGAGAAATGTTAAATGGGAAACATAAAAAAAAAAGCATATTGTGAACAAACTCAGATGTACAAAGTTTCTCAGAAACACAGCTTTCTCTCTCTCTTTTTTTTTTTAACGTTGCTATGTCATCTTTTAAGTTTTACTAAAGAACTTTTATTCTGCATGGTAGCTTCGTGGTTACAAATCTAAGAAATAGAGATTGCATTACAGCTTTTGTTTATTAAAAGAGTATAGTGACTTTTAGCTTTTAAAATGCCAAATGTTCTTATTCACTATTGTTTATTCGTTCAGTCATACTATCATTTCTTCAGAAAATCTCTGCTGAGTAAACTATGTTTGCTCAGGAACCATTCTAGATGCTCAGAAGATATCAGTGAATGAAGCAAAGAACCCCCGACACACCCCTACTCTTGAGCTTGTGTACTGATGGGAGGGGGATGGAGACAAAAATAACCTATAAACAAAATAAATAAATAATTTCTGAGATTGTTAGACCATCATACTAAGTGAAGTAAATTGGACAGAGAAAGACAAATATCATATGATATCACTTGTATGTGAAATATAAAGAAATTATACAAATGGACTTACTTATAAAACAAAAACAGACTCACAGTCGTAGAAAACAAACTATGGTTACCAAAGGGGAAAGGGGGGAGAGGGATAAATTAGGAGCTTGGGATTAACAGTTACAAACTACTATATATAAAATAGGTAATCAACAAGGACCTACCATATAGCACAGGGAACTATATTCAATATCTTGTAATAACATATAATAGAAAAGAATCTGAAAAAGAATATATATATATAGATAGATATCTGAATCACTTTGCTGTACACCTGAAACTAACACAACATTGTAAACCAGCTATACTTCAGTAAAAATATAAACAAACTGAAAAGCAAAGGATATTGAAAAAAAGCTATAGACTATTTTGTTAGAGGATGCCATTATAAATTAAGTTGGCAATTCACTTCCTTTCTATTCCACATGAATAGAATAAGTATGTCCAAGCATGAAGGAAATAAAGTGCATAGCATTATACAATGAAGACTCTAAGTGTTGCTCTTAAAGACCTTAGTAACTGAGTGAATGAGATACAACAGGAGCGTAAGTAAATATTACAAAAGGCAGATTATTCCAAGTGGTAAAAAAAAAAAAAATGGGTTTCAGGGGACTCAGGGGAAGAAATTTTTTATTTAAATAAATGAGATGACAAGAAATGAGGAAATGGAATATTCCATCAGAGAAAGGAAGTGCTAATTTTAAAGAGCTTAAATAATAGATGTGACAAGTTGTGCTTAAAGAAAATATTTCAACTGTGTAATAAAAATATATTTCCCAAGTTGAAAAATATATTTTAAAAATCTGGCTGATTTCAAACTTCAAAGAATGAACACTCTGAGCTTTGACTAATCCAAAAGGAATATTTATATAAGGTTTTATAAACGGCCAGTATCCTTGTTTGGAGACTATTTCCTTTCCGTTATGTACCTTCTACTTTCACGGTTAGTATCAC
The DNA here is from genome assembly GCF_963455315.2 of Globicephala melas. NCBI lineage: Eukaryota > Metazoa > Chordata > Mammalia > Artiodactyla > Delphinidae > Globicephala > Globicephala melas. Next base: position 86,477,484 of record NC_083323.1, read on the forward strand.
TCAGCAACCGTGTTTTTGTGAAGTGTAAATTAAAATTCAAATTTAATTTTCTTAGTTGGCATAGAAGTTGCTTCATTTGTTAGTGAAATCACTTTTGAAATATAGGACACTATTAAGTAAAGGTGGAGACTGTGTTAAAACTGCCAGTCAAGTAGAAAACCAAGGTCTAAGAGGATAAATCATCAGTAAAACACCCAAGCAATAAAGACTTCCATTGTTAGGTTGATGTTTTCTTAAGGTCTCCAAGAAAAGATGAATTCACTCTGATTCTCTAAGGAAATGGGTCTTACCTGATTCTTTTCTTTTCATTTTTTCTAAGCAACAGATGGATAAACAAGGAAAGTCAGTGTAGTGACCATGGAGAAAGCCAAACGGGCACAGGAAGAGTACAGAAAGACTTTTTGAATTGCAGGAGGCAATGAATGAGGCAATAAACATTAGGCCAGTATAAAAATGGTATAGAGTATTAACAGTTAACTTTTGTATTATATACTTCATAGCTTACAAATGTTTTTCACATACCATAATTTATTTAACTCAAAACAACTCTTTGCTTTCATCGATGATTAATTATCTGTTAGTCATTATTTTTCATTAAATGGACTCAATGTAATCCCACTGTCACCTACGGCTAAGCCTTCAACTGTGGCTGTTTTGAGTTACTTCTTGGAATGGAAGGATGGGAAGAAACCTCTGGAAATGCCTTGTCCATAAAATCTGATACCATCCAATGATCTGGAGGGGCAGGAAAACAAATGGCCATACAAAACTTCTTCCAGTTGCAGAAAAACTAGCCCAAACTGACTTCAACGAACATGCGTCCAAAGTTAGAGAGGCAAAGCTTGATTCAGAACACACAAGATATCACTAAGATCCATCCCTTGGCTTTATGTGCTTGGATTGCCTCTATTTTCAGGCTGCCACGAGAGGGTCAGCTTCAGGCTCCCATCACTGTAATACCCAGTGCATCAGAAGATAATCTGCTTTCTGGCTGATTTAAAACTAAGTCCAGAATTGAGTTTAACTGGCTGTTTTCCTTGCTTTGGGTCCTGTGCCTCTCAGACCAATAACTGCAGCCAGGGGAAGGGACAGAGTGTCCTAATTGCCTAGGCTAAACCTAGGTCAAATGCACCATCCCTGGAGCTAAAAGGGAAGATGTAACATCAGGGTTCTGTTGCTACAAGAATGGAGGCAAACAGGCAAAAGCAACAAATATCTATTACTTGTAAGATACAAACTGTTGCAAAGAAAAGTGTTTCACATCTTGCTATTATTGCATTCTCTTCACCGCTGTTCTATTCCTTCTCCCATCCATTTTACCTACTGCTCCCAGATTAGCTGTTCTAAAGGACAGTCTTGTTAATGTCACACTTCTATCCAGAAAACTCAAAATCTCCCTGTGATTTAAGAAACATACCCCTTAGCCTGATGTTTAAGGCCCTCCACAATCTGGTCATGCCCAAACTTACCTCACCATTCCTATCTCTAGCCAAACAGAACCTCCCTGGGCCTTTATTTCTGCGTTTTCCTAAAAAAAAAAAAAAAACAAAAAAAAAAAAACTTTTTCTTTGCATCTCTGCTTGTCTAAAGTGTACTGATAGTTTAATAATTGAAGCAAATGTCATGTGTTTTTATGAAGTAGAAAGTAATTTAGCCCTCCTTTCAACTCTCAGAACAATAACCTTCTCCTGCAGTCCTCACTACTTTCTACCTGAGTCACAGTTATTTACAGATCTGTCTACCAGAGTCCCTATTACCCACTGAAGGTGGGTTGAGACTCAAACATCTTTGCCACTTTTGAAAAAAACAAAGTACCTTCTATTCAATAATATGAGTGTTTTCAATAAACAAATAAATATGGAGTACACAGGAAAAAAAGACATCCTATGTCTACTTAGGCAGAAATATTTTTTCTGACATTGGAAATAGAGTTTTAGCAAAGGTGATGAAGACACAAAATTAGAAGGTTTGGTTCTCATCCTCAAGGAACTCATGGTTTAGGTGGAAAGACACACAGGTAATTCCAGTACAATGGAATAAGATGATGTGGGACCACAGATGGGGAAAAGATGAATTATGTCACAAAAATTCTTAAAAATCTTCACAGGAAAAGAAATATTTGAGTTGGAAGGAAAGGACCAGGAGAATAGCAGGCATAAAATCAACAAAAAGTTGTGTTTGGGAATTGTGAGAGTTCAATGTCAACACTGTTGAGTGTATTTTGGGGTACACAGGAAAATGAGTTTGGGAAAATGTATCAAAATCAGCTAATAAAAGGCTTTATATTGTATTAAAAGGAGTTTATATTTCATCATGTAGGTAACTGTGCATTAGCCAAAATTTTGAGGCTGGAGATTGGGATCAGATTTACAGTCTAGAAGGTAATGTACAAGATGGGGAGGGAGGCGGAAGGGAGTAGGAAAGAGAAACCAGAAGATGGTTAGATTCTAGCCTGGGAAACAGGATACATTTTAGGGTCATTAATTGAGGCAAGGAATATAATAGGTTTGGGGGACAGGGAAAAAATGATCATGCTGAATTTGAGATTCATGGAACCTTCAGGTGGATGTATCTAACGGGTGAAACAAAAGACTAAAAGTCATTATGACCTTACCTATTCCACCACTGGCTGTGAAATTAATAAAAATGGAGATTTTTTAAAAAGTATATAGTCTCAATTAATACACAGAAGTTAGTTGCATTTCTATACATAAACAACAAAAGATCAGAAATATTTCTGAGAAAGAAATTAAGGAAACAATCCCATTTAGCATCATATCAAAAAGAATAAAATACCTAGGAATAAACTTACCTAAGGAGGCAAAAGACCTGTACTCTGAAAACTATAAGACGGTGATGAAAGAAATCAAAGATGACACAAACAAATGGAAAGATATACCATCTTAGACTAGAAGAATAAATATTGTCAAAATGACTATACTACCCAAGGCAATCTACAGACTGAATGCAATCCCTATCAAATTACCAATGGTATTTTTCACAGAGCTAGAACAAAACGTTTTTAACTCTGAATGGAAACACAAAAGACCCCAAATAGCCAAAGCAATCTCGAGAAAGACAGACAAAGCTGGAGGAATCAGGCTCCCTGACTTCAGACTATACTACAAAGCTACAGTCATCAAAACAGTATGGTACTGGCACAAAAAAAGACATATAGATCAATGGAAGAGGCTAGAAAGCCCAGAAATAAACCCTTGCACCTATAAAGGAGTCAAAACTATACAATGGAGAAAAGACAGTCTCTTCAATAAGCAGTGCTAGGAAAACTGGACCACTACGTGTAAAAGAATGAAATGAGAACATTCTCTCATACCACACACAAAAATAAACTCAAACTGGGTTAAAGGCCTAAATGTAAAACTGGATACTATAAAGCCCTTGAAGAAAACATAAGCAGAACACTCTTTGACAAAAATTGCAGTAATATTTTTTTGGATCCGTCTCATAGAATAATGGAAATAAAAACAAAAATAAACAAATGGGATCTAATTAAACTTAAAAGCTTTTGCACAGCAAAGGAAACCAGAAACAAAACAAAAAAACAACGTACAGAATGGGAGAAAATATTTGCAAGTGATGTGACCAAAAAAGAATTAACATCCAAAATATACAAACAGTTCACACAGCTAAATATCAAAACAAAAAACAAAAAGACAACAAGCAACCCAATCAAAAAATGGGCAGAAGATCTAAACAGATATTTCTCCCCCCAAAACCAAAAACATACAGATGGCCAAAAGGCACATGAAAAGATGCTCAACATCACTAATTATTAGAGAAATGCAAATCAAAACTACAATGAGGTATCACCACACATGTCAGAATGGCCAACATCAAAAATGAACAAATAACAAATGCTGGAGAGGGTGTGGAAAAAAGGAACCCCCCTACACTATTGGTGAGAATGTAAATAGGTAGAGCCACTATGGAGAACAGGTACGGTGGTTTAGAAAACTAAAATAGAACCACTTCTGGACATATAAACAGAGAAAACCATAATTTGAAAAGATACATGCATGCCAATATTCACTGCAACACTATTTACAACAGTCAAGACATGGAAGCAACCTAAAGTCCATAGACAGATGAATAAATAAAGAAGATGTGGTATAACATCCAAAGACAAAGGAGAAGCCACAATGAGACGGTAGGAGGGGCGCAATCACAATAAAATCAAATCCCATAACTGCTGGGTGGGTGACCCACAAACGGGAGAACACTTATACCACAGAAGTCCACCCACTGGAGTGAAGGTTCTGAGCCCCTCATCAGGATTTCCAATCTGGGGGTCCAGCAACGGGAGGAGGAATTCCTAGAGAATCAGACTTTGAAGGCTAGAAGGATTTGATTGCAGAACTTTGACAGGACTGGGAGAAACAGAGACTCCATTCTTGGAGGACACACACAAAGTAGTGTGCACATCGGGACCCAGGGGAAGGAGCAGTGACCTGATAGGAGACTGAACCAGACCTACCTGCTAGTGTTGGAGGGTCTCCTGCAGAGGCGGGGGGTGGCGGTGTGTCACTGTGAGGACAAGGAAACTGGCAGCAGAAGTTCTGGGAAGTACTCCTTGGCGTGAGCCCTCCCAGAGTCTGTGTTAGCCCCATTAAAGAGCCCGGGTAGGCTCCAGTGTTGGGTTGTCTCAGAACAAACAACCAACAGGGAGGGAACCCAGCCCCACTCATCAGCAGACAAGTGGATTAAAGTTTTACTGAGCTCTGCCCACCAAAGCAACAGCCAGCTCTATCCACCACCAGTCCCTCTCAGCAGGAAACTTCCACAAGCCTCTTAGGTAGCCTCATCTACCAGAGGGCAGACAGCAGAAGCAAGAAGAACTACAATCCTGCAGCCTGTGGAACAAAAACTACATTCACAGAAAGATAGACAAGATGAAAAGGCAGAGGGCTATGTACCAGATGAAGGAACAAGATAAAATCCCAGAAAAACAACTAAATGAAGTGGAGATAGGCAAGCTTCCAGAAAAAGAATTCAGAATAATGATAGTGAACATGATCCAGGACCTCCAAAAAAGAATGGAGTCAAAGATCGAGAAGATGAAAGAAATGTTTAACAAAGATCTAGAAGAATTAAAGAACAAAAAACAGAGATGAACAACACAATAACTGAAATGAAAACTAAACTAGAAGGAATCTAGAAATACCAGAATAACTGAGGCAGAAGAGCAGATAAGTGACCTGGAAGACAGAACGGTGGAATTCACTGCCGCAGAACAGAATAAAGAAAAAAGAATGAAAAGAAATGAAGACAGCATAAGAGACCTCTGGGACAACATTAAATGCAACAATATTCGCATTATAGGGGTCCCAGAAGGAGAAGAGAGAGAGAAAGGACCCGAGAAAATATTTGAAGAGATTACAGTCGAAAGCTTTCTTAACATGGGAAAGGAAATAGCCACCCAAGTCCAGGAGGTGCAGAGAGTACCATACAGGATAAATTCAAGGAGAAACACGCCGAGACACAGAGTAATCAAACTGGCAAAAATTAGACAAAGAAAAATTAATGAAAGCAGCAAGGGAAAAATAACAAATAACATACAAGGGAAGTCCCATACGGTTAACAGGTGAATTCTCAGCAGAAACTCTACAAGCCAGAAGGGAGTGGTATGATATACTTAAAGTGATGAAAGGGAAGAACCTACAACCAAGATTACTCTACATGGCAAGGATCTCATTCAGATTCAATGGAGAAATCAAAAGCTTTACAGACAAGCAAAAGCTAAGAGAACTCAGCACCACCAAACCAGCTCTACAACAAATGCTAACAGAACTTCTCTAAGTGGGAAATAAAAGAGAAGAAAAGGACCTACAAAAACAAACCCAAAATAACTAAGAAAATGGTAATAGGAACATACATATCTATAATTACCTTAAACGTGAATGGATTAAATGCTCCAACCAAAAGACACAGGCTTGCTGAATGTATACAAAAACAAAACCCATATATATGCTGTCTACAAGAGACCCACTTCAGACCTAGGGACACATACAGACTGAAAGTGAGGGGATGGAAAATGATATTCCATGCGAATGGAAATCAAAAGAAAGCTGGAGTAGCAATATTCATATCAGATAAAATAGACTTTAAAATAAAGAATGTTACAAGAGACAAGGAAGGACACTACATAATGATCAAGGCATCAATCCAAGAAGAAGATATAACAATTATAAATATATATGCACCCAACATAGGAGCACCTCAATACATAAGGCAAATGCTAACAGCTCTAAAAGAGGAAATCGACAATAACACAATAATAGTGGGGGACTTTAACACCTCACTTATGCCAATGGACAGATCATCCAAACAGAAAATTAATAAAGAAACACAAGCTTTAAATGACACAATAGACCAGATAGATTTAATTGATATTTATAGGACATTCCATCCAAAAATAGCAGATTACACTTTCTTCTCAAGTGTGCAAAGAACATTCTCCAGGATAGATCACATTTTGGGTCACAAATCAAGCCTCAGTAAATTTTAAAAAAAATGAAATCATATCAAACATCTTTTCTGACCACAACGCTATGAGATTAGAAATCAATTACAGAGAAAAAAACATAAAAAGCACAAAGAAATGGAGGCTAAACAATACGTTACTACATAACCAAGAGATCACTGAGAAAATCAAAGAGGAAATCGAAAAATAGCTAGAGACAAATGACAATGAAAACACGAGGATCCAAAACCTATGGGATACAGCAAAAGTAGTTCTAAGAGGGAAGTTTACAGCTATATAAGCCTACCTCAAGAAACAAGAAAAATCTCAAATAAACCATCTAACATTACACCTAAAGGAACTGGAGAAAGAAGAACAAACAAAACCCAAAGTTAGCAGAAGGAAAGAAATCATAAAGATCAGAGCAGAAATAAATGAAATAGAAACAAAGAAACAACAGCAAAGATCAATAAAACTAAAAGCTGGTTCTTTGAGAATATAAACAAAATTGATAAACCATTAGCTAGACTCATCAAGAAAAAGAGCGAGAGGACTCAAATCAATAAAATTAGAAATGAAAAAGGAGAAATCACAACTGACACTGCAGAAATACAAAGGATTTTAAGAGATTACTACAAACAACTGTATGCCAATAAAATGGACAACCTGGAAGAAATGGACAAATTCTTAGAAAGGTATAACCTTCCAAGAGTGAACCAGGAAGAAATAGAAAATATGAACAGACCAATCACAAGTAATGAAATTGAAACTGTGATTAATAATCTTCCAACAAACAAAAGTCCAGCACCAGATGTCTTCACAGGTGAATTCTATCAAACATTTAGAGAAGAGCTAACAACCATCCTTCTCAAACTCTTCCAAAAAATTGCAGAAGAAGGAACATTCCCAAACTCATTCTACAAGGCCACCATCACCCTGATACCAAAACCAGACAAAGATACTACAAAAAAAAAGAAAATTACAGACCAATATCACTGATGAATATAGATACAAAAATCCTGAACAAAATACTAGCAAATAGAATCCAACAATACATTAAAAGGCTCATACACCATGATCAAGTAGAATTTATCCCAGAGATGCAAGGATTCTTTAATATATGCAAATCAATCAATGTGATACACCGTATTTACAAATTGAAGAATAAAAACCATATGATCATCTCAATAGATGCAGAAAAAGCTTTTGACAAAATTCAACACCCATTTATGATAAAAACTCTCCAGAAAGTGGGCATAGAGGGAACGTACCTCAACATAATAAAGGCCATATATGACAAACCCACACCCAACATCATTCTCAATGGTGGAAAACTGAAACCATGTTCACTAAGATCAGGTACAAGACAAGGATGTCCACTCTCACCACTATTATTCAACAAAGTTTTGGAAGTCCTAGCCACAGCAATCAGAGAAGAAAAAGAAAGAAAAGGAATACAATTTGGAAAAGAAGAAGTAAAACTGTCACTATTTGCTGATGACATGATACTATACATAGAAGATCCTAAAGTTGCCTCCAGAAAACTACTAGACCTAATCAATGATTTCATAAGGTTACAGGATACAAAATTAATGCACAGAAATCTCTTCAACTTCTATACACTAATGATGAAAAATCAGAAAGAGAAATTAAGGAAACACTCCATTTACCATTGCAACAAAAAGAATAAAATACCTAGGAATAAACCTACCTAAGGAGACAAAAGACCTGTATGCAGAAAACTATAAGACATTGTTGAAAGAAATTAAAGATGATACCAACAGATGGAGAGATATTCCATGTTCTTGGATTGGAAGAATCAATATTGTGAAAATGACTATACTACCCAAAGCAATCTACAGATTCAATGCAATGCCCATCAAATTACCAATGGCATTTTTTACAGAACTAGAACAAAAAATCATAAAATCTGTATGGAGACACAAAAGACCCTGAATAGCCAAAGCAGTCTTGAAGGAAAAAGACAGAGCTGGAGGAATCAGACTCCCTGACTTCAGATTATACTACAAAGCTACAGTAATCAAGCCATATGGTACTGGCAGAAAAACAGAAATATAGATCAATGGAACAGGATAGAAAGCCTAGAGATAAACCCATGCACTTATGGTCAACTAATTTATGACAAAGGAGGCAAGGATATACAATGGAAAAAAGACAGTCTCTTCAATAAGTGGTTCTGGGAAATATGGACAGCTACATGTAAAAGAATGAATTTAGAACACTCCCTAACACCATACACAAAAATAAACTCAAAATGGATTACAGACCTAAATGTAAGACTGGACACTATAAAACTTTTAGAGGAAAACACAGGAAGAACACTCTTTGACATAAATCACAGCAAGATCTTTTTTGATCCACCTCCTAGAGTAATGGAAATAAAAACAAAAATAAACAAATGTGACCTAATGAAACTTAAAAGCTTTTTCAAAGCAAAGGAAACTACAGATAAAACGAAAAGACCACCCTCAGAATGGGAGAAAGTGTTTGCAAGTGAATCAACAGACAAAGGATTAATCTCCAAAATATATAAACAGCTCAATATTAAAAAAACAAACAACCCAATAAAAAAATGGGCAGAAGACCTAAATAGACATTTCTCCAAAGAAGACATACAGATGGCCAAGAAGCACATGAAATGTTGCTCAACATCACTAATTATTAGAGAAATGCAAATCAAAACTACAATGAGGTATCACCTCACACCAGTTAGAATGGGCATCATCAGAAAATCTACAAACAAATGATGGAGAGGGTGTGGAGATAACGGAACCCTCTTGCACTGTTGTTGGGAATGTAAATTGATACAGCCACTATGGAGAACAGTATGGAGGTTCCTCAAAAAACAAAAAATAGAATTACCATGTGACCCAGCAATCCCACTACTGGGCATATACCCAGAGACAACCACAATTCAAAAAGACACATGCACCCCAATGTTCATTGCTGCACTATTTACAATAGCCAGGTCATCGGAGCAACCTAAATGCCCATCAACAGGTGAATGGATAAAGAAGATGTGGTACATATATGCAATGGAATATTACTCAGCCATAAAAAAGAACAAAATTGGGTCATTTGTAGAGACGTGGATGAATCTAGAGTCTGTCATACAGAGTGAAGTCAGTCAGAAAGAGAAAAACAAATATCGTATGTTAACGCATATATGTGGAACCTAGAAAAATGGTACAGATGAACCGGTTTGCAGGGTAGAAATAGAGACACAGAAGTAGAGAAAAACGTATGGACACCAAGCGGGGAAAGCAGCGGTGGGTGGGAGTTGTGGTGGGATGAATTGGGAGATTGGGATTGACATGTATCCACTAATGTGTATAAAATGGATGACTAATAAGAACCTGAAATTAAATAAAAAAAAGATGTGGTATATATGTACATACAGTGGAATATTGCTCAACCTTAAAAAGGAATGAAATAATGCCATTTGCAGCAACATGGATGGACCTAGAGTTTATCATAATAAGTGAAGTAAGTCAGATAAAGACAAATATCATATATCACTTATAATATGGACTCTTAAAAAAAACCATAGATGTGAACTTATTTACATAACAGAAATAGACTCACAGACATAGAAAACAAACATGGTTATCAAAGGGGAAAAGAGGGGAGAGGGATAATTTAGGAGTTTGGGATTAAGATATACACACTACTATATATAAAATAGGTAACCAGCAAGGATGTACTGTATAACAAAGAGGTCTATACTCAATATTTTATAATAACCTATAAGGGAAAAGAATCTGAAAAAGAATATATATAATATATACATATTTTATATATATATATATAGATATATATATACACAGACGTATCTGAATTACTTTTCTGCACACCTGAAAGTAACACATTATAAATCAACTACACTTAAATTTAAAAATATAAATAAAAATATTAAAACTTAAAAAAAAAAGTAATTGAGCATGGTATCACAGGTATACCAATGTCCAAACTCATCAAGTTGTATCATTTAATATGTGTAGCTTTCTGTATAACAATTATACCTAATAAAGCCGTAAAAAAATGAATACAGTCTTAAATACAGCATAAAGTATTTCTGCACAATGAAATTTATTGAATACTGTCAAGGTAGATAAAAATATAAATTTCCATTTGACTTTGTTTATTTCACAAACGGGTAGGTGACTAATAAACCGATGACTAGATTTGTAACGTTTCACAAATTTGATCCAAGTTGTACAAGATGGTGACTTCAAGACCCTGGACTGGACTCCCACCCAATTTATAAAGCCCAGAAGGCTGACGTATTGCAGAACATTTTCCAGTCCTTTCTGTTGAGACTTTATCATGTTTTTCTTTGCTTTTACTCTCTGGAATTTTATCCCAATGACTGTCACTTTCTGTGTACCACAGAAACTTACTCAGTACTTTGGTTTGTTCAGAAGGGTTACATTAGTGTTCAGATATTTTCAGTTATTTCATCAGAAACCATTGAAACCACAAAAAAAGATAAACGGAAAGTTAAGAATTGCTCTCTCTGAAGGAATTATGTTAATCTTGTAAGCTATATGGTGAGAAAGTTTTATACACAGGTTAAATATCGGTCACCTATGAAGTTAGAAGGATGAGCTCTCATTTGATTGCTTACACACACTTGGGAAAATAATCTTCTTACACATTAAGATACATTTTTGAATACCTGAGCTGTTGGCAGTCGAAAACCTGGCTCTCAACTCTTCTATGCTTCACTGAGGAAATTGTGACAGTGGCTGGAACTGAAGTCTGATGTGGATAGTATTAAGTTTGCCGAGTTAATTAAATTTAACCAGAAAGTTTCCTAAGACAAAATCCCAACTTATAGGACATTATACTCAACTTTAACTAACTGTGATATAAATTTAAGACAGTGAAAAGATAAGCCACAGACTGGGAGAAAATATTTGTAAAACACGTGTTTGATAAAGACTTGTATCCAGATATATTACAAAGAACTCTTAAAACTCAGCAGTAAGAAAACAACCCAGTTAACGGGCAAAAGACCTAAATGGACACTTCCCCAAAGAAGATACACAGATATGGAATGATATCACACCTATTAGCATGGTTAAAATCCAAAACACTGAGAACAACAAATGCTAGTGAGGATGCAGAGTAAGGGGAACTCTCATGCTTTGCTGGTGGGGATGCAAAATGATGGAGCCATTTTGAAAAATACGTTGGCAGTTTCTTATAAGCCTAAACATATTTTTATCATACAATCCAGTAATCAAACTGCTAGGTATTTACGCAAGTGAGTCGAAAGCTTACATCCACATGAAAACCTGCGTGTGAGTGTTTGTAGCAGCTTCAATCATAATTGCTCAAACCTGGAAGCAACCAAGCTTCAATAACTGAATGGATAAGCCAACTTTGGTACAGCCACACAACAGGACATTATTCAGTGATGAAAAGAAATGAACTATTATGCCACAAAAAGGAATCTTAAATCCACTGCAAAGTAAAGAAAGCCAATCTGAAAAGGCTATATACTCTATGATTCCAACTATATGACATTCTGGAAAAGGCAGGGTTAGGAGGGAAGAAGATTGCCGTGGGGCGAGGGAGAAGGAAGGGATGAATAGGTGCAGCACAGGGGACTTTTAGGGCAGTGAAACTATCTGTATGATAATGTAATGATGAATATGTGACATTATGCCTTTGGCAAAACTCAGAGAACTTTACGATAAAGTGAACCCTAATGTAAACTATGGACTTTAGTTAATAATAATGTATGAATATTAGTTCATCAGTTGTCATAAATGTATCAATTCAGGGGCTTCCCTGGTGGCGCAGTGGTTAAGAATCCGCCTGCCAATGCAGGGAACACGGGTTTCAGCCCTGGTCTGGGAAGATCCCACATGCCGCGGAGCAGCTAAGCCCGTGCGCCACAACTACTGAGCCTGCGCTCTAGAGCCCATGTGCCACAACTACTGAGTCCACGCGCCTAGAACCCGTGCTCCGCAGCAAGAGAAGCCACTGCAGTGAGAAGCCTGCGCACCTCAACGAAGAGTAGCCCCCGCTCGCCGCCATTAGAGAAAAGCTCGCACAAAGCAACGAAGACCCAACAGAGACAAAAATAAATAAATAAAATAAATTTTTAAAAATGTATTACTCAATACAAGATGTTAATAATGGGAAATGCGGGTGAGACAGGGGATGTATTTGGGAACTTCTATACTCTCTGTTCAATTTCTCTGTAAATGTAAAACTGCTCTAAAAACATAAAGTCTATTAAAAGCAATGATACAGGTGACTATATTATTTGTGCTCTAAGAAATGTGAATAAATGATATGAGAGTCTTGGTGAGTTCCAGAAGGATTCTAACTAGAGGTGCTTATGAAGACTTCATAAGTGAGATTTAAGTATTGAACAATGAGCTGAATTCAATGAGAACTAAAGCAAATAAGAAATATTTTATCAGGTAACAATTTTGTAAGCAGAACTCTGTGTGCAACAACAGTCATTCAGACTGTACTGCGTTCTGCTCTACTGAGAGAAAAAGGGGGCAGATCAGAGAATGACAATGTCTATTGCAAGAATTATTTTTCTTATATAATTTATTCCAGTGTAATCATATTTTTCCTTACTTGTTGAAAAGGTGTGGAGAAAATAGTCATGCTAGGAATATTCATGAAAGTTTGTGGAGGTGTTAAAATCAACAAATTAATCTTCCCCCATCTTGGAAATATTTTTCCCTTTGCCAAGGCTATCTTTACTTACCATTATATTTTTCTCTTTCTTTTGACTGCCCATATTTTCTAGTATGTGAACTATATTCAATTTTTCAGTACCCTATGCTTTATTATTTCCCATGTACCTACTTCTGCTTCTTTAAGAACCAGTCTCAAGAAAGAGTTCAGTAGTCTCTTTTGCGTCAAACTCAAAGGTCTTTTCTCCTCAGTTTTGACACTTGTTGAGCTCTTACCTCTACTGAGCACTCCATTTTTCCCGAAAACTTCTCTTTCCCCAGATTTCAAATATATGGGGGGCTTCCCTGGTGGCTCAGTGGTTGAGAGTCCTCCTGCCGATGCAGGGGACACGGGTTCGTGCCCCGGTCCGGGAGGATCCCACATGCCGCGGAGCGGCTGGGCCCGTGAGCCATGGCCGCTGAGCCTGCGTGTCCGGAGCCTGTGCTCCGCAACGGGAGAGGCCACAACAGTGAGAGGCCCGCGTACCGCAAAAAAAAAAAAAAAATATATATATATATATATATATATATATATATGGGATTTCCCCGACCTCTCTTTCTACTGCTCTTGACTATTCTGGTGATAATTCCTGGACGGATACAACAGCTTCCTCTCATTCTCAGACTGCTGTTCTGTGAGTATACAGGTATGAATAAGACAGATTCCTGGGACCTCACCACCTAGAGGAATGCAAGACCAGCAGGCCTATCTGCTGTAGCGAGAGGATAAAGAGAGAACTAAGGGGGAATTGGTGGCGCTGGCTTAATAAATGTGTGGGAATAGGTAGCATGGGATCAGGGTACATAGCAATACCCCCTGGTACATCAGATACTGGCTGAGGAGCTCAACAAGACTAGAGTTTAAAGGTAGGTACCAAGTTGAAGATTAGGAGAGCTGAAAAGTAGACAGGACTGGGTGGTACTGCAGCAACACGATGGCCCTAGAGACTATCATACTAAGTGAAGTAAGCAAGACAGAGAAAGACAAATATCATATATCACTTATATGTGGAAGCTAAAAAAGTGATACAAATGAACTTATATACGAAACAGAAATAGACACACAGACATAGAAAACAAACTTATGGTTACCAAAGGGGAAAGGGTTGGGGGGAGTCTGGGATTAACATACATACACTACTATATACAAAATAGATAAACAACAGGGACCTACTGTATAGCACAGGGAACTATACTCAATATTTGGTAGTAACCTATAAGGGAAAGAATCTGAAAAAAAAAATATGTATGTATGTATAAGTGAATCACTTTGCTGTATACCTGAAACTAACACAAGACTGTAAATCAACTATACTTCAATAAAAAAATAATTATTTAATTTAAAAAAGATCTTAGGTATTTGCCCTGTAACTAATGAACATAGTCAGTGCTCAATATGTAAGTATTGGTAAGTATTGGTTAAAACCAATTAATCAGTAGAGCAATTCACATGTATTAAATAGGAAGGGAAAAATAAGAAATGGTCTCTCATTATGAGAAATTTATTATCTACTTGTAGGAGGCAAACAATTAATAGTACAAGAGAGCATAAGATACTTCCAAATTATACAGGCATTTAAATAAGCATGGGAGAAATGAGTAGTAATCAGTGTGTCAATAGTCAATGTCTACTGACTGTCACAAGTGAATTTAGAGTTGAATTAGATCTTGAAAGTTGAGTAGGATTTGAATAGGTCAGAAGAGAAAGGAGGATGTTTTAAGTACGTGGAAAACCTCCAGCAAAGACATGAAGCTGAAAACTGGCCAAAGTTGGAATGAGAACAATACCGTCATTGGCCTGTACGACACTACAGTGTTCTCGGGAACGTGACAGCCATTGATGGCTGTGCACCGAGCCGGCCCCAATGACCCCCTCCTCATGATATTTATCAAAAGGCTGCCAATAAAAACCAAAACACCTGAGATAAGCTGTAAAACTTTTTTTTTTGCTATAAGATAGTTTTTGAAGTGTAGTTGATTTACAATGTTGTGTTAGTTTCAGGTGTAAAGCATAGTGATTCAGTTACATATACCAAATATTGAGTACAGTTCCCTGTGCTATATGGTAGGTCCTTGTTGGTCATCTATTTTATATATAGTAGTGTGTATATGTTTCTATATATAGAAAACAAACTTATGGTTACCAAAGGGGAAAGGGGGGAAGGATAAATTAGGAGTTTGGGATTAACATTTGCAAAACTTTTGATAAGAATCAAAATTGAAGGTAGCAAAGACACAGGCAGAATGAGCATCATAAGAAGTGAAGGTTGCTGTCAATAGAACTGACAGGCGTGAGGCAAAATTTGGAATTGTTCAGAATAAAACTCAAGTCACTTTAGTATAGGAGCCCCTGTCCCTACCCCTCAGACCTTTTGTAAAATCTGGAGGGCCAGACCACTGACAGACAAAGGCCTTCCCCCTGTGTCTTCTTGAGCTCCCTGAATAAGTCTTTTATTATCTTGCCTTTGTCACTGTGGCATGCCTCAGTCTGGATGGTTTTCTTTCTTCCACTTGACATTCTGCTCTGCATGCCATTCTGCTCCAGGAATGTCCTGAGCCTTGATGTCTATTCAAGTCCTGACCTTTTTTTTTTTTTTTTTTAACAGTCCAACTGAAGTCATCTTCTTTTTAACCTTAACCAATAACTTCTCAGAACTCTTACTGCAAATTAGGGAAGTTCCCTTCTGAGTCAGAAAAGTGCTCCTTTTGGCTGTAAACAGGGTGAGAGTAATGACTTGCTACCCACAGTCATTTTACTTGGTGGAATTAAATTTGTTCTTCCAGACCTAAGTAAAAGCACTACCTGTTACAAAAAATCAAAATGTAGATTTTCACATATTTCCTAAGAACTTTCCTCAATTCCTTTCCTTTCGCCTCCAAATTAGTAGTGTATCTTGCCATCTAGAAGAATTTCCATTATTTATAGTTCCTTTGCCAGCCTAAGGTCCAGCTTCCTCTAGTGTAGACAGAGAAAAAAATCGAGTTTATACATATTCCCTCTTGACCTCCTAGGCCTGATTTGGAAGTGCTTCTTCCACAAATCACAGCAAGTATAATAAAGGGATTGGCCATAATTTCCTATAACATCAAAGCATAAAGCTATACATGTATATTGGACTTCTCAGAAGGGTGAGATAATTTAATTACAGTATGTACAAAATAAACCTAAAGATGTATGGTTTATGAATATTTCAAGGTAAAAGATTCTGAGATATTACACATTTCAAAGGAAATCTCTTGGTGAATTCGTCCTACTTTCTGACATTACTTTCCTCTCCTTAGATATTTTCTTATTTGTAAAACACACTCCTGATTCAAATCTCCTAATGACAGATTATTTCACCAAGTCTGAATAATTCCATGTAGACCTACACTGTCTGATAGTATAGTCCTACATACTACACTACTGCCACTAGTCATGTGTGACTATTGAACATTTTAAATGTGGCTAGTCTGAACCCTCAGAATGGGAGAAAATATTTGCAAATGAAGCAACTGACAAAGGATTAATCTCCAAAATTTATAAGCAGCTCATGCAGCTCAATATCAAAAAACAAACAACCCAGTCCAGAAATGGGCAGAAGATCTAAATAGACATTTCTACAAAGAAGATACACAGATTGCCAACAAACACATGAAAGAATGCTCGACATCATTAATCATTAGAGAAATGGAAATCAAAACTACTATGAGGTATCACCTCACACCAGTCACAGTGGGCATCAACAAAAAATCTACAAACAATAAATGCTGGAGAGGGTGTGGAGAAAAGGGAACCCTCTTGCACTGTTGGTGGGAATGTGAATTGATACAGCCACTATGGAGAACAGCATGGAGGTTCCTTAAAAAACTAAAAATAGAACTACCATACGACCCAGCAATCCCACTACTGGGCGTATACCCTGAGAAAACCGTAATTCAAAAAGAGTCATGTACCAAAATGTTCATTGCAGCTCTATTTACAATAGCCAGGACATGGAAGCAATCTAAGTGTCCATTGACAGATGAACGGATAAAGAAGATGTGGCACATATATACAATGGAATATTACTCATCCATAAAAAGAAACAAAATTGAGTTATTTGTAATGAGGTGGATGGACCCAGAGTCTGTCATACAGAGTGAAGTCAGTCAGAAAGAGAAAAACAAATACCGTATGCTAACACATATATATGGAATCTAAAAAAAAAAAAAAAAAAAAATTGTTCTGAAGAACCGAGGGGCTGGACGAGAATAAAGATGCAGACGTAGAGAATGGACTTGAGGACACGGGGAGGGGGAAGGGTAAGCTGGGACGAAGTGAGAGAGTGGCATGGACATATATACACTACCAAATGTAAAATAGATAGCTAGTGGGAAGCAGCCGCATAGCACAGGGAGATCAGCTTGGTGCTTTGTGACCACCTGGAGGGGTGGGATAAGGGAGGGTGATGCAAGAGGGAAGAGATATGGGGATATATGTATATGTATAGCTGATTCACTTTGCTATAAAGCAGAAACTAACATACCAGTGTAAAGTAGTTATACTCCAATAAAGATGTTTAAAAAAATAAAAATTAAAAAATTAAAATAAAATAAAAAATAATGTGGCTAGTCTGAATTGAGGTGTGCTTTAAATGGAAAATATCTACCAAATTTCCAAGACTTAGCACACACACACACAAATATAAAAGTTAATAATTTGTACACTGATAGCTTATTGAAATGATAATATTTTGGATACGTTGCATTAAATAAACAATATTTTATTAATATTAATTTCACCTGTTTCTTTTTGCTTATTTCAATGTAGTTATTAAATATACATATAGCTCTCTATAATACAACATATATAATTCTATTGGACTTTGCTTGTCTTGAATAATGAAGAGGGCACTTGAAGGAGATGAGGTCGGGGGTAAGTTGGAGAAAGAGAGAAAAAAATCCCTCAGTAGGACAGTTTGTGGTGGTCTTTGGCATCCTAATTCTAGCAGAAAAAGTCTGGGGGAGATTTTTTTCATGTCACAGTCAAGTTAAAGGCATAGGCACTCTAAGTCTCATCTGCTATGGGTATACCTCACCCGTGTGAATCACAGAATAAAAAAAAAAAAAAAAACTCCGCCATTAAGTCATAACCACACACATATACAGATTCCAAAAACAGCTCCAATAAACAAACTTTACTTTCCACAGGCAATGTCCTGTAAAGCAGGGACTACACACTCCAATGCTAATAGGGGCTAGATGTGTAACTTAAATAGTCAACAGTCCGTGGACTAGGTGAGATATGTGGAAGACCGGAGAACACATTTTGCATGGAAAAGGGGCACCTGGAGCTTGCCTCCAGACAATTGTTACCATGTGGGAATGCTGGCCCTGTGCTGCCAGACCTGGTATTTTTAGAGAAACTAGAAATCCAGACTTTCAGGTGACCTATCCTTACTTAATCTTTTAAATAATAATGCCCATATTGGGCCCGTGTATACTTTGGGTTATAAATCTGTTATCTGCACCTAAATTTAGAGAGAAAGAATAGTTCTCTAAATAGCCCCATGATTTCTCAAGTTGCAACAAAGTTTCATCATGATGGAATCAGTGTTTAACATAAGGATTCAGATCATGTGATTTTCCTTCATCTTCTTTATCTTGCTTTCAGACTTGGACATTTTAAGGACAGTTAGGCCTCAAAAGAGGCAGTTCGTTAGTCATATATTTCTTATTTTTTATGTATGAAATATTTCAGACATTCAACTAAATCAGAGAAAACAATCTAATGAATGATCATACTCATTACCTAGTCTAAGACATAAAACTTGACAAGTGAGTAAATTGGTACAACCTCTGTGGAGGCCACTGGCAACATTTATGAAAATTAAAATGTTTCTACCCTTCGTTACCATAATTTCACTGTGCTCTTCTTCTCAATAATATTCAATTACAACAAGCACTGCCTCTGTCCTCAGTAATCACTATCCTGAATTCAGTGCTTATGATTCCCAGATGATGCTTTTATATTTTTGATATGTATTCGTAAGTGATACTGTGTATATGGTAAAATTTCTTCTGAAACATTGTTTTTCTTGAGGGCCCTATGTCTTTTCTTATCTGTCTGTGTTGTATGTGCCATTTCCTTATTTACTATTGCCACTGAGATCAAAGAATGGGCCCTATTGTTTTGGGTCCTCAACATTATGTTTCGTGAGATTTATCCATTTGATATATTTATTGCTAGCTCCTTTTAATAGCTATAGAGAATTCCATTGTAGGAATAAAACAATGTATTTAGCCATTCTTCTGAGAAGTACCTTTAAGGTCTTTCCAATTCTTAACTACAAGCAATGCTGAAACATTCTTTTACATGCTTTCTTCTGCACATGTGGCAAGTTTTTTAGGGCAGCTCCTAGACCAGCAGCATTGGCATTACCTGGGAACATGTCAGGAATGCAAATTCCTGGGTCGTACCTTAAGGGAATTAGATACTCTGGGGATGGAGCGTAGCCATCTGTTTTAAGAAGCCTTGAACACTAAAGTTTAAGAACTACAGCTCTAAGGTCAACCTAGATGTATTAATGACTCACAGAATAGGTACAACATTAATTATGTGTTTTAAAAGTTGTTTCCAAGGTGGTCGAAGCAATTTATAGGCAGGAGGTTTTATGTTATCGTAAAATATACTCCGGTGTCTTAGTAGTTAAAGGAATGCAGTATTAACAAGTGAGTAGCATAAAGAACAATGGTTCAGAATCAAAAGAACAGAAATAGACCCCCAAAATGTCCAGAAGTTTAGCATGAGAATATGGGGGCAACTTTTCTCAGAAAAGATTAACTTTTCTCTGATTCTGTTTAGACAGCTAGGAGACATATGGAATAAGATAAAATGAAGTCCATTTCTAGGTAAACTGCAAATCAATAAATACAGGATATAGACAGGCAGATACTCTGTGTGTGTGTGTGTGTGTGTGTGTGTGTGTGTGTGTGTGTGTGTGTGTGTAAAATCAAAAAAGGGCTAGGAGAAAAGAAAATACGGAGGATGCCTCCCCTCAGAGTGGGGAAGACCTTTCTCTCTGTCACATAAACTTCAGAAGCCATAAAATAAAATTCAATTAAGAAAAAAAACCCTTTACAAGTGGCAAAAGAAAAGCAAAGTAAAAATACTCAAATTACACACATGGAAAAAATGGAACCTATCACAGACAGTGGACAATTCTCCCTATGGAAAAAAGGGTAAAGGATATGAAAAGAGTGTTCTCCCAAAATGAAATACAAATCTCTCTCAAACATATGAAAAGATACCCAGATGGGGTTGCATTAAGAGAAACTAATTCAAACAGCAGTGGAACAAAATTTGCATCTACCTGATTGGCTAAAATCCAAAATATACTGTGTTGGCAAGGCTGTAGGGAAATAGCAACTCTCGTAAATATTTAAAAATTTAACCTCTAGAGATGCTATTTGGCAGTATTTATCAAAATTAAAATGTATATATTCTGTGGCATCATAATTCTACTCCTAGGATTTTATCCTAGACACAAGATTTCACACGTGTGTAATTTCACAAGTGTGAAAGTACATATGTACATGATTAGTCACTGTGGCATTATTTATAATAGTAAAAAAAGAAAAAACCTAAATTTCCATTAATAGAGGGCTGTTTACATAAATAATGGTCTACCCACACAATGGCATACTTTTCAATTTTTAAAAAGAATGAGGAACTACTTAATAAACGGATTAATATGAAAAGAACTTAGGTGCAAAAGAGCATATACGCTACAAGAGTAGGATAGAAACTTCATTCCAGGTATATTTTTATGACGTTTGAACGATGTGAAAATGTTACCAATTCAAAATTGTATGTGTCTGTGTATGTTGCAATGGATTTGCTCAGATTGTGTATTAGAGAAATCAACTATATTACATTCACTCCATTAATACAGTATAATATTTAACTAGTGATGTCTAACATCACTAATATAGTATATTATATACTACATGGTATATGGTAGATATGGTAGTGATAGTATACTACCATATTCCACTCTCTAAAATTCATTTGAGAATTTGTTTCCTTTTCTGTGTGACATTCTTGATTTTTTCTGCTGTTACATGAAGCATATTCCATTAGAGCTCATTTCATTAGAGCTCATTTCTAACAGTTTTAGCTGGAGATATTTGAGAAGGGGACATGCCCAGCATGTTTGAAGACATCAGGACAGGATATTCTCCTCTGGAATCTTGAATCGCTCATTTTGTTAAGCGAGTTTCAAACATTTCTGTTCTGAGTTGTAACTAAAGTTAACAAAAGCCCTATTTCCTTGTGAGGATTTGCTCAATTCCCTCTGGCCAGATGGCTTCTATACCCTGGGTTTCCTTCCAATGCTAATCTTTGGTGATCCACAGCTGCACGCTGCCTTGAGTACTTAACCTTCTCTCATTATGCTGTCATCTTGCTGAAAAGGATTCGCCACGGAACAAACCCTAAACAAATCTCTTTTACATAATTGCATCCAGAAATAGAATTGAAATATTACATATGAAAGCAGCAATTAAGCAAAACTTGTATAAAACAAAAGCATAAAAATGCACACTCTGTGTATGACGATCTGTATTTTTTTTTTAAGATTTATCCCAAAGAATTTCCATTGCAGATAATATTACTACAGCTTTGTATGCATAGTGCCTGGCAAAGTCCCTGCTATATAGCTACTATTTTTAATACCATGCCTCCTTAAAGAAAATAATTGTGAGAGCTGACCAGGTTTATATGTATAATTAATGATTATGTAATAGAAACATATGGTATTAATACAATTAATGAATGCTTGTTGACTGCTAGAATGAATAGTTGTTGTTCTTTTTTTTTTTTAATAAAGTTTGATGTTTTTGTTTTTGTTCTTTCCCCATTACAACCTCATTGTCTCTTCCTCAGTTTTCAGGAGGCATTCTTCACTTTACCGTGAATGGCATCCATCCTCAACAACTGGATGTCTGGTCTTGGAACACTTTCTCTTCCCTAGGTATTTCTAAATCACTGAGGAAGGTTGACAGGGTTCCAAAATTATTCTAGTTATCACTGCTGCCCAATGCTTGGTTCCTTGTGGCCAATTTGGTCTCCTTTCTGCTCTGGATCTCCCCGGGAGGCCTGGAAACTTCTTCCCTCGGGCAGTTGCTCTCCACTTTGGTACTGCATTCCAAGCATGGGCCCCAAATATTCCCAAACTCCCCACAGCACAGCTAAGACCAGCCAACATGATTTAACGAGACTTCACTAAAGATTTGGGCAGGAAAAAAAAGAGGAATATAGTGAAAACACACACACACACACACACACAAACACTTAAAACTGGATTAAACATACCAAATCTCTCAGAGTTCTTAGGCCAGGCTACTCTACAGTTACTCTGAGACAACTCTCAACGGAGCAAGCTTCCATCCAACTATCATATCACAAGGACCACCATATTTCCCTCTCTGTGCCTTCCTACCGGGAAATCTAGACAACTGCTCTCAGATGCCCCCAAAAAGGTGTGAGGGGGATTTCCGGCAACTCTTCCCAGAGTAAAAGTAACCCTTTATAATTTTTATTCTTGATAGAATAAATTTTATTGTCTTGAACTTCCTATTCCAGAATACAGGCTTTAGGTTTGCATAACCTCAGGCCAATTAACAACAAAGCCATTCTCCCTCCAATAAGAATGTATTATCCATCTATGAGAAAAACTTTCAGCTTTGAAATAATTGACCTGTATCCCACCCCCACCCATACAAACACTCATACTCACACGTATATTAAAGCCAATGATATGACCAAGTATGAGTCTGGTTTCTTGTACACTGAAATCAACAATACATTCTCTGATCACGTGGGACGTGCTCTTACATTTTATCAAGTTTTAGTTATATTTTTTCAAATATTAGCAGAAGGACATGTCTTTTTTTTAAGAAGACAGTAAAATAAAATATTTTCAAGCCTCCTATTTTTTTTTAAAAAAAGTCATAGTGACAATTTCCTTTACATTTAAAGTCTTTGAAAACTTTGGGAGGAAATGTCCAGAACAAGCTGATATCTAGCAGCTGGAAAAGCCTCTGTATCAGTGCCTCCAAATAGTAGCTGTACATTTGAATCATGTGGAGAAGTTGTGAAAAATTCTGATACTTGAGCCCTACCCCCAGCAATTTTGATTTGTGTGGGGTGTGTCCCAAGCATCAATATTATTGCAGAAAAAAACTCTCCAGGTGATTCTACATGTAGCCAAGATTGAGAATTTCTCTACTACATGAATCCAGGGAAAGGAAGGAGAAGATTACAGACTGTTAGCTGAAAGGACCACCAAATGATGTCAAAAACTCAAAAGTAAAAGCAACAAAAGTATTCTCTGTATTTGATCAGGAAGACAAACTTTTTTTCCCAGAATTTGAGCAAACGTTTACTTGTGCTGCTTTTCCTAGAAAATAAAACCTTTTCCTATGATTTTTAGAAATCCATATCTAAATCTAAAATTTATCTACTTTATTTTCAGAGAAAGAAAACTTCTAAAATTTTACATTGTAAAAGATTGATTTAAAAGTACAACTAAATATGTTCCACTCCCTATCTGGTGGAATTGAACATCTTGGCCAAAAGAGTTTGACAACCAAAATTTTGTTTCAATTTTTATGAACATAACCAGTGGTATTTGTTGAACTGGAGACTATTCAGTGTGGATTTACATGCTGAATTTTTAAATCATAAATAGGGAATATCTAACATTTCCACAAATTAATTCTACTTGTAAAATTTGGGGTTATACAGACTTTGGTACGGTAGGGAACTGGAGACAGGTGACAGAGGAAAATGCTAATTTATTGTATACTTTTGAGATACTTAAGATCATTTTTCAGAGTTTAAGTTATCACATTCGGAACCTGTACACTATTGAGATGCATAGTAAGATAGGCTCATGAAACTTCCATAAATACCCAACTTAAAGTATACATTGATAATATAGCAAATTTTAAAAAAGGAATTATTTTAGGCAAGTTTTTCTCTTCATGTACATTTTGGACTGAACTAAGTATGAAGTTGATTTTAATATTAAAGGTTTATCTAATTATCTAGGAGCATCTATCCTATTTTATTTTTCTATTTAATCTTGATTGGGCTATTTTACAACTCTATAAAGGTTGTAAACTAACTTGTAGAAATTGGAGAGCAATACAAATTATTCTTGGCTAATA
Organism: Globicephala melas; assembly: GCF_963455315.2. Lineage (NCBI taxonomy): Eukaryota > Metazoa > Chordata > Mammalia > Artiodactyla > Delphinidae > Globicephala > Globicephala melas. The sequence continues at coordinate 86,501,889 of NC_083323.1, forward strand.
ACAATGGAAATGCATTTCTCCTGTCAAGGAGCATCATTTCTGTTCATAGACAAAATGACAACCTCGAAGTTTTAGCTTTTTATTTTTGATGTGTTTGGCATTACCCGTTGTATTAGTCTGTGTTCTTCAGAGAAGGAGAACCATTAGATGGAGATACGTATACAGATACTACACCAGAGAGGCATTAACCCTTTCCCCAGAAGAGGAGGGAAAGTGTTCATGAGCCCACTGGGGATGACAGGGTAGCTGAGAAAAGATGACTGGTATCCACAGAACAAGTCATCCTATCCACTTTATTACTGAAATCTTCCTCTGCTGAGGCAGCAGCAGACACACACAAACACCCCCTTGCTGATGAATGCAGAAATAATGTTTAACCAAATATCTGGGCATCCTTTAGCCCAGTAAAGTTGACAAAATTAACCATCACACCAGTTTTGCATGTAATTTCACAATCTTATCCCATCATTCTTTCATTTGGTCACTAAAATACTCTTGTCTTTTCTAGATATTTTTGAGCCCAAGTTCCTTTCAAGTTTTCTCACTACTTCTTTAACAAATCTTTGATGTGCTCACTTTATGTGAGTCATCCACATGCCGCGGAGCGGCTGGGCCCGTGAGCCATGGCTGCTGAGCCTGCGCGTCCGGAGCCTGTGCTCTGCAACGGGAGAGGCCCGCGTACCGCAAAAAAAAAAAAAAAAAAAAAAAAAAAAAATTACACTCAGAGTCTTGGGAAGTTTCACTGAGATGTCCATGTGGAACCCATCTTCCCAAACCAATTAGACCGAATTGCCCAAGAAATGCACCTCATATTTCAAGCAAAGCACATCCTTCCTTGCCTTTTAGAGAGAATGCCAAGCAGCAAGAGAAATTACTTACTCTTGTTCCTTTGTTTTCATTTCTCATTCTATGGTTTTATTTTCTCTTTCTTGATGAAGTTTGATTCTGCTTCTGGTTTGCATAAGATAGCAAAGAATGAAATTCTGTGTGTATGGTCTGAACGTTTAATGATCTCTAGTGGGTAGAAACATGGATTTGCTCTCTCATAGGTGAGAGAGAATAGATTATCTGAGTTATTGGCCTTTTTGTTAGTCCATTTGTCTATTCGTGAGTTCAAATCAATTTAGAAAATATGCCATGCTTATTGGAAAAGAGAACAGCACTCTGGAATTTGGGCCAGTGATCTGTGTGTTTTTGTGTTGAATTTGACCTGTGGCCAAGGTTGTAAACTAAAGCTGCAAAGTCTGTACGTGTGTCCATGTCTTTAATTGAGAAAAGCCTTTATTTCTCATTGTGTGAGTGTGAAATATTTTCCCACTCCAGAAGGTACTGCATGAATATATTAGATACAAATCTAAAAATAAATGAGGTATATTCTGATATAGAACCCAAAAATCATGGACATAATTTGAATATTTCTAGGAAACAAAGTCATAAGATTTCTAATATTTTAAAATGTGCTGTATCTTTTTTTTTTTGGTACGTGGGCCTCTCACTGTTGTGGCCTCTCCCGTTGCGGAGTACAGGCTCTGGACGCACAGGCTCAGCGGCCATGGCTCACGGGCCCAGCCGCTCCGCAGCATGTGGGATCCTCCCGGACCGGGGCACGAACCCGTGTCCCCTGCATCGGCAGGCGGACTCTCAACCACTGCGCCACCAGGGAAGCCCCCAAAATGTGCTATATCTTTAAGAGGGAAAACAAGAAAAATTTTTCTCACCAAAACTGCTAACTCAGAGGCATTTTTTTCTTTGAGAAATCAAGTTGGTGTAAACAAGGTGAATCTTGAACAAATCAGGCCAGTTTGATAATTTTGGATTAAGGAATCCCCAGCAATATGTAACTTCCCTGACTCTCAGCACACAGGAAAACTTTAAAAAGTAAAATAGTGTCTTCACAGTATTTGGATTTGTTTTCTCATGAAGGGACTAGTTAATCTGAGCTTCTTCAGCATCTTATAGTGGTTTATTAATCAGAAAAACTAATAGTATTCCCACAAAATCTTTTCAAAGTTTGTCTACTCAGAGATCCATTTGTACAGTCTGCTGCCCTGGATCATGTCTAAGTTAGGATACTGAAACACTGGTTACCAAGCAGTTAATTTAGCGTGGATAAATTGTTATTAATATAAATGTGTTTTAGAGACTGTAAACCCTGAAGGAAGGCCATGAAGGTGAAGAATATTTTCTCACCTTTATTGGAAGACAATTCTCCATGAATCTCCTGCATGCCTGCATGAAATGCAAAGAAAGGCTTTGGCTGCCTTGTTCTGGGTTATGTTTCCAAAGATATTTGTATAGCAAGCAGGCTTGGAAGACAGAGTTTCTCTCCAGAGCAGGCGGGGGGTGGGGGCAGGTTTATTTACAGGCCAGTATTAGTAAATTTCATTTAATTTCCTTGTAGCCTATTAGAAAAGATTTGGGTTCCCTAAATTCCATGTTCCTCAGCTATGATGCAAACCCAGTGCAAGCCCAGCATCCACCTGTTCCCCTCTACCTCAGTCCTTCTAGAAAGTGGTAGGCAAGGACAACTGATGGGAACATGAACATCATGCTGCTTGCTTTGCTACGAGTAATAAACAGTCCATGGTCTCTGATCCAGGAGCCAGCATCCATGAAACTGTGGCAGGCTAACTTATTAGCCAGCAAGTAGAGTAGCATCTCATACCTCATAGGGTAACATCACAACTCCTGAAAACTCTCAGGGAACCAACAAAACACTCTCCATACCAATGTTGAAGAGAGAAAGAAAACAAAATGTTTTAGCAAATGAGCATTTCAGATTTATATGCATGTAAAGATAGCGCAAAAGTGGGTTCAAAGTCTGGACAGAATTTGACACATATTTATACCGTCAGGTGGGGAGAGAACAATGAAAACTTCTCATATATTCTTGGGAGATGAAATAATGCACATGTGATTACCTCCCAAATATGCTGAGAGAGACCCCTGAGCTAATTCTCAAAGTAAGTGTTTTCAGTTCCAAGGGTCAGAAGCACTAAGACCTTGCATGGCCAAATCAAAACCTTGGGCCTTTTATCAAGCCAATAATATTTCAAGGGGACACCTTCAGGAAGAAAGGTGGGGAGGCAGGTACCTCTCTCCTCTTTATTAAAAAAAGAATGCTTGGGATATTACTAAACCATAAAAAAGAATGAAGGGCTTCCCTGGTGGTGCAGTGGTTGAGAGTCCGCCTGCCGATGCAGGGGACACGGGTTCGTGCCCCGGTCCGGGAAGATTCCACATGCCGCGGAGCGGCTGGGCTCGTGAGCCATGGCCACTGAGCCTGCGCGTCCGGAGCCTGTGCTCCACAACGGGAGAGGCCACAACAGTGAGAGGCCCGCGTACCGCAAAAAAAAAAAAAAAAAAAAAGAATGAAATAATGCCATCTACAGCAACAGGGATGGACCTAGAGATTATCATATTAAGTAAAGTAAGTCAAACAGAGAAAGACAAATATCATATGATATCCCTTATATGTGGAATCTAAAAGAAAAAAAAAAGGAAACAAATGAACTTATTTCCAAAACAGAAAGAGACTCAGAGACACAGAAAACAAAAGTATGGTTACCAAAGTGGAAAGGGGGGTGGGAGGAGGGATACATTAGGAGGCTGGGATTAACATACGCACACTACTGTGTATAAATAGATAACCAACAAGGACCTACTGTATAGCACAGGGAAGTATACTCAATATTATGTAATAACTTATAAGGGAAAAGAATCTGAAAAAGAAATATACATACATATATAAACTGAATCACTGTGCTGTACACCTGAAACTTACACAATATTGTAAATCAACTATACTTCAATTAAAAAAATTTTTTTTTAAATCCCAATCATCTCATTCTTACTCAACCCCCAGGGGAACCACTGGTCAAATCCTCAGGCCATAGTAATGCATTTATCTCAATAGAGAGTATCACCCTTCTCCATTCTGATATTGTTGGTTACTGTAATAAACTAACCACAGCCTTTTCACGTCACATCAATAGGCAATTTCTGTCTCCTTTCACGTTTATCTGAAGGCTCTGCTACAGGTCAGAAATTTGATCTTCAAAGAAAACAAAGTCAATACCTCCTGGAAAGAAGTATAGCAGGTGTTTTGACTATTTATACCGGAAGAAATAGATTCATTAGTACTGGCTTTGGAGCTTAAGGTGACACCTCTTAGATGACTGTAAAGATTGTATCAGAGGATTGAGCCAGGAGTTCTTTTTATTCCAGAAGCAGACAACCTGGTGAAAGCAAACTGCTGATGTAAGATCAAGAGGAACAATAATTACGTAGTACCGAATGAACTTACGAGGGAATGTTTGGTTGTGTGTGTGTTTTGTTTAGAATATTGTTGATATTTTTGATGAGTATATGAAGCATCCTTCTATCTTTGACCCTCAATTATTTAGACTATGGTTTTGTAGAATAAAAAAAAATTCTTTAAATGGTATCTTTTTTTTTTCTATAAGAAATCTATTCGGCTGATTCTCGCACTTTTTTAAAATACTAAACCTTTAATTTCAATGGCAACACAGTTAATTTCATAGGTTAATAGGAATCTGTCTCTTTTAAAAATTGGGATACCGTTACACAAATCAACTGCGCAGCCAAAACCATTATTGGGGGGGATCCTATTTGAGAATTCAATTTAAATCAGAACTAGAAGCCCACCAAAGAGCAAGGATTATAATTCAGGTCTGGAATCTATGTCCACAAAGTGCTCCAGAAAACTGGTCTTGTATCTTCTGTGGATTACAAGAACACAGCCTCACAGGCAGTATAATAGCTCAATTAATTCCTTGCTGGTCAGATCCCTTTAGCAGATTTCCAGAACCTTAAAAAAAGTAGAATTCACACACATACATAGATACTATAGGTGTAACCCTAAGGAGATAAATTCCCTTTTTTCTTTTCCGACCCTCAGAATAGAAGAATAAGAGTTATTTAAAATTCAACCAAACCCAACCAAACATTGAATGCGTAATCAAGAATAATCTCTGGAGTTTATTTTAGGATCACAACTAGAGACTGTCATAACAAAGCATTGTCTAACAGGCCTACCCAAGGATTATCCGATTTTAGACCTTTGTTTGGATTTGTTACTTACTACTGGTTAGAGTATTTTACTGCTAATGCCACATAAGACATTATTTAGTTTTGTATATGATTTCATGGTCCTCTCCTACCATTCTTTTATTTGGTCACTGTAAATACTTCTGTTGCTTCTAAACTTTTTTTGGAAACAGTTTCACCCCTCTTGTTTGTTCATTAATGTGTTAAATAAATCTTTGACATGTGCTCATTTTCAAAATTCATGTGTTTGACCTCTAAAAGCTATATTTTGACAAAAAATTGAAGGATTGAAATAGTAATGTATAAATAGACTTTTTGATTTAGATATTATATATATATATATTTGATATATATGTTCTTTAATAAATAATCTATATTATCTGCCTATTTGAATTCTTATAGTATTCTAATATTTTGGGTTTTAACCTATTCACAAGCTATAAATAAAGCAAACTATTTCATTTTGTCTCTAGAACTTTAGTTTGGTAATTTGCCTGGCTTTACACTTTTTTTTTTTTTTTTTTTTTTGCGGTACGCGGGCCTCTCATTGTTGTGGCCTCTCCCGTTGCGGAGCACAGGCTCCGGACGCGCAGGCTCAGCGGCCATGGTTCACGGGCCCAGGCGCTCCGCGGCATGTGGGATCTTCCCAGACCGGGGCACGAACCCGTGTCCCCTGCATCGGCAGGCGGACTCTCAACCACTGCGTCACCAGGGAAGCCCTGGCTTTACACTTTATGGCTATAAAAATGATACATATTACACTGTTGGGACTCAAAGATTCCCTAGATATATAATTCCCTCAATTTATGCAGTCCACTAAAAAATGAAATTTCCCCCCTGAAGCTCTTTAAAAGATTGCTGTATTTTTGGTGCACTAAAGAACAGTGAAATAACTAGTAGTTATCTGTCTTATGCAATTAATTGCATATATGACCTAGACATTACCGTTATAATCCCTGTTATAAATAGTCATTTTCTTTAAAGTATAATTTATCAAGATCACTTAGGATACTTATTTTTTAACTTTTAATTGAAAATTTTTAAGTTGGTCTGTTATTTGATTACACTCTAAGTTTATACTCTTAAATTTAGTAAGAATTTTACTTTTGTAACTTGATAGCTATGGTGATTAATCACTTAGAAGAATTTTTAACTATTTTAAAATTGCATTTTGAGTTTATATAATCTAAAAAATATGCACCAATAAAGGTAGCAAGTCCTCTTAAAGAACAAAGCATTATATAATTTTAACTGAGGATGGGAGTTTAGAGGGAATTCAAATTTCAATAACTTTAAATTTCACATCTAAATCCAATGTTTGGATATTAAAATTCACTGGCTCAGGGAAGTCTGTCAAGATGCACAGAAACTTCCCTCTCAGTTTATGAGGGCTGTCCTAAGAATAGGGCTGGCTCTCAGAGAGGACAATTTAGAATTAAAAATAAATCATTGGCTCTTGACAAAACCTTATTTCTAAAAAAAGAAAAAAAAAAGTCAAAGAGCTTGAATGTATGTGTGCACATGTTTTGAAAGTAGTGCTAATGAGCCAAAAAGTGAATTTATCATAAATATTTTGATGAATTTTTCCAACTCAGATTTTGTTTAAATGGAAACTACCTTTTAAAATAGAGTCTTTCATGGCATTTAAAAAGACTTTACCAAAGCAATCTTGAGAAAGAAGAACACAGCTGGAGGTATCACACTCCCTGAATTCAGACTATACTACAAAGCTAAAGTAATCAAAACAGTATGGTACAGGCACAAAAACAGACACATAGATCAATGGAACAGAATAGACAGCCCAGAAATAAATTCATGCACTTATGGTCAACTAATCTATGACAAAAGGAGGCAAGAATATACAATGAGGAAAAGACAGTCTCTTCAATAAGTGGTGCTGAGAAAACGGGACTGCTACAGGCAAAAGAATAAAATTAGAACATTTCCTCACAACATATATGAAAATAAACTCAACACGGATTAAAGACCTAAATATGAGACCAGAACCATAAAACTCCTAGAAGAAAACATAGGCAGGACACTCTGACATAAATCATAGCAATATTTTTTTGATCTGTCCCCTAAGGCAAAGAAAACAAAACCAAATATAAACAAATGGGACCTAATTCAACTTAAAAGCTTTTACACAGCAAAGGAAACCATCAACAAAATGAAAAGACAGCCAACTGAATGGGGAAAATATTTGTAAATTATATGACCAATAAGGGTTTAATATCTAAAATATATAAACAGCTCATACAACTCAATATTAAAAAAATAAGAAATAGGCAGAAGACCTGAACAGACAGTCTTCCAAGGAAGACATACAGATGGCCAACAGGCACATGAAAAACTGCTCAACATCACTAATCAGAGAAATGCTAATCAAAACCACAATGAGCTATCAACTCACACCTGTTAGAATATCTATCGCCAAAAAGACCACAAATAACAAATGTTGGTTAGGATGTGGAGAAAAGGGAACACTTGTACCCTGTTGGCAGGAATATGAATTGGTGCAACCATTATGGAAAACACTATAAAGGTTCCTCAAAAAACTAAAAATAGAACTACCATATAATCCAGCAATTCTACTGCTGAGTATATATGCTAAGAAAACAAAAACACTAAGTCAAAAAGATACATGCACCCCAATGTTCATAGCAGCATTATTTATAATAGCCAAGATATGGAAGCAACCTGGGGTCCATCAACAGATAAATGGATAAAGAAGATGGGGTATACATCATACATACATACACAAAAGATTACTACTCAGCCGTGAAAAAGAATGAAATTTTGCCATTTGCAACAACATGGATGGACCTGGAGGGTATTATGTTTAGTGAAATAAGTCAGACAGAGAAAGACATATACTGTATATTATTGCTTATATATGGAAACTAAAAAATAAAACAAATGAATATAACAAAGCAGAAACAGACTCACAGATCCAGAGAACAAAATAGTCATTACAAGTGGGGACAGGGAAGCAGAGAAGGGCAAGGTAGAGGTAGGGGATAAAGAGGTACAAACTATGATGTATAAAGTAAGTAAGCTATGAGGGTATATTGTACAGCACAGGGAATATAACCAATATTTTACAATAACTTTAAATGGAATATAATCTATAAAAAATGTGAATCACTATGTTGTACACCTGACACTAATATCATATATCAACTATATATCAATTAAAAACATAAGCAACTGTTTTGAAACAAAAGTTTTAAATCATTCTCATAGGTTTATTCTGTTTAATCAACTATGCTTTTCCATAATTTACATGTTCATGCATGAAACCTTAATAACAATTTCTAAATAATTGTGTAACATGAAAGCTGTCCTAACCACTTTGGGAAGTTAGAGATATTTTTCAAATAAAAAAGGATAAAAGTTGGAGTAGGAAGACTATTTTGCAAAGTTATAATTAATTTTGATTTGAATTTTGCTATGTAGCCCTAGAAGTCACTTTTTTTTCCATTTTGAATATAAAAAAGTGAGTTAAAGTTTTGTGATTCTCCATCCTATAGGAATTTGATTAGACTTTCCATGGTCCCTACAAATAAAGAGATGATTTGGGTCTTTTTTCTTCAACTGTCACATTCTATTAGTGAGAAGATCAGATCATATCATGTATACTTGCTTTAAAAAAAAAAAAACAGCAAAAATAAAGCTAACAACCTCAGAAATGCAAAAAAAGTCTTCTGTGTTCCTCATTACTCAGATTACTGATCAAAAGAAACAGATGGATCCTATATTGATTGCTGTGGATTGCAAAACCTACTAGTTTATTCTTCCAAATCTATTATGCTTACTACATTTTCTACATGCATTTAATACAGCTTAAAGTTATGATCCTAGGAAAATCAGAAAGAAAAATTTTTGTAGTATATGGTTTTTAAGATAATAAATAAATCTTATGTACTTAAATGATGTTTAATAAAATCTTATCTTTTATGACTAGTATTTTTCTGTTTTTTTTTTTTAATTCAAAGGTGAGTTTTATTTATTTATTTGGTTGCACTGGGTCTTAGTTGCAGCAGGCAGGCTCCTTAGTTGTGGCTTACAGGCTCCTTAGTTGTGGCATGCAAACTCTTAGTTGCGGCATGTATGTGGGATTTAGTTCCCTGACCAGGGATTGAACCCGGGACCCCTGCACTGGGAGCATGGAGTCTTATCCACTGCACCACCAGGGAAGTCCCCTATTTTTCTGTGTTTAATTGAAGTATAGTTGACTTAGTATGTTGTGCTAGTTTCAGGTGTACAGCAAAGTGATTCAGTTATACGTACATATATATCTATTTTTTTCAGATTCTTTTCCCATATAAGTTATTACAAAATATAGAGTATAGGTCCCTGTGCTATACTCCTTGTTGGTTATCTGTTATATATATATATATTAGTGTGTACATGTTAATCCCAAACTCCTAATGTATCCCCCCACTTTCCCCTTTGGTAACCATAAGTTTGTTTTCTATGTCTGTGGGTCTATTTCTGTTTTGTAGGTAAGTTCATCTGTATCATTTTTTGTTTTAGATTTCTCATATAAGCAGAATTTTATGAGTCTAGTATTTTTCTTAATCTGCTCAGACTGCCATAACAAAATACCGCAGACTGGCTGATATAAACAACAGAAATATATTACTCACCGTTCTGGAGGCTGGAAAGTCCAAGATCAAGGTGACAGCAAGGTAGGTTTTATTCTCAGTCCTCCTCTCTTGGCCCGCAGCTAGCCACCATCTCACTGTGTGTGTCACATGACCTCTTCTTTGTGCACTGGAGAGGGGAGAGAGAGAGAGAGAGAGAACTCTGGTCTCTATTCCTCTTTTTTTTTTTTTTTTTGCGGTACGCGGGCCTCTCACTGCTGCGGCCTCTCCCGTTGTGGAGCACAGGCTCCGGACGCGCAGGCTCAGCGGCCATGGCTCACGGGCCCAGCCGCTCCGCGGCATGTGGGATCCTCCCGGACCGGAGAACAAACCTGCGTCCCCTGCATCGGCAGGTGGACTCTCAACCATTGCCCCACCAGGGAAGCCCTCTATTCCTCTTTTCATAAGAAAATCAGTCCTATTAGATTAAGACTCCACTCTTGGACCTTACTTACCTCCTTAAAGGACCCATCTCAAAATGCAGCCACACAGGGGGGTAAGGCTTCAACATATGGATTTGGGGTGGACACAAACATTCAGTCCCTAAAAGTATTTTTATTAGCTATTTTGTATGTCAGTATTCATTAATTAAAAGAGACATTCTGTTTCGCGTGGATACTATTGAGCTGGTTATAAGAGAATGGTCTGCAGAAAAGTACGTTTACAATAATCTGCGGAGAATTCTCTAGTACAACTCTAATAGCAACAAAACTTGTGCTCCAGAACTTCTGCATTCAAATCCAGGGGTTTACACTGAAAAATGTAGATATGTCATACCTCCTGCTGTTACTCATCCAATACTGTTGGGCTGCACCCAGCAGGCCTGCAAGTCTTGTAGTTGCCCAGTCTGGAGACCAAAGGAAGAGCTTGGAGACAGTGACAGAGACATCAACAGTTTACTGTACAGAGGAATCTTACACAAAGGGACCTAGAGCGACACTCCAGGTGTCCAGCAGACAGTGGGCAGGATGTAGCAGCCATCTTCGTTGCTCAGGGGAGGAGGAGGATACCATTTATAGGGAGAATTGATGTCAGGTGAGCTCATCAGTTACCAGGGGCTAATGAAGCCTTAAATTAAGAGGATTGGATAGTCGTGTGTGAAGCAGGGCCTGGTCGATCAGGGGATGAACAGAGAGCAAGAGGACAGCCTAACCATATAAAGACTGCTATCTACTAGTTATATTTATTTAGTATCATATAATTTTAGAAAACATGGCAAAAGTTGTTGAACATGAGTTATTCGAATGACAGGAAAATCATGCTTTTAAAAAATGTGTTCACTATCTAGGCATAAATATACAAGAAAAAAGACTCTCCCCTTGGCTCTCCTCTCCCTCTACCTTATTTTTAAACTCCCTGTTCCCCTCCCCATATTTTCATTCTGAATTTGACCACCGTTTAGACTCAAGTAACAGATTTGCAGTGAAGGAAAGATTATTAATCAAGGTTCAACCAGAGAAGCAGAACCAGAAGTAGTAGGAGATTATATGTAGAAGCAAATATAAGTTTATTTGCTTATGTAATTGTGGAAGCCTGTTGGGCAGGCAGAGAGGGAGGGTCAGCAGCCAGTTGGAATCCAGAGGAAGGAGCCCAAGCTTGTGCACAGGTGGGAGGTCCCACTCAGAGAAGACCTGAGCGTATTTTAAAGATCTTCCAATCAGTTCAGGCCCACACAGGATAATCTCTTGTTCAATTAACTGATGAGCATCTTTTTTTTTTTCACCAAGAATTTATTGAACAACGTATTCACCCTTTTGTGCCACTACCTTCTGCCATTTTCCAGGCAACTTCATAATTCCATCTTCCCAAAACTTTTTATCTTGCTGAGCAAAGAACTGTCCCAGGTGCCTTTTACAGACTTCCAGGGAACTGAAATTTTTTCCATTAAGAGAATTTTGTGAAGACCGAAGTAAATGGAAAGCTGAAGGCGCAATGTCTGGGGAATACGGCGGGAAGACGGAAGAGTTTGCGTTTTCTGTTGACTCATTTTGGATTCTTTTTGTCGAGTGCCGCTTTCAGTTGGTCTAATTGGCAGCAGTACTTGTTGGAATTAATCGTTTGGTTTTCCAGAAGGAGCTCTTCATAGAGGACGCCCTTCCAATCTGACAGTATACACAACATCACCTTCTTTGCATGAAGACCGGCCTTTGGTGGGGTTGGTGGTGGTTCATTTTGCTTGCCCCACGATCTCTTCCATTCCACATTATGGTACAGTATCTACTTTTCTTCGCCCATCACAATTTGTTTTAAAAACAGAACGTTGCTGTTACGTTTCAGTAGAGAATCACGTGCGGAAATACGGTCGAGAAGGTTTTTTTTGCTTAACCTATGTGGAACCCAAACATCAAAGCGATTCACATAACCAAGCGGGTGCAAATGACTTTCAGCACTTGATCTGGATATTCTGAGTATGTCGGCCATCTCCCGCATGGTATAACGTTGATTGTTCTCAATTAATGTCTCTGATCGCTCTGATCAATGCCTTTAACCACATCTGCAAAATGCCTTCACAGAGAACCTAGATTTACTGTTTGATTGAATAACCGGGAGCAGCTGTGTGTATGTTCCAACATGCCTTTGACTCCTGACGCTTCCATTTATATGCGTGTAAACTTAACCTGGTTATTAAAACTCTGACTTTATAGAATTGCTGTGAGGATTAAAAACTTATTATAAATGATAATTATTACTGTTATTAATTCACAGTTTTAAAAGAAAGTTTGACATATATTAAATAATTTAATTCTCATTGTTATACTGAAAAACAGTGTTTAACAGATACTCCTTCCTATTGAAGATAGGAAAAGATAGCAATTACACAGCAATAAAATATTAATCTATCAGTGAGTACATAGAAGTAAAAATCAATAATTTCCATAAAAGAAAAGCTTTAAAAAGCATATTTATAAAATACAGAACTTGAGCAATTATTAAGTACGTGAAACACAGATTCACAGCAAATAAATTTTAACTCTGAAAACTGCTCTAGAGCTCAGATTTTCAGAAGTGTAACATGTTAACTGTATACTTAGAATAGTTTCCTTTATATTCAGAAAGATTTCAAGTATGCCCTATCTCTTTGATGCTTCCATTTTTTTAATGTATTTGCTACTAACACAAAACATGTCATTTTTCATTTAAGAAATCAGAGAAACAGTAGATTCAGTGTAATAGAAATCACAGTTTCAATGAAAATATTCTTTTACCAACAGGTTTTCCCAGGAAGACAGTAGTTAAGAAACAATCCACCTCCACAGCCCTTCCCCCAGCCTCCTTCCAACATACAGACATATAGCTTATTAATGGTTTAAAATATCACCGGATGCCTTGCAACATACACAGAAATGTGAACAACCATATTTAAAAACTGCCAAAGTCTATCTTATTTTAAGATAAAAGAAGCACAGTATAGCAGGGACACGGTGAGAAAAATATTGTAGAGAATGTATTTTCTCTTCAGGAAGAAAATGTTAATTTGCTTTGGTCTGGATGGATTTGAATGTTAAGAGCTAAGGGGGAAGTGGGTCTCCAAGGGTAATAATTCATAGTTTTTAAACTAAATATTCTATGACTCCTCCATGACTGAATTGCTGGTATCAGACTAAATTTGCCACCTAGAATAACTCAAAAAGCTTGATAAAATACAAACAATAAATGGTGGCATCAGAGAGCAACCAAGGTAGCCAAAACTTAAAGGGCCTGGCTCCTCGGTAACTGGGAAGGCGTTAAGATGTGTTTGTTTTTACTACTACCTTCTTCCATCAGGGTATCTGCTGGTAAACTAACATTGGAAGAGAGGTCAAACAGAAAGCGCTGTGGAGCTGGCAACAGTCTCACTGACCTGAGGAGATAAAAGCTGGTACTTAGGGCTACCAAAGCAGCTAGGACCAGAGAAACCAATACCTTGAAGGAAAGTGAATTACAGAGAAGTGAACCCAATGTTCTGAGTGCAATTTTCCCTCAATGTATTCACTGATTTCTAAGCTCTCCATGCTTTAGTCAAGAGGCCGAGACACCAAGTAAAAAAGCAACTGGTAAAAGGCAAAAATATTAAGCAGAGATCAGAAGTCTCAGAGCCCTGAGACAAACCTTAGAGTTTAGGGACTGTTGAGGAGGAAGGGAATGGTTAAAAAAAAAAAAAAAACTAAAAAAAACCCAAAACAAAAACAAAAACCCAACTAAAACTAAGGTTTCTGTTAACACTCCTGAAAATTCTGCCTTGTGAGTTGAGTAAACCAGAAATAAATCAATAGTCAAAACTACTGAAACCAAGGTGTTGTGGCCATGAGAATGCGTTTCACAGACCTCCATCTAAAGGGGGTTTCATTGACTGAGGGCCCAGCTGCTGTAAAGCACCATGGCCACACTTCCTACATGTATCCCAGCCGATGACCTAGCACTGCAGGGATTCTGAGGCAGGCTCATTTTTGGTAGATACGGAACTCCTCAGACAGCTGGCC